>NW_020618825.1:6806362-7150340 GCF_003573695.1 Papaver somniferum | reverse complement strand
TGAGGTCTATCAGACAAAGAGCCGAATTGAAGTTTATCGATGCTCTTCTTCTGGGAATACTGCAACAAAGACAAAATATAGGCTGCAACTGATTTTTCTAGGAATACAAAAAGATACTTGAAAAAGTCAAGCTTCAAATCGTAAGTAATGAGTTACAGAAAATTCTCTTGATCTTAAGATTTTTGTTTGAATTTTATTTTGATTTCGTCACTAACCGACCTAAATTTGGATGAACTAGCACTGTGAGCACCGGGCAGGAAGAGGGAGCTTAAGAGAAGTCTCGCACCACAGAAAACCTAACTAACCAGGTGTGTTGGTTACTCAAAAGCCCCTTTCTTTCTGTCTTTCTTCATTTTGACTTTTAATTAACTTAAACACCAATGTGTAGGTCTATCTCTTAACTCAGAATACATGACAATACTTGCATACAGCTTGAGTTGTATTGCTAGCTGTAAAATCATGACTTAGGGTAAATAATGTTGGGAATGATTTTGGGGTTAATGGCTAAATGGGTATTGAAGAAAGATTGAAAATGTTTAAGACTCGCTCAAAGGTTTCACTGATCACTCTACTGTGGTTGGGAGAAAAACAACTCTTATTACTTTTCATGAACTTTTTGGTCGTACAGGACCTTACTCTCTTACAAAGGACTATACTTCTTTCACTCTTTCTCACCTTACCACTCACTTCTCTTTTCACTTGATTACAACTCAAATGGTTCTAGCGGACGCTTATTTATAGGCTTTGATTGACCGACCTCTATAAGGTCTAGAACCTTCCCTAACTCTCTAGCGTATGACATACTCTAGAAGACTCTAGTTTTTTTGACATTTCTTTTACATCTAATTGCTTACTTTGACTCTAGATTTCTCTAGTCTAATACTTGTTCTAGAATACTCCATTGTCACATTTATTTTACATTTTCTTACTAATTAAGCCTTCTAGAATATTTTGATTAATCCAAATCAAGTTTATTTTTTCAACACGCCCCCCTAAACTTGATTTGTAGTAATTACAAGAATCTCTCTGCTTTAGAGGTTTCGTGAATATATCCACAACTCGGTCTTGAGACTTTGTGTATTTCAGTTGTACCTTATTCTCCGATATGCATTCTCGGATAAAATGGAACCGTGTGTCGATGTGCTTGCTGCGGTCATGGAACACTGGATTCTTTTCTAAAGTCATTGCTGACTTGTTGTCCACAAATATTGTATTCGGTTCTTCGTGTTCCATTCTAAGTTCCTTCCTTAAACTCCTTAGCCATATCGCGTGAGAAACACACGATGTTGTTGCGACGTACTCAGCTTCGCAAGTGGAGAGTGTGACGATCGGTTGCTTCTTCAAACTCCAAGTGAAGCCCGCATCTCCGAGGAAAAATACAAATCCAGTAGTACTTTTCCTTTCATCTAAATCTCCGTCCCAGTAACTATCACTATATCCAACGAGTTTGTACTTGTCTGATGACGAATAAAATAAACCGAAATCAACCGCACCTTTTAAGTAGCGCCCCACTCCATAGAGAATATCTGGCCTTGTACAAGTTAAGTATCACAAGATTCCAACAAGACTCTTGTAAAGAGTCAGATTGACCTTCTCCCCTCTATCGAGCTTTGATAGCCTGATTCCGCATTCCACGGGAGTGATTGCTGGATTGCACTCATCCATTTTAAGTTCCTTAAGGATTTCCTTCGCATATCCTTCTTAAGATATAAAAATTCCATTTTTCCGTTTTTTTACTTCAAGCCCGAGATAATATGACATAAGACCGATGTCCGTCATTTCAAATTCTCTCGTCATCGCTTTCTTAAATTCTTCGAACATTATTGGATTATTGTCGGTGAAGATCAGATCATCCACATATAAGCAAACGAGCAACATATCTCCCTTTTCATTCACCTTCATATAGAGAACATGTTCATGCGGCATTTATTAAAATTATTTTCTTGAAAGTATTTGTCGATTTTGTTGTACCATGCTCTCGGTGCCTGTTTTAGGCCATATAAAGCCTTTTTCAACTTAAGGACTTTGTCTCCATATCCTTTGACTTCGTACCTAGGTGGATGCTCGACGTATACGACCTATTCAATATGCCCATTTAGAAAGGTAGACTTGACGTCCATTTGATGGACTTTCCATTTATTTTGAGCATCTAGAGAAATAATTAGTCTAATAGTTTCAAGACGAGCGACAGGAGCAAATACCTCATCATAATCGATGCCCGCTCTTTGGTTGTAACCTTTTACAACCAATCTTGCCTTGTATCTTTCAACCTCCCCTTTAGCGTTTTTCTTGGCTTTGTACACCCATTTAACTTCAATTGCTATTCGTCCTTTCGGAAGTGTTCCAAGCTCCCAAGTGTTGTTCTTTTCGATAGCCTTGATTTCTTCATCCATCGCTTTTCTCCATTTTTCACTTTCCACAGCTTCTTCAAAAAAATTTGGTTCGCTATCTGCAAAGAGACAAAAAGAAATATATTTTATCTGTAGATATCATTTAAACTCCTCATCCGTAAGGGCCTTTCCCTTGAGCTTTCATCTGCTGATGATGGATCATTATGATGTACTGTTGGAGGTGATGAAGGTGGTGAATTAGATGGACTAACTGGTTCTGGTGGTTCTTCTTCTACGATTGGGAAAAAATTATAATCCTTTTCTTGAAAACCAAAATCCAAGTTGCATTCTTCATAGAACTCCACGTCTCTGCCTATGATGACCTTTCTATTAATTGGATCGTACAACTTGTATCCTTGGATCGAGAGTTATCACCGATGAATATGTACTTCGCACTCCTGTCATTGAGCTTCGTTATCATCTGAGTCGGTACATGAGCATATGCGATACTTCCGAATACTCGTAAGTGTGTGACGACGGGTTTCACTCCGCTCCATGCTTCTAAAGGAGTCATGTTCCACACGCTTTTTGTGGGACACCGATTTATCAGGTAAACCGCACAGTCAACTGCTTCTGCCCAAAACTCCCTGGGCACTCTCTTTGTCTTCAACATACTCCGGGCCATATCGAGGATTGTCCTGTTTCTCCTTTCGGCAACTCCGTTTTGTTGAGGTGTATATGGAACCATAAGAGGTCGACGGATTCCATTGTCTTCACAGTAAACCTCGAACTCCTTCAAAATAAATTCGCCTCCTCCGTCTGATCTCATAGCCACAATTTTAAAGCCACTTTCTTTCTCCACAAGGGATTTGAATTTCTTGAAATTAGAGAAAACCTCCGATTTTTGTTTCAAGAAATAAACCCATGTATTTCGATTAAAATCGTCGACAAATATGAGAAAATAGTTATTTCCAGCATACGAGATTGGCTTATTGGTCCACAAACATCTGTGTGAACCAACTGTAGTGGTTTTGTGGCTCCCGTCAATGTTTCCCTAGGAAAACTTTTTCTGAAATGTTTCCCAAATAAACATCCTTCACAAACCTGATCCAGGTGGTCTTTACTTGGCAACACTCTAACCATCTTTTGTTTCGACAATAACTTTAATCCTCCAAAATTAAGGTATCCATATCTAAGATGCCAGAGCCATGACGAGTCTTTCACACAAACGGCCACACATCTCGCGACGTCATTTTGAATGTTCAAATAGAACATTCTATTCCCCGTCATCGACACTTTGGCAATCAACTTTCCTCTCTTAACTCTCATAAAAAAACTAAGGATCTCCATATTCATTTTATAGCCTTTTTCAACTGTATTTCAGTTGTACCTTATTCTCCGATATGCACTCTCGGATAAAATGGTACCATGTGTCGATGTTCTTGTTGCGGTCATGGAACACTGGATTCTTTGCTAAAGTCATTGTTGACTTGTTGTCCACAAATATTGTATTCGGTTCTTCCTGTTCCATTTTAAGTTCCTTCCTTAAACTCCTTAGCCATATCGCGTGAGAAACACACGATGCTGTTGCGACGTACTCAGCTTCGCAAGTGGAGAGTGTGACGATCGGTTGCTTCTTCAAACTCCAAGTGAATCCCGTATCTCCGAGGAAAAATACAAATCCAGTAGTAATTTTCCTTTCATCTAAATCTCCGTCCCAATCACTATCACTATATCCAACGAGTTTGTACTTGTCTGATGACGAGTAAAATAAACCGAAATCAACCGCACCTTTTAAGTAGCGCCCCACTCCATAGAGAATATTTGGCCTTGTACAAGTTAAGTATCTCAAGCTTCCAACAAGACTTTTGTAAAGAGTCGGATTGACCTTCTCCCCTCTATCGAGCTTTGATAGCCTGATTCTGCATTCCACGGGAGTGATTGCTGGATTGCACTCATCCATTTTAAGTTTCTTAAGGATTTCCTTCGCATATCCTTCTTGAGATATAAAAATTCCATTTTTCCGTTTTTTTACTTCAAGCCCGAGATAGTATGACATAAGACCTATGTCCGTCATCTCAAATTCTCTCGTCATCGCTTTCTTAAATTCTTCGAACATTATTGGATTATTGTCGGTGAAGATCAGATCATCCACATATAAGCAAACGAGCAACATATCTCCCTTTTCATTCACCTTCATATAGAGAGCATGTTCATGCGGCATTTATTAAAATTATTTTCTTGAAAGTATTTGTCGATTTTTTTGTACCATGCTCTCGGTGCCTGTTTTAGGCCATATAAATCCTTTTTCAACTTAAGGACTTTGTCTCCATATCCTTTGACTTCGTACCTAGGTGGATGCTCGACGTATACCACCTATTCAATATGCCCACTTAGAAAGGTAGACTTGATGTCCATTTGATGGACTTTCCATTTATTTTGAGCAGCTAGAGAAATAATTAGACTAATAGTTTCAAGACGAGCGACAAGAGCAAATACCTCATCATAATCGATGCCCGCTCTTTGGTTGTAACCTTTTACAACCAATCTTGCCTTGTATCTTTCAACCTCCCCTTTAGTGTTTTTCTTGGCTTTGTACACCCATTTAACTTCAATTTCTATTCGTCCTTTCGGAAGTGTTACAAGCTCCCAAGTGTTGTTCTTTTCAATAGCCTTGATTTCTTCATCCATCGCTTTTTTCCATTTTTCACTTTCCACAGCTTCTTCAAAAAAAATTGGTTCGCTATCTGCAAAGAGACAAAAAATATATTTTATCTGTAGATATCATTTAAACTGCTCATCCGTAAGGGCCTTTCCCTTGATCTTTCATCTGTTGATGATGGACCATTATGATGTACTGTTGGAGGTGATGGAGGTGGTGAATTAGCTGGACTAACTGGTTCTGGTGGTTCTTCTTCTACGATTGGGAAAAAATTATAATCCTTTTCTTGAAAACCAAAATCCAAGTTGCATTTTTCATCGAACTCCACGTCTCTGATTATGATGACCTTTCTATTAATTGGATCGTACAACTTGTATCCTTGGATCGAGAGTTATCACCGATGAATATGTACTTCGCACTCCTGTCATCGAGCTTCGTTCTCATCTGACTCGGTACATGAGCATATGCGATATTTCCGAATAGTCGTAAGTGTGTGACGACGGGTTTCACTCCGCTCCATGCTTCTAAAGGAGTCATGTTCCACACGCTTTTTGTGGGACATCGGTTTATCAGTTAAACCGCACAGTGAACTGCTTCTGCCCAAAACTGCCTGGGCACTCTCTTTGTCTTCAACATACTCCGGGCCATATTGAGGATTGTCCTGTTCCCCTTTCGGAAACTCCATTTTGTTGAGGTGTATATGGAACCGTAAGAGGCCGACGGATTCCATTGTCTTCACAGTAAACCTCGAACTCCTTAAAAATAAATTCGCCTCCTCTATCTAATCTCATAGCCACAATTTCAAAGCCACTTTCTTTCTCCACAAGGGATTTGAATTTCTTGAAATTGGAGAAACCTCCGATTTTTGTTTCAAGAAATAAACCCATGTCTTTCGACTAAAATCGTCGACAAATATGAGAAAATAGTTATTTCCACCATACGAGCTTGGCTTATTGGTCCACAAACATCTATGTGAACCAACTGTAGTGGTTTTGTGGCTCCCGTCAATGTTTCCCTAGGAAAACTTTTTCTGAAATGTTTCCCAAATAAACATCCTTCACAACCCTCTACCCATCTTTTGTTTCGACAATAACTTTAATCCTCCAAAATTAAGGTATCCATACGTAAGATGCCAGAGCCATGACGATTCTTTCACACAAACGGCCAGACATCTCGCCACGTCATTTTGAATGTTCAAATAGAACATCCTATTCCCCGTCATCGACACTTTGGCAATCAACTTTCCTCTCTTAACTCTCATAAAAAAACTAAGGATCTCCATATTCATTTTATATCCTTTTTCAAAGAGTTGTCCCAAACTTAATATATTCAGTTTTACGTTAGGGACATAATAAACTTTAGAAATAAATTGATGGCTTCCATTTTTTAACCGAATCAAAATTTTTCCAATACCATTCACCAGAGTTTTTGCTCTATTTTCGAACGTCACGTTTCCGGGAACTGATTCATCAAGCTCCACGAACTTCTCCTTCGTGCCACACATATGGTTGCTTGCTCCCATATCAAGCACCCACGTAAAATTTTCATCATAGTCATCTCCTTTGCGTGCTACCAACAAGGTATGGTCTTGTTGATTTTATTTACTAGCGTAGTTAGCTCTCTCCTCGACATTATTTGAAGAAGATCGACAATCTGAAGCATAATGACCAAGCTTATGGCAATTATAGCATTCAACTTGAGATTTGTCATACCTTGTCCTATTATTGTTGCGCCATGAATTGTTTCCTCTGCCACGACCTCTTATGAAGCTTGACCTCTGGCCCCTCTGATCATCGTTGTTCTGCTGGCCTCTTCCTCTTCCGCTATAGTAGACGTGCCCTCTTTCTCTAGCATTACTACTGGAGCTATCTCCTTTGTCTTTCAAAGTGAGCTTTGATTGTAGAACATGTTATACCTCTCCCTCTTTGCTTCTCTTTCTTATTCTTTTTTCATGGGCTTGTAGCGATCCCATGAGCTCATCCACGGTCATGGATTCAACATCTTTGGTCTCCTTAATTGCAACTACTAAATAATCCAATTTTGGAACAAGTGACCATAATATTTTTTCGATCACACGATTTTCACCCATGACCTCATCATTTCTTCTTAGTTGATTAACAACAACTAAAACTCTTGAAAAATAATCCGAGATTAATTCAGACTCTTTCATGGAGAGAGATTCGAACTCACCTCTTAGAGTTTGTAATTGCACCTTCTTCACTTTATCAACTCCCTTGAAGGAATTTTGAAAAATCTCCCACGCTTGCTTTGCATTAGCGGCTCTTGATATCTTCTCGAACGATGACACATCCATTCCTTGATACATGAGGTAGAGAGCCTTCTTATCTCTCTTTCTTGAAATACGCAGCGTATCTTTTCCATTTTGCGGAAGCGCCGCTTCATCCTCCGGTTCGACATAACCTTTCTCTATTATCTCCGAAGCATCTTGCGAACCTAGCCTTCATTTGAATGCTCCAATTTTCATAGTTATCTTTAGTAAGTTTAGGGACGTGAAAAGGAAACATTTCACTAGCCATTAGGATCTTATGGCTCTGATACCACTTTGTTGGAAATGATTTTGGGGTTAATGGCTAAATGGGTATTGGAGAAAGATTGAAAATGTTTAAGACTCGCTCAAAGGTTTCACTGATCACTTTACTGTGGTTGGGAGAAAAATAACTCTTATTACTTTTCATAAACTGTTTTGGTCGTACAGGACCTTACTCTCTTACAAAGGACTATACTTCTTTCACTCTTTCTCACCTTACCACTCACTTCTCTTTTCACTTGATTACAACTCAAATGGTTACAGCTGACGCCAATTTATAGGCTTTGATTGACTGACCTCTATAAGGTCTAAAACTTTCTCTAACTCTCTAGTGTATGACATACTCTAGACAACTCTAGGTTTTTTACATTTCTTTTACATCTACTTGCTTACTTTGACTCTAGATTTCTCTAGTCTAATACTTGTTCTAGAATACTCCATTGTCACGTTTCTTTTATATTTTCTTACTAATTAAGCCATCTAGAATATTCTTGGTTAATCCAAATTAAGTTTATTTCAACAAATAATTCTGGTGTTTGATTTCTATGGTACATATCTGTTTTTCTGCCAATAATGTCTTGACTGAATACAACTAGATTTTAGCTAGCGAGACTTTTTTTGTGTTCGGGTAACATTCTAGGTTTGCTAATTATCAACTAGAACTGCCAGTGGATACGAGTTTAGATTTACTTTTTACGTTCAGTGTGATTTTATCGTGTTTATGTCCAACAAATTATTGATGCAGCAATCAGTAAAGCGATATTGGTTCAAGCACTCTAAAACTATGTTTAACTCTTTCCTGACTTGGCTTCTTTGAATTAGTCCTACAAGTTACTTATTGTACTCTGGTAGTCACTTGACATTAGATGATGATTGGGCAAAGTCAGAAATGTGCAACATATTCAAGTAGTCTCTTATTTTTTTCAGGCCTTCATATCCAGTCGAAGCATTTTAAAACATATCTGTGAGGCAATTGCTATAGTTTCTAAATGATGTTCTAGAAACTGTTTCAGGGTACATATACGCTTTTAAACCTCCAAAAACGTGCTGCTTCAAGCATTCATGTATCTTCCAGTGATTTCCCTTAACATTAATCACTGAAAGACGGCTATGATGGTGCAAACAGGTGGTGGAGGAAGCTGTTATTGCGGGTGATCCCTTGATGGTATTAATGTTAATCAACAGCTTATCCGTAAGAGGTAATTTCTTAAAACCCTTAATCTTTTTTCCGTAAATTGCTTTTGATTAGAGGTATGATCAAAAGCAAGACGAGTAAGACGAGTGGAGACATTGTTGTTCTTTTAAGGTTGTGGTGCCTTTTGCTTTAAGTATCATCCATGTGATTGTTTATACCTTACTGATTTGCCAAAAATGATATTCCTCGGAATACTATAAAATGCTATTGCCACATTAATTGTCATTCATTTTGAATAACTTATGCTCTTTTTAGTTGTCTGTGCTAGTTGGTGCTTGCGTAAATTCCCAATAGAAAACAAATTTGAGTTTTGTTCTCTGTAGTCATAGCACAACTTAATGCTTCATTGCTACTCATGACAGGAATGGATTGCATAAATGGCTTCTCATGTGAAGTCCATTGGCAAAAAAAAAAAAAACTGGTGGAAGCTGGCTTAGAAAGATTCTATGCAGAAACATAAGAAGCAACAAAATCCTGGTGGTTTTCAGGTAGGATCTCATCAATAAAATCCTGGTGGTATTGATTTTCCCATAATTCATTCATAATCTTCTCAATGTATGTTCTGCAGAAAATAGTTAATAAATCAACTATTAATCTTATAACAAGTAGCATACGCACTCTAAATATTTGTACGGACACTATCATCCATAAAACAGCACGAGAGGGTACATTTCAAGGCTGGCGTGCTCCAAGCTTTTTTAAGTTTCTTCGGATTGATGAAGAGTCCAACCTATTTTATTTTATTTTTGTTTTAGTTTGGAATGGTACTTGATGTTAATGTTTGTTTGTACGCATCAAAAGTGTTGTAGTTCTGTAGTTTAGTATCAACCTTTGTTATTCACTTGGTTAGACAAAGACTGATCCGTATAATCCGATGATATTGTTTTTAATAGGATTAATTGGTCTAGGTCTGTGTTGCAGGTGTATTTGGATTTCGTCAAGGGAAACAAAAACAAATTGGAATCAACAAATTATGTTCATTATGCTGAATTTGGCTGGGGTAATAAGGAAGCTGGCACCAATATACTCACTGCCACTGTAAGTACAATCAATATAAGTAAAATCATTTGCATTGTATATTTACACTTAATGTTCAAAATGTTAATGTAAAAGCAGGTTATAATTCATAATTTTATATTCATTTTATGTTTTCTTTTATTAATAATTTAATAAGATCAATAACATTTAGACCTGGGCTGTACATGGGAAGGCATTTAATCTTTTAAATGGTGAGGAGACTAATTAGAAAGAAAAAATTCTCTATGACGGTTGGAGCTTTGTCGATAGTAATGCAGAGAAGAAAGATGCTTAAGAAGAGTGGGAGATTTGGCCTCATTTTCTTGGTGCAGGACTAGAGTGGTGCCATAGGTATTTTTTTTTTGTTTTTTTTCGTGTTTAGTGCATTACGATGGGCGGGGCAAAGCCTCACCAAATCAAAAAACGCATGGCACAAATCTAGTCTTGTTAAAATTCGTTACAATCATTTATATTTTCGTTCTGAAGTTAACCGTAAACCAATATCCAACGAACACCAATCTATAGCTTGGTTTCTTAAACTCCTCTTCGTGTCTTTTGACCAATTCTACTCCATTGTTTATCCTCGAACAAGACCACTGCATGCAGTCTGCTTCTCTTTGTCACTCTACACCACTAGCTATTGATAAAATTAAATCCATAAAGTACCGGAAAAAATATTCTCCATCAGGATTAAAATTCCAGATTCGTTAAAAACATATATTATTATTATACCATGTTGTGTTTGAGAGTCAAATGCAGATAAAATTAAATTCTCGAGTTGTCATGTTATTGAGAGTCATTGACCATTAAGGACAGTGAACGTTGATCAAGCAATTTTCGATGTTACCACTATATTATTAAACATAAGAAAGATAAATGTACCGAATCTCATTTTGTTTCGTTGCAGGTATTTCATGTCAACAACAATACGCTATCACCTCCGAGGTATTGTAGGCCGTGCAAGGGAGATTTTGTTCCTCGTCTACTTGATGAACTATGATGTTCTCATCAAGGAAATGCTGCTTTACTCTTCTGAAGATCAAACATGAAACACCTAATCGGGAAAAACTGAAGATACATGCTCCTGCAAATTTGGCCGCATAGAGCCTCTTCAGGCATGTCAATTATTTTTAACTAAATCTTGGAAAGATCAAGTAGGAAATTAGTCCAGTTTCTTGATACCGATTCTTTTCGTCCTCACTGAAACTCAGTAACTCCTCTTTTGATACCCGGTTGGCTTGTGATACGTTCTTCTGAGTGCTCTGTAAAGCGTAGGGAAATCTTGAAATAACAGGACAACCGCGATTAGAACACAAATTTAGAGACAAGATAACCTGCAGAAGGTGTTGGGAACGTTTTCACCAAAACATGTAAACAGAGACCACCTGCTCCAGTTATAAGGACCATATTGTTAATGTTAGAAGAACCACATGGAGAAAAACACAATTAATTTGTATACGTGGTGGTCGAGATTACAGCGCTGCATGAATGAAAACATGCTACAAGAATGCGGTCGAGACTTTTTAGACTGATTATTTTCTTCACGTCAAAAAAGGATGCGGTATTTGAAAGTCAAAATTCTTCCAATTCTCCATTGCATATCGAACAGAAATATTAATGATGGAATTTATTAAAATGTTGAGTGGTAGGATGATCACATACATGAAAGAGACATGCACATAACTTGGCTATGATGCCTTTAGCTGCATTTACTGTTCCCTGCCAAGGAATACATTTTTACTTTATATTAAATTTATTATGGGTGTTGAAGATAAGCCAAAGCCATCGACTGAAGGTCGACTTGATTAGTGTCTTGGAATATCCACTTCCTTGCATTCATTTGCATGTCATCAAGATATATAGAAGCCATTGCTGCATGTTGATGATGTTCATCAGATGAGTATTGCTCATCAAAACTTGCACTAGTCATAAACTGATGAACAGTTTCTTCAGGTGGTGTGAAAGACTCATGCTCATGGTATTCTTGACTCATTTGGTTACTTGGTGAATTTTCCGTATTCACTACTCCATGTTCATAGTAAAACATGTTTTCATCATCAGTGGTAGCAGTACTATTATTACTATCATTCATGCAAGTATTGTATGGGTATAACTGTTCCGATAGTATCTTCGATTCATTTAACTGCATATTTAACGCTTCAATATCTTGTGGATATGTAGGAAAATCTCCATAGAACAATTTGTTGTGAATGTCTTGTTGATGAATCTGATCACTGATCGAAGTAGTATTGTTTCCTCCATTAACGAAACCTTGGACTGCTTGTTGCGCTCTCAGTGTCGTTAATTGTTCTTGCAAGCTCATAACCTAAAACACCAAAGGAAAAATGCATCATAAGAAAACGTACGGAAAATGACGATTCAGTTAGATTTCTCATACAATGAATATTCATAAACATGAAGAATGTGCATGTATATGTACATAAATGTATACCTGCTGCTGGAGAGCAAAGATGTGAGCAACAGATCCATATACAGGATCTTGGATTCTGGCTTGAGCTTCGTATGCAATCGTAACAGCAGCTTCACAGCGGTCACCTACCGGGAGATGAGTGAGAAGCTTCGAAACATTGCTTGCACCGAAAACTTTGTGAATTGCCGCGAAGTGTGTAGCTCCTTGTTCATGACAAAAGTAAGGAGCAAAAACACAACCCCTTAAACATTTTCTTCTCAAAAATTTGCAAGCTCCACAAGGAGAACCAAATCCTGTCATTTTTGTTTTATGAAAAGTGAAAAAAAAAACTGTTCTTAGGTTTTGAGGTATGTTTTAGTTGAGAATTTCTTTTGTTGGTAATTAGCTAGCTTGATGAAGTGAAAATACCAAAACCTATGTATGTATATATACTGTAGGTACAGGTAGAGTTGATCATAGTCTAATGAATACTTAATTAAGTTAGGTTTCCTTAATGGGTTACATGGTTGATTAAATTATGTAAACGTTCTTATTTGATTAATTTATGTTAGAATCCTTAAAACTAATGACATATTTTTAAGAGACCGAACAAAAAGGATCGTTATATATAACAATTATTTTCTGAAACTGAATGAAACAAAAGAACTTGACACTATCAGTAATATTGGAAGTACAAACTTCCAGGATCATTGAGAGAAGAACACTGGGGGTAGATTTTTAAAAAGTCCAAAGGTCACGGTTTGTCGGGCATTAGCATAGAAAATAATTGGGGTTGAGTAATCGAACTTGAAATTTGAAAACCGTTGATACCACTAAACTAATTTCTAATTGGAACATTAAGTTATTAGGATGATGACTACTCATGACATAACTTGAGAAGGAAACCCAGTTAATTTTGCGCCAGTAACCGAGGTAAGCGACTTGCATACTTCGGTGAATGTGATTCCCAGAGAGTCTTCATGCTTTGCAAGTAATATTAATTAGGATACAATGTTTTGCAACAGGTGATTAATTATTTAGTGTTTAGCTAAAGGTACCACAGTAACTAGCTAGGTAGGGTCATTCAGCCCGACCGTAAACCTGCTAGTTTGATCCGTCTAGCATTGGCATGCATAAGGAAGTTACTAACCTTGCCTATTTGTGCATGTTCACCGCTCTAGGATCGATCTTAGCTAACTCAGACGATACTTTTTTCAGTGTTTCTTTATAATTATAAACAGATAACATGTATTCTTAGTAAGATTTCTAGTAATTAAGGACACCCATGCATGCTCTAATTAATTACCAAGTACATATGTACTTGTTCGCCACTTATGATATACCATCATGTCCCTATTCCCTAGTAGATAGAAGTGATCCACTAGTATTAGGGCAAAGCTATGTGTGAGTTCATGGGGATCTCTGAGTACTGAGTTTCAAAAATAATTACATTATGGGGATCACTAATTAGTTTAATCTTGATCATCATCACTAATGCAACAAACTATTCTTTTCCTATTAAATCCGCCTGACAAGAAATTAACAGGCGATTTCAAAATGATATATTCCTGAACTCTAACTGAACTCAAAGTACAATACTGTCAGGCCTTATTCTATTATTTGAAGCATAACCATGAAGTTTCTGTTCTTTATTCCATTAACCATGCACCTCTTTATTAGAAAAAATTAAATTTCACAAAACTCAAAATTACTTGATTACTTCCAATATTTACGAACTTCAAAAAAATTTCCAAATCAGGGTAATGGAAATCTTAATTCAAATATCAAAGTTCTAATCATACTGAGAAATGTAGTGTATTTTAGCAACTTTTAGAAAAGTACGTATCTTGGCTAAAATAAATCCTTGAGATTTTTAGGAGCTCGAAGCCGATTCGACTTGCTCTAACCGTATGTCAATATTCGACTAGCATGCAGCATTAAGCTTCATATACTTATAAAATGAATACTTACTTAATTTTGGGTAGAAAAATATGGGTTTGAGATATACATAGAGAAAAATTATTCGTATAAAACTATCTTACAGCTCACTAGCTAATTCCTTCACAAATATTAGCATAAAATAAGTAATGACAAAAATACAAAAAAAAGGAGTCATTTGCTGAAACTAAAACTGAGTCCTGAGATTTCCAAAAAAAGAAAAGAAAATAGAGAGAGTTCAGAGTGCAGCTTGAGTTCAGCTGAATTCAGAGTTATGTTTTAAAGATGTTCCACATAAATGAACCAATGTGAAAGGACAATAATCCCACATCACTAGTTTCCGTATAATGAACTTAAAATATAATATGGAAGGACCGCTCCACTCATTGCCAATTGATTTTGAGTTGGATGCCCGCAGAATTTAACATGGTATCAGAGCTAGGCCCCTACGCGAGGTGTAGGCCGAATTAGTGGCCACCGTGACCGAATGACTGGTTCAATGTGCACCCGTGACCGAATGACTGGTCACTCGTATAACCTGTACGTGGGGTGGACTGTGACCGAATGTCATCTGCACACCCATGACCCACACGTGCGTAGGTTCACGTGTTAGGCCGAACGACTGGCCTTATACGTGAGGGAGGGTGTGAATGGACAATAATCCCACATCACTAGTTTCCGTAGAATGAATTTAAAATATACTCCCTCCGTCCTAGTTTACTTGCCAAAATTGTGTTTTTTTTAACAAAAGTGTACCAAAAAATTACTATATTTCCCAGTAAAATTATCTGATTATCAAGAAAGAAATAAAAATTATGATACAAAAACTTGTATATTAAACAAATGATTTGAAAGATTGATGGTGTATGTGGAAGTAATTTGAATTTGTTTCAAGTTTTTGGAAAATCTTATTTTGGCAAGTAAATTAGGACGGAGGGAATAATATGGAAGGGCCGGTCCACTCATTGGTTTTGAGTTGGATGCCCACAGAATTTAACAACCAATTTATTCAAAACTAACTCCCGCACGCACGGCTAGGTTACAAAAGTTCGTAGTTGGAGAGATACACAACAATAAGTTATTTTCTATAACGAAAAGAATATGTATTCAGAGTTCCTTGAGTTCAGAATATCTTCTGTGAAGTCCGAAAATTAACATGATAAGAAGTCACAAATAGTAACTTAAGAGTTTAAACTGATAACTTGAATAATTAAAGAGTGCACACGATCGAGTAAGAAGATTATGGTACGTACATGGAAGAAAAGGAAAATAAATGCAAGTACAGTAAGAAACTATGAACATATCTCATAGTTTTTTTCCCATTAAACCCGCCTGACAAGAAACCAACTGGCGGTTTCAAAATGATTTAGTCCTGAACTCTAACTAAACTCAAAGTAAAAGTTGTCATGCTTTGTTCTGTCATTATGCATTCATTCTGACTTTATCCTGGAGTTTTCATTCATTATTTGGTTAACCATGCCATGCACCTCAAGATTTCACATTACTCAAAGTAACTTTGGAAATTTACAAACTTCAAAATTGTACTAAATCAGGGAAATGGAAATCTTACTTTCAAGTTTCTAATAAGTTCTAATTATAGTGAGACAGGGACAGGGTGTGTATTTTTGTAACCTTGGACAATGTTCCTTATACCATCAATTTAGGAGCTCGGAATCGATTTGATGTATTGTTTTAACGGTATATGTTAATATAGCACCATCAAACTGCATACATGATAAACTGAGTAGTTAAGTTTATGTAGAAATATGGGCTTGAGACTCGAGTTACAAATATGGGTTTTAAATGGAGTGTAAAATAATATGAAAAATTAAGGAATCATTTCCTGAAATGAAAACTGAGTTCAGAGTTCAGCTTGAGTTCAGCTTAGTTTAGAGTTATGGGATGTAAAGCTGTTGCATATGAATGAATTTACTACCGCGCGCACGGTTGGATTACAAATTAAAATTCGTAGCTTTTTAAATACATGCGTAACCAGAGTAATTAATTAATTAAGCTGCATATTATTGATCAATTCAAATAATTATTTTACAAAGTTAGCAAACAATGAAGATAGTATCAAACGAATGGAACAAAGTATATATATACATATAGTAAACAATATGGATGAGTTTTTTTTTTATATATAAGAATATGGATGAGTTCAGACAGTTCCTTGAGTTCGGGTTGAGTTCAGAGAAAAAAATTTCTGTAAAGCCTGAAAATGAACTTGTAATATACAAGAATAAATAACTCAAGAGCTTAAACACGTGCACACGGTTAGGTAAAAAGATAATCATATGTACTTACATGGAAGAAAAGGAAAACAAATGTAAGTACTGTAATCAGGACATTTTATATCTCTAAGTCCATCATAAATTAAATTAATTACTACTTTTAACCTTTTTCATCAAAGATAATATAAATAGGGTTAATAAAGTACATTTACTTGTATAATAATTAAGTCCATCCATTGTTATTATCTCTACAAATTTTCTTGTAAATATCCCAATTTGTGTAGGACATCATCTTGGTTTCCTGAAGCTAGCATACTATTCGAGTTTTAATCGACTGAATCATTTTCTTAACCTCTAGATGCGTCCGCTGTAAGATAACTGCCAACTGCTACATAACAATTACACGAATTTGGGATGTCAAAGCGAAGTCGTATATTAGTTTCATTTTGGTAGTCTTGATGAACTTCCAATGTAATTATTAAGAGACGCATATTGGACTGCACGCGCTATAACTTCCGAATTTACTTCAGAAAATATAAACTTTTCTATAACCCATTAATAGCGTTTCTCATAGAGCTCGCAAAGCATTCTTTGCTCTCAACATGCATCCGTAACTCCATGGATTGATATAAGGTCCTTTGATCCCTTTGCATTGTCCCGCACAGCCACACAGTATTGGAGCTTCTTTGATCATCTTGCATGATATATTCAATTAACAGGATCCTGCTGTTTTCACTTCCTTATCGAAACAAGTGTAGGAATTAACTTTTAAGAAAAGCTATATATCCAATTCAATTCAGGCTACTTCATAACTAGAAAAAAAAAATTTCTAAAATAAAAACTAATAAACTCTTTCATAGATACACAGATAACTAGAGAGAGCTTTGGCTTTAGTTTCTTTTTTCGGATAATATAAAATTTCATTCAACTGGAGTGCTGAGCTAGCACAAACGATACAGCTGACTTCTGCCTAAAACAAGGAGAGAAAAAAACAGGCAAACAGAGTACATACTCAGAGAGAACCATCTGACATGTTGAGACTAGTTTTTATCGTTTAAAAACGCCTTAATCATTCACAAAATCTGGAAACTTAAAATTGTTTAAAAGACTCATGAACCATGGCTTTAGTTGATCTCTTGCTAGAATAGACAGACACTTTAGAGACAGATGATAATTTCTGAGAAATCGGTGCTGCAAAAGTAGACAAAATAAATAGATTATGAACCTTGCATGTCCTCGGCAATTTCTTTAGCTTAACGGTTAAAAGCTCTAGTTAGGAAAATCGCAAAATAGCATCTAGGAAAATCGAAAAATAGTATTGGTCAAAACAAAACAAAAAAAGAAGAAAAAAAAATTCGCAAAATAGCATCAACTGACGGAACAGGACAACCGCAACTAGATCACAAATTTACAGAAAACATGACCTGCAGAAAGGTGTTCCGAAAGTTTTCAGATAGTCATAAGGACCATATTAAACGATTCAGCAATTATGGAACCACATGGAGAAAAACAACCAATTTGTTTGGTGGTCGAGAATACAGCACAATCTTATATGAATGAGAAGATGCTACAAGAATGCGGTAGTGGAAAGTACAAATTCTTCCAATTCACCATGACATATCAGTGAGATTTATTAGAATGTGGAGTGGTAGGATGATCACATACATGAGTTTGAAAGAGTCATATAACTTCGCCATGATGCCTTTTTAGTTTACTGTTTCTTGCCAAGAAGTACATTTATAGTTTATAATAAATCTATTATAAGTGTTGAAAATAAGGAAAAGCCATCGATTGAAGGTCGACTTGATTAGTATCTTGGAATATCCACTTCCTTGCATTCATTTGCATGTCATCAAGATATTGAGAAGCCATTGCTGCATGTTGATGATGTTCATCAGATGAGTATTGCTCATCAAAACTTGCACTAGTCATAAACTGATGAACAGTTTCTTCAGGTGGTGTAAAAGATTCATGATCATGATATTCTTGACTCATTTGGTTACTTGGTGAATTTTCCATATTCATTACTCCATTTTCATAATGAAACATGTTTTCATCATCAGTGGTAACAGTACTATTACTATCATCCATTGGAAGTATTGTTTTGATATAACTCTTCTGACAATATCTTGGATTCGTTTAACTGCATATATAAAGCTTCGATATCTTGTGGATATGTAGTTGGAAAATCTCCGATGAATATGATCATTTGTTGAAGCAGTAATGTTTCCTCCATTAATGAAACCTTGGGCTGCTTGCTGTGCTCTAAGTGTCGTTAATTGTTCTTGCAAGCTCACAACCTAAAACACCAAAGAAAAAAATGCCTCATAAGAAAACGTATGAAAAATAACCATTCAATTAGATTCCTCATAATCAATATTCTTGAAAATGAAGAATATATATACATATATAGGTCCAAGAGCATAGCTAAGTGGTAGTCCAGCTGGCTGGATTTGGGTAGGAGCCTGCGTCCAACTTTAGCCTATCTAAAAATAATAAAAAAATATATATATTTATATACACATATGTATACCTGTTGTTGGAGAGCAAAGATGTGAGAAACACATCCATATACAGGATCTTGGATTCTAGCTTGAGCTTCATATGAAATTGTAACAGCAGCTTCACAGCGGTCACCCAACGGAAGACGAGAGAGAAGTTTTGAAACATTGCTTGCGCCGAAAACTTTGTGAATTGCAGCGAAATGTGTAGCTCCTTGTTCATGACAACAGTAAGGAGCGAAAACACAACCCCTCACACATTTTCTTCTCAAAAATTTGCAAGCTCCACAAGGAGAACCAAATCCTGTCATTTTTTTTAATGAATATTGACGAAAGAAAGGTTCTTTTTTGGTATTTTACTGTACTACTGTTCTTAGGTTTTATGATGTGAAAATACCATGCTATGTATGTATAAATAGTATCCGTACAGGTAGAGCTGATCATAGCCTAATGAATACTTAATTAAGTTAGGTTCCCTTAGTGGGTTACATTTTTGATTAAGTTATGTAAACGTCCTTATTGGATTAATTTAGGTTAGAATCCTTAAAACTAGTGAAATTGGTAATTATTTTGAAACTCAAAGAACAAAAGAGCTCCAAACTGTCAGTAATTGAAGTACAAACAGAATGAAAAGGAGAGAATACAGGGGGTAGAATTTTAAAGAGTCCAAAGGTCATGGTTTGTCGAGCAAATCAAACTAAAAATTTAAAAACTGTTGATACTGAATTAGGTTAGGTTCCACTAAACTAACTTCTAACTGTTGATACTTAATTAGGTTAGGTTCCACGAAAGTTACTTCTAAGTTATTAGGATGATGACAAGTAGTCATTGCACTACTCATCTAACCCCTATCTTCCCAAGAACGGTGCCAAGTCACTAGGTGCAGTTAATACTACATAAAGATTCTGTTGCTAATAAATCTCGGAAAATTTTTCCTTTTTCCAAAGTTTATCTTTAAGAAAAATTAGTCGATCGGGGTTTAAATGGCCAAGTGTGCAATCATGACATAACTTGAGAAGGAAACCCCAGATAGTCGTCCATGCTTTGCAAGAAATATTAATTAGGATACAATTAAGGTTTTGCAACAGGTGATTTATTATTTATTGTTTAGTTAGCTATTGGATTTTTAAACAATCCGTACTACGGTTATTAGAAGGTAGGATTATTCAGCCCGAGCGTTAACCTGCTAATTTGATCCGTCTAGTATTGGCAAGCATAAGGAAGTATAGTAACCTTGTCAATTTGTGCATGTTCACCGCTCTAGGATCGATCCTAGCTAACTCAGCTGGTGCTTTTTTCAGTGTATCTTTAATTATAAACAGATAAGATGTATTTTTTGTAAGATTTCCAGCTATTAAGTATACCCTTGCATGTTTTAATTAGTGGGAAATCAAATTAATTACCAAGTACATATGTACTTGTTCGCCACTTATGATATAACATCAGGCATCATGGGGATCGCTAATTAACTTAATCTCGATCATCATCACCAACTATTTCTAGTGGGAATACTTTTCCCCATTAAATCCGCCTGACAAGAAGAGATTTCAAAATGATTTAGACCTGAACTCCAACTGAACTCAAAGTACAAGTTGTCATGCCTTATTCTATTATTGTGCATTCATTCTGACTTTATCATTGAGTTTTCATTCTTTATTTGATTAACCATGCCATGGACCTCAAAATTTTCACATAGCTCAAAATTACTTGGTTATAACTTTGAAAATTTTACAAACTTCAAAATTTTACAAACTTCAAAATTTTACTAAATCAGGGAAATGGAAATCTCACTTTGAAATTTCTAATCAGTTCAAATCATAGTGAGACATGGTGGGTAAAATTGATACTTGAGATTCTAATTAATTCAGGAGCTCGAACCCGATTTATTCAATTACTTGTTTTATCCCTATGTTAATTGCATCATAAAACTACATATACATATATTATATATAATTATAAAGTGAGTAGTTAATAATTTTATGTAGAATTATGGGTTTCAGATGGAGTATAAAATAATTAATGATTAACATATATACGAGATTAAGGAATCCTTTTCTAAAGTGAAAACTGAGTTCAGAGTTCAGCATGAGTTCAGAGTTCAGCTTGAGTTCAGCTGAGTTCAGAATGGTGGCCTGTAAAGCTGTTGCATAGGAAAGAATTAATTACCGCGCGCACGGCTGGGTTACAAATTAAAATTCATAGGTTAAATAATTATTTCACTAAATTAGCAAAATATGACGAGAGTCTCAAACGAGTGAAACATAGAATATATAATAAACCAAGAATGTGGCGAGGGTTCAGATAGTTCCATGAGTTCAGGTTGAGTTCAGATTATATTTCTTCTGTAAAGCATGAAAATGAACAAGATTTAATAAAAGAGAATTAATAATTCAAGAATTTAACTAAACTGAAAATTATCCAAGCGTGCAAACGATCGGGTAAGAAGATTATCTCATATTTACATGTATGGAAGAAAAGGAAAACAAATGTAAGTTCAGTAATAATTAAGGACTTGCTTGCGGGCCGATATTGATATGAAAATGGAGTAATTGATTTTTTAGAACTTGCACGGGTTACCACCTGTTAATACTACCACGATTATAATGTTATGTACATGTGATTGCCAACATTAGCAGTCCATCATAAATTAAATAGTTATTAGTTGTATAAGGTGGTTGGATGTATATATAGTATACTTATAGTTGTTGGAGAAGTTATAAGTTTTAATTTATAGATATATAATTATGGGATAGTTGAACTTCATGATAATCACATAATCAATATACAAGAATGGTTTATGAGAAATACCTTATAGCATTAATCCACCGTACACGATCGATCATCTTACTGTAGCCGTAATACCTTGTGGAGGTTTTGGTTTCTCTCTCTTGACCTTAGGCGTAATGAGTTGTTCATTCCTTAGGATACAATAGTAATGGTTATTGTTTCCCTTTCATAGGTAGAGAGAGGACCAAGTTCCTAGGGTTTTAGTTATAACATTAGATCTCGACCGTCCATCAAAGAAGAGATATATTAGGAATCTGACTCCTTATATAAACCAGATGATAGATATTTAGCAATATCCTAGTTATAACCAAGATTCTCACATGGGCCAAATAAAGATAATTAATCTCATAATAAATTATCTTACATTCTCCACTGGTCCATGTGATTATCTAGTAATGGTTAATTGTAGGATTCATAAGGCGCGCGTAATTGCTAAATATATTACATTAGTGGTTAATGTAATACCTTGATTAAATAAGCTACTCATGCGAGTCATAGCGGTTGCACGTTGTATTTTTATCAACATGTTCCCTTCCATGTACCACAACATAAACAACTTACTCAACTAGGCCTTTAAAAGGAGTATCATAATGGTCCAGTGATGTCTATAAAAGAAAGACAATTTCTGTTGACATTAACCCATTCACATAAGTGTATACTGAACATGGATACAGAAATAATTCATAATGACATTAATAAGAGCTCAATAAGTGCTAAAAAATAAGCACATAAGTTAACTGAAAATAACCAATTACTCCTACAGACCTAAGATTTCAATCTTTTCTTAAGAGGTCCTAAAAGGTAATGGTTCATTAAGTGCATATCTGAATGCAATTGTGCTTAAGTGATACATGAACAAATATTGATTCTGAATTTCTTAATTCACGCATATATACTCAAGGTTCATGTGTTTTGTTCCTTTTGTATCATATCGTGCTTTGATGCTGCGAAGCTAAGACGACAAATTTCAGCAATATAGAGACAAACCTTAAGTCTCTAAGTCTCGCAGTCATAAATATTCAAACTAAATTGTGGGACTAGCATTAATGGATTCACTATTTATAGAATCCATACATCCACAAAACTGAAGTCTCAAAACCCAATCAAATCTAGTTGGTTTTGCTAACTAATTATAAGACATAAAAGTTAATATAGTATCTCAAAATTCTGGATAACTTTCCCGTAATTTGTTCTTCGATTCTTAAGGCATTTAGTTAACATATCAACAACTTATTATAAGTTTCATATTAGAATTAAGACGTAATGAAGATTAAATTTATATCTTCTATCCAACATGAAATAAAATTTCTTAAATATGTTATTATCTCAAAATTCTTCGAATATTCGATATATGCCTTATATGATAGCTTTAGTAATCCATATGATATGTATTATCACATGGTAAGCTTCATTGATATCCTTTATTTCAAAAAATTCAGAGATATGCATAAAGTCAAGATCACTACTTGTAGGTAGTATGTATTAACATACATGACCAAGAGTATGTATTTCTCCCACTGATCTTGAGGTATATGTATAAATATGTAATAATTTCATCCAAAACATGAAACATTTATAATTTTTTTGAATTTCATATACCATTATGGGAGGCTGCTTAAATTTCATACTTTGATTTCTAAAAATTGTAGACTAAAATTTATCATTAATAAATGTTATTTTCACATTTGAGTAATGCAACTCTTAAGTCATATTGAGCTACTAATAATACTATGATAATTCTGAATAAGTCTTTATTTGACACGAGAGAAAAACTTATTTATAATCTATGCATCATTTCAATAAAATCTTTTGCTGCAGTTCGGGCTTGATATCATTTAGTTATGCTATTACAATCATGCTGGGGCTGAAAGACACACTTGCGCACAACTGTTGTGTGTCGTTCGTGCAACTAAATAATATCCCGGACTTGACGTTCAACCATTGATTTTATCTCTCATAGCATCAATCCATTAACCAAAATTATTATTTTACACATAATAGTTTGTGAACCAGAAACCGAGTCTTCGCTATTCCATATAAAAATGAAATAAATTCTTGCAGGAAAATCAATGAAACAACATGAAAAAATTTCTTTCAATCTATTTTAAGACCTTCTTAATGCTAGTAAATGTTGTTATGAGGAAATTTCTTTGTTGGAGGAAGTTTTATTATGAAATATAGGATCAACAATTTATGTTCTTTCATTATCTAACATACCGACAATGAGAAGATTCACAATATCTGTAGAAATATTAAATAAGGGATTATCATGACTTCTTTAACAGATATATCCACGAACTCCCACCGATTATGCCATCACTAATGAATTTATATTTTTGGTTTTAAGAAATCTCATAATACTGTTAGAACATTAAAGGATCCCATTTGGATTATTTACGAAAACCAATGAAACAATAATATTTTTCAAATCCAACTTTCATTCTTGGGAATGTAATCCCTCAACTCCAACTGATCAACCATAACTTAAAGGTGGTTTAAACTAGGTTTCCATCCTTTCTACAGTCCAAAGTGTGTCTTTGAAACTGCTTTACACGGAAATCTATTTAAATTACATAGTTGTATGAAGAAAATACATTCATAGATGTCTGGATATTATGCATAACTCATGATGCTTCTAACTATTTTCATAAAAGTATGATTTTTCCTTTTGCTATACACCATCATGCCAAGGATAAGTTGGCCTTGTGTGTTGAACAAAAATTCCAATTTTTGAAGATATTACGCAAAAGATTTAGGATATTATCCTGTTTTGTCATACCTTTCACAATTCACCACCTTTGTCAGACTTTATGATTTTTATTGTCTTTATAATTGGCTCTCAATTTCAATAATGAATGTTCGAGAAAACATCCACGGATTGAGATTCATAATGCAATTGATAGATTACAAAATAACGCGAAAAATCATCAGGTGATAAACAATTTTATCTTCCAAAAATTGGACCATTAAAAGTCTACAAAACAATCATAATCAACAATTAATAAGAACAAAAGTCGAATTTATAATAAAGATAAATGACAATTAAGCTTAAAATAGTTTCATACCTTCAATAGGATTTTACTGTGGGTAAAACCTTATCAAGGAACAAAGTAAGACATGAAAAATATCTATGGATATTTTACATTCTCATAATTCAACATTACGCCTGTTAAATACTACAACTAGAACACCTGTGGGAAACTCACGTCCTAAAATGTATTAACAAACTCGAATAATTCTAAATATGTTCCACCTAATATAATGTAAATTGTAGTCACCCGTGGGTGGCTATTATTTCACATGTATATGAAACATTTAGATAACCTTAATGCTTGTTTAAACTTGTGAACCAAAACTACTTGTGAGCAGCATTGTTCTAATCGTGAAATCAAACTAAGATGACTCAAAACATACAACACTTACAAGATAAGAGTTTAGCATCACTGTGGTGATAACTGAACTATCCAACAAACATGTACAATTGCAAATATAACACTAACTTTTCTTGTGATATTGCACAGTCCCACTGAATGATATGGACATACTTGATCTGACCATAAATTTAGTCGATTATCAACATTTATGAGTAACCCCAAAACACTAATCACAAACATTTATTCAAAAGAGTGTCATAGATATAAATTATGAAAATACCAACGCCCCTTAATTGAAAAATATCTAAACATGGCGAACCTTTATTAACCCAAAACATGCATTAAGCAAATCTGTAAGTATCTTTCAATAATGAAATTTCATTGAAGAAAAATTCTTTGATGTATCACTAGTTTAATTTGATGCAAGCTTAAAAAATCGTGATGAATAAGGGATAGTGGATTAAAATGAAGGGTGTTAGAATAGGAAATGAAGATCATAAATTTTCACAAATATGGAGTAACTTATCCAAAAATAAAATCTCAATTCTATACAGAGGATGCAATAAGTTTCGGATAAAACAACATAATAATATATTCATGAAAATCTGAAAAACAAAATTCATAATGGGTTACTCAACTCGATAATGAGTTAATTTAAGTAAATTTTGTTTTATGCACTTTTAAAAAACAATGAAAAATCATATGTATCATTTACTTAATCATGATCTTTATTTTTATGTCTAAATGCTGTCAAAATTGACACTCAGATTAGAAAAATGAAGAGAAATGACACTAGTAATTAGGACGTAAAAGGATTCAGATCCATAATTTATGACCAAATAAATATCATATCTTTCAGTATTTTCTTAAACATGTGAACTCAAATCACCTGTGGGTAATTTTTGTTTTAATATATTTAAGCAAAACAATACCATAAGCACTTGACGATATAATGGTTATGGTTATGCCATCATCATAAAAATTCGGTAATCGCTAAACCTCACCCTTACGGTTTGGCGAATTTGTGCTTACAATAATATTATGATTATTTCTATGATAAAACACTCTAGTATCACTGTGGCGATACCTAAAGAGTCTCGACATAATATCTTAAGCTCGTAATCTTATTATCAAATAATCAACACCGAGGGAGAACCAACTCAAATCATTTCATAATACACACACAAATTTAATGGTGTAAAAATTAATTTGAATCATAAAATTTGTCATAAAATCATTCGATAAAAATCGGCTTGGATCGTGCAATATTTTCGATAAAGAGGAATCACTGTAAGAGAATCATATTTCGTTAGTAAAATCCATTTCATAATTTCTGAACACTGTCATCGTAATTGGTTTTACTTACAGGGCAGCTGTATTTATCATTTGGTTCTATAAACAAAAACATTTATAAAAACAAAAAAAAAAAAGAAATCAATTGCAGATTTGCATTAATGATTTTTTTTTATGAAGGGTAAGCATAATTATGATTCATTTTTTTTGGGGAAAACTTCTCTACTACTGTTCACATTATCCAACATTAGTGCGGATGCTGAATTAGGTTTATCCCATGAATTTCATTATCTTGGATAGCTTCTTACTACGTACACATAAAACCAAAATGGGTAAAGGCCGCATATGGAGAGACAAGACACAAGACTAAAACAGGTGTACACTTGATGTATGGAACTAGATATAATGACACCGGATAAAACAGTAAGCCGGGTCTGGTCAAATTAATGGTCCGAACTAGATCGGGTAAGAATTAAGTTGGATCGGCTTGGATACTGGATAGAACCGAGCATCAGTTGACACTCTTCAGTTTTCATTTGGTAGGTTTTCATTTTTCAGGGTCACTTGAAGCAAATTGTTAACACTTTCTCACCTATTACTGACAACAATTCATTTGGGCGCATTAACAAATACGAAGACACCCACATGTCCATTGTTAACAATTTAGAGCTACCAAGAAACAACCCGCATGTCCATTTTGAACAAAATTAACTAACCTAAATAAACTACAGGCCTACAACGTCCCAGTTTTTTTTCCAAAATGACGGAATAGATGATCAAACCTAAAAAAAGTTAAAATACTGATGCGGCGGAAATAGGTTGATACGTGATTTGCAATACATATTATTGACGATAGCGATCTATTATGATAACACAAAATTGGTCAAAAAGACCAAAAGTGAAAAATCCTGGGTGAAATAGATTCTTAGCTTTTGATACTGTTCATATAGCCAAAAGTCAGAAATATACTGTTTATATAGCCAATTTGGATATTTCACTCAGGAAAATTAAAATAAAAAAATATGTGTTACCTAAAATACCCCCGAACTTTTTAAACTCTTCTTTTCAAAGAGAATTTCTTTCTCTTTTCATAACTCCTCGTCCCTGAGCTCCTGAGAATTCCTCACCTGCAGAATTCGATCGAAAATTCAGAGCTTGTGTATTCTTTTTTTCATATCTGGTTGATCAATCATGGTGATTAACGATTCTTGAATCGAAGATTATATTACTCCACTTTCAAGTCATCTAATATCATCAACAACCAGTAACACAAATCAGTAAGTTTCAAGTTTCAATTAATCCAATTTTGATTTCGTTTTTGTCTAATTCTTTGTAATGCATATCTGGATATGTCGATTTTGAAGTTTCTTTATCAATTATTATGGGATTTTTGACTATCTTTTGGTTTTAGTTGTTGATTTTGATTATCTAGGGTTCTACTAATAACCAATTATCTTTTGGTTTTAGTTGGTGCATGTAAACGTGATTATTTGTTTATATCCAATCGATTGATTGTTTAAGCCTGCTAAAACAATATACACAGATTCAAACCAAATTGATTAAAGTGATAACAGAAAATGGGCTAGATGATGGATGAAACTAGATGTTAACTGAGATATGAAACTAGATGATGGATGAACTGAGAGATAACCAAATTTCGGTGTTTTGATGTGAACTGAGAGATGGCTATATGATGGATGAACTGAGTGATAACCAAATTTCATTGTTTTGACGTGAACTGAGAGATTCCTATATCATGGATGAACTGATTGATAACCAAATTTCATTTTTTTGATGTGAACTGAGAGATGAAACAAGATGATGGATGAACTTAGGTCTGCAATTTGTTTTCTAAAATATTAATCTATTTGGAACTCAATTTCATCCATCATCTACTTTCATCTAAAACTGGACTTTTGGAGATGCTTTTTTACTTTTGGTGTCTTTTTCAACTAGTCATTTAGATGTGGTTACTGAAAAAGATATGCGTATACATTTAAATACATAGTGGTATATACAAAAAAAAATGGTAAATAGTAGTATGTCAAAGTGAAAGCTAGGCCTTACATTGTATGGATTCATCCTACACTTCAGTTATAGAGTTGTTGCAGAACATGGTGACAAGGTAGTCTGTCTGCCATTTAGAGGAGCTTCAGTTATACATTCATATTCATAAGATTTGTTTTATATATTTATTGTAGATGGATCGTCATTTTCTTTGTGTGGTTATCCGGGGGACGGATGCATGTCCATACCATGTTAATGTGAAGTCAACAGTTGATGAGTTGAAGTCGCGTGTTTGTTCTTATTGGAATAACATTTCACCGGACTCAATTCAGTTTGTATTTGACTATGAGGGAAGAAGCAATGTTGTTAACAGTGATGTGAAGCTCTGTTCTTTCTTGTCATTGTGTATTGTTAACCAGTTGTCTTTCTTGGAGCTTCGTTTATTTGAACGTGTTCCTATTCGTGCTCCTGATTTTGTTCGTGAACCTACTACGAGCGAGTTTCGTTTAGCACCAGACCCCAGCAGAGATCAGTTGGTTAATCCTTGTCATATTCCGAGCAGCAGTAGAATGAGGGAGTTTCGTTTAGCACCAGACCCTTGCAGAGCTCAGTTGGTTAATCTTTGTTATATTCCGAGCAGCAGTAGAAGGAGCGAGTTTCGTTTAGCACCAGACCCTAGCAGAGTTCAGTTGGTTAATCCTTGTCATCTTCCGAGCAACAGTAAAGTTACTACTACATCTACAATGACGGAGTTTCTTTTAGCTCAGTCACCTATTCCTTCCTCTCAAGAGCTTGTTTCTTCTCAAGATATCCCCATGTCTCAAGAACGTACATACAATGGAAAGTTGGCAATTAAAAGATCTTGCAAGGCGGCTGAATGGGAGTTTATTATAAAAGGTGTTGGTCAAGATTTTTATGGAGGACGAGATGAAGCTCGTCTTGTTGTTGAGAAATATAACCATTTTTTTGGTCGCACGGTGAGAGTCGTCAAGAGCAATCCAGAACGATTTACGGTGGAATGTTATTACAAGGAGAAATTGGAATGCGACTGGATGTTCCATGCAGCTCCCAAGACTTCCAATGTGAAGGGTCACTTATTCCTCAAGGCCTATAACGGGGAACATAAATGTTGTGCTGGTTATAGTGATGGAACAAAGGCTGATCCGGTTATGCGCGAACTTATCAAGAGTTTGATATTTGAGCAGATTGAACAGAATCCCAACAAGAAAGCCAGGGATATTGTTAGAGAACTCAAAAGTGATTATGGGTTGGAAGTGAGCTACGATCAGGCGCATGCCGGGAAAGAATTATGTTTCAAGGAATTGTATGGCGAGGACATTAAATCATACACTGACTTGAGATGGTGGTGTGAAGCCGTGAAGAAACACGATCCAGGTAGTAGGGATGATTTAGTTGTTGAAGGTGGCGAGTTTAAGAGTTTGTTCTTAGCCTTCGATGCTTGCATCTCTGGTTTCGAATATTGTCGCCCGGTACTGTTCTTGGATGCAACTTTCCTAACTGGAAAATTTAGGGGTTGTCTTATGGCGGCTACCGGGAAGAATGCGAATAATGGTACGTCTTCTTTTATTTTTGATGTCATAATTTTTTTTTATGTCAGATTATCACTGGATGAAACCGGTTTCATCCTTAACTGGTGAAGTCAAACTACATAATGAAACTAGTTTCATTCTGTACAATAGAAGTTTCAGTCAGTTTGATATTATTTTATTTTTTTTTTGTGTTTGTTTTGTTTCTGTAGGAATATTTCCTATGGAATATGGTATCGTATCAGCTGAAACTGTTGAGAATTGGCATTGGTTCTTGAAGAAACTAGAATCTATCTTGGGTCCTCGTGTACTTACTTTTATTTCGGATCGCCATGAGGGTTTGATCCAAGGGATTCGTGATGTTTTCCCAACTTTCTATCATGCTTGGTGTTACCATCATTTGAAGAATAATGTCCGCAGTAATACCAACAAGAAAAAGGGAGAGCATTGTGCTGCGATGGGTTTGTTCAAAGAATGTTTCTATTCATCGACTCATGAAGGCTTTGATCAGGGTATGCAAAATTTGAAGGATATGGGATGTGATGGTCTTCACAAATTCTTGAGTGAGATTCCAGTGGAATGTTGGTCCAATGCACATTGTCTGGGCTGTTGTTACGGCGACATGTGTTCAAACATTGCAGAGTCCTTTAACTCTTGGATCAAGGAAGCAAAAGGTATACCTATTGCAACACTTGTTAACTGGATCAGACTTAAAATTTTGGAACAGATGAGTACAAGGAAGAGGAAGGGGGTGACGTATAAAGGATTCATTTGTCCCATGCTAGATAAAAAAATGTTGGCTTCCATTCGTGTTGGTGTCCAATGGAGAATAACCAAGTCTGGTGACATGGAGTGGGAAGTTTTTGATGGAAAGCACACTCATGTTGTTAATATTGCGAAGTTTCAGTGCAGCTGTAGGGTTTGGTTTACTGAGCAGTTCCCTTGTGATCACGCTATTGCGTGTATGCATTCAAAATAACATCAATGTTTACGAGTACATTAATTCGTATTTCAGCATTGCTAGATTCCGTGCTTCGTATGATCGTCCTATCAAGCCCATTCCTGATTACGACAAGCCTATTGATGTTGCTACTGGAGATCTCGTGGACCCACCAACTGTCGTAGGAAAAAAACATGGTAGGCCGAAGCAGAAGCGGATTCCTAACACAGGTAGTGCAAGTTTCAAGAGACCAATTACGTGCGGTAACTGCCATACTCAGGCACATCATAACAAGACGACGTGTCCTCATCCTCCTGCGAAAAAGCAACGTTAAGTACCTTCTTAAGAACATCTCCAGCCTTCATTTCTTCTGTGCAGCTTTTTACCATGATATCTTTTATTATCTTTTTACCATGATATCTTTATTAGTTTATTCTTCTCTGCAGCCTCTTGTTGCACATTTAAGATTCATTTACCTTGAATTATATTTTTGCAACTAGTATTTACCTTGGATTGTTTCTTTTGTTCATAAAAATATATCTTATGGAATTATTTTTTCAAATATTTCTCTTCATTTTTATAGTATATATCTTTTAGTCTTATGTTGATTGTTTAATTGTACATTCCCTTCAGTTTTTCACTGTAAAATTTGAATGTCTGCGAAGATTCAAATTTAATTATACAGGATGTAACCAGTTTCATCCTACCTATTCTGGAAAAAATGAGATTTTTGGCCAGGATGAAACTGGATTTCATCCATCACATATGGACAGAAAAAACTATTTTTTGTCAACCTGCACACTCTGAAAACAGTTTTTATACAGGCTTTGATGTAACCAATTTCATCCAAGCCTGGTTACAATCTGAAAAAAAAATTGAAGTTTTATACAGGCTAGGATGTAACCAGTTTCATCCAAGCCTGGTTACATTTTCAACCTGCAAATTTAATCATTTCTGGCTAACATATTCAAACACAACCATCATGAAATTGAAGTATATGCATTTTTCAGTAAAAGAGTTCATATTTTAATTAAGACGAATCCACGGATCACAACTGTATGCGAAGACATAGTTCAACAAAAAAAAGTACTACCAAATGAACCACATTAATAAAAAATTTCTAAACAACCTAAACACATCAAACTTTCCAGCAGCTATTCTCATCGGTTAGGATTTCATATGCCAGATTTATTCGTCTTGTGCCCATCTCCTCTCCAATAGTATCTTTTCCTTCAAAGGAGTAACTGTCTGTCATTGCCCATTCCATGTAGTAGATAACATACATCATCGAATCATCACTGCAAGACAAAAGAATATGTAATGTCAGTTCAAAGATCTGGAAAAAAAATGTAATGTCGGTTCAAGCTTCGTTTCAGTTTGTATGTTATAATCTCAGTTCAAAGAGTTAACGACCTACCTTTCGCACTGTTGTGGACAATCTGATTGAACAACGACATCAACGTCATCCATACTAGTACTTTGAATTTGAACTTGAAAGAGATGATTTATTCTTTCCGCCATCATTTGAGCTTCTTTTCAATAGTTTGAAGAACTTATGCGAGAATTGTAGTGTGTCCAAGTTCTTCCATGGATGTCAAGGTGAAGCAATGTGAAATGTTCTTTCTCATTCAGCATTGGGATGAACAAGTGTTGCGTTTCGACATCAATCTTTTGCAGTTCAGCATTTATCATTTTTGCAGCGTCCAACTCATCTCCCGCAATGACATCAGCCTGAATACAAATTTGAATCAAAACCAGTTAATCCATATTTTTTAAATGAATGAAACTCAATTACATCCTGTCATTAATGTTAGATGAAAACCAGTTTCTGCAGGTATCATATGAAACCCAGTTACATCCTATATATAATAGCTAGGTGAAACTCAGTTTTATCCTACACTAGTGAGAGAATTATATTTCAAGCAACAGATGCAAGCCAGGTACATCCTACACTAATTTAAAAGTTATATGAAAACAAATTGCATACCTAAGTTCATTCATTTTAAAATGTAGTATTCAAAATGTTTACCCATGCAAGCGCGCTTAGAAAGATTGACTTGGAGTATCCTTTGGTATCACCGCCATATTGAAACAAAATAGTGTTCACCAATGGCTGATTGAAAACAAATTGCTGGATGTGTTCTCCACTGATACATACACCTCCATTGGACTTCCAGACGCAGTCGCTGCATTTAAACAAGTTCATATAATTTAGTATAAACTAAGCAGTACTTTTACAGAAATAAGAAAAGTAGAATGAAAAAAAACAACAAAAGAATGCGGATACGTACCTTACTTTTCCAGTTACAAAGTACTCCTTTATTAACTTCTCTTCAGCTTGTCTTATTCCGCTCATCAAGTAATTTTTCCACAGCTTGTTGTTCCTTGTTAACTTCCTCAACTTATCCTCCTTCTGCTTCTTCTCTGCAAGCTCATCATCATCTGATACAAACTTGTTATTTCTAGCCCTTTTATATACGTTCTTCACTCTATTCTCAAGCGATCCAATAACTGCCAGAGGTTCTGCTGCGACAATTTCTTCTTGGTTGATTTCTGATGCAGGAAATGGTGCTAGAGGTTCTGCTCTAGGAACTGGTGTTACAGGTTCTGCTTCGGGAATATTGTCAGCATCCTCCACAGGTTTGTTCATCTCTTGAGTGATGTCGTCTTTAGGAACATCCTCCTCCACAGGTTTATTCATCTCTTGAGTGATGTTAAGGTTGAAATAGTCTTCAGGTGTGGTGTAAAGAACACTCTCTTGAGAGGAAGCTTGCTGAGTTCCCGGTTGAGGCTTGACACTAGTACAACTATGGTTTTTGGTCACGGCTGTCCTCGTCACGGTTCTACCTATTAACGTGACTAGAGTTTTGTTCGTCCCGGGTGTATATGTTTCCGGCACCATTTGATATATCTTTGGATACGGATATGTCCCCCTCGTGTCTATTTTACATCAATCCACCATAAGCACACGATTAAACTTAGAACTGCTTCGGTTTCTTAACCCAACTTCCTCTCCACAGTAACCCACGATCTACTAGACTACTCCAACTCCCCGCACCCTCTTAACCCAACTTCTATTCTCCCAATCTCAAAATTAGGGAAAACATTCCTCTCTAGATCTTCTGTCTTCCTTTCAATCCCAAATAATCTAAACTAATAAGAAGTTTAATTTGAGATTGATGGTGAATTTTAATCAGTCAGTCAATGTCAGTCGATTTTTTCTTTTCTCTCTCTCGATCTCTATACGAAGTTCAGAAAAGTTTAAAGCTAGAGGACTACGCAAGTTTTCTCTTAATGGGATGAACTGCGAAGGTTCGTCAACTATTTCTGCATCTTCTTAATGAAACAGAAAGTTAGTTTGGAACGAAAGTTTTCTCTATTTTCTCTAGCGCCACGGTAGTTGGTTTACAAGACCACTGTAAGGCGATGCTTACTGCTATCATAGCCTAATGCCTTTAGGTACTGTTCAGCTTATAAGTGGACCGTCCATATAAGGATGGGGAGCCTTTGTTTATCTTGGTATATTATATTTTTCAAAAGATCAGTCAGTTCTGTCCTCATTGTATCTGCTTTTGCTATAGGTAATAATTAAGTGGTTATTGTACGTTGTTACATCTGAATGTGATTTTAAGGAACTACGACTTTCTTGATGAAGATCACCTTAAAACTAAGTTCATTGTGACAGGTTTGTTTGTATGCCTACTGTTTCCTCCATTTAGACCTTATTAGTCTTGTTTCTTACATGATCTCTTCAATCCAGGCACCCCCAACACCAAAGATCCTCAATTCAATGGTAAGAGATTGGTTTCTCAACTAAATGGAAAACGACCTTTAGAAATCTTTTGAATGAGGGATTTAATCATCACCCTTTTCTGTTTCTTTGTCATGTAAATCGTTAGGCATTAAACTATTTTTTCGGGATAATTTCCTGCGAACCACAGGTATCTGCTGCATAGGGAAAAAAAAGCAGTTTACGAGAGATCTATCTGAGATGCATTCTGCAATTTGGTCTCAGGGTCCGATGCAGTAAGTTGACATACTATGAATCTATATCAGACAATAGTTTGTTATACTTTATTTTTTATTAGTTTAACTTCCATGAATAATAATTTCCCACCTTAGAAGCAACACGTAATCACTTATACTCTCATCTAGCGCTAAACCTCAATACAAATTTATATGCAAGTTAAATTACTTTCCTGGGTAAGGGTAATATCTTTTGTATGGACTCTCACTAAAATTAAATAATTATATCTAACCGAATATCTATTTCCTACAGGTGATCCCATGTTAACTAGCTTGTTATCTCCTCATTCTTTTTTGTTTAGTTTGGTAGACCTTTACACTTGATAGTTGACATGCAATCTAAAAACTGCATGCTCTGTATAAATTGCTTGATTTGATGTATAAATTCATGATATTTTCTGTTGTTGCTTTCCCTATTTTATACTTATGGTGTAGGATGATCTGGCACTTGCACAATGTAGGATCTTGTACCGTAACTTGATGAATACACTATGTTTTACTTTTATGTTTTGCAGCCAAGGAAAATCCCAGCGGCAGAGTTTGGAGGAGCTCTTGCGGTGTGAGTATGCATGGCATCTTTAGTAAACAAGACCTGGATTAAGCACGCAATAGAAATGCAGTTGTCCTTACGAAACTTTGTTGAGGCTTCATGCCCCTCTATTCGAACGTGTTTACTTGTTTTGATACTTATTGAGATGTCCTTGTTAACTCCTGTAGAATCCATATATCAAGATAAATGTAAACTATGTTTTGTAAGATATTATTATCTATCAGATTCAAAGCCTTGTTTAGTAATTTTAATTAAGATTATTTCACTTATTGCCATTTTCTGTTTTGTAAGGCATAAAGATATGCCTAAACTTCCCAGTATCTTATATATGTTAAACAGTTTGGACTCTGAATATTGTCTATTGGTTACTGTAATAATAAAGGATTCGTGTCCAAAGATCAAGTTTGGTCACGGTGTATCTCAGCATCCCGTGACTAAAGGGAAGACCTGTCATGGTGTACAATGAAAGTCCGTGACTATTGAAGTTGTGATCACGGTGGAGTTGATGATATAGCCACGAAAAAGACAGTGACCAAAAAGGTTGACTTTTGGCCTCGCAGGCTTTAGTCACGGTTTTTCAAAAATGGATTACCGCGACGATAGACATTTGGACACGGTAAATTACCGAGACTAAAGGAGATTTTTGTACTAGTGTGAGTTGCGCTTTCAAGGCTTCCACTTCACTTTGCAAGTCTGAGATTGTCTTATCCTTTGCTTCAGACTCAGCCTCCTTTGCTTCCAACTCTGTATTCCTTGCTTCCAACTCGTCATTGAAGTGACGGATAATCTTTTCCTTCTTATCTAGTTCATTCTTCAACTTGGAAACATCATCTTCATCTGTGTTTTCTTCTTCATCACCAAACAAGCATAGTTGTTTCTCCTCTTGACTCCAGCTACCAACAAAGTCAACAACCTGCAAACACATAAAATTTATCATAACACATGATGTAACTGGTTTCATCTTATCATAACACATGATAAATCTTTGGAGATAATTCGTTTCATCATTTTATAACATAAGATGTAACTGGTTTCATCCAGTTATAATAGGGGATAGAATTTTAAAAATGAATCTAAACAACATCAACACAAGATGTAACTGGATTCATCCAGTTATAATAACAACAAGATTTTTACCTCACTGCTTGAAAAAGTTTCAAGCTTCCCCTCAATTTCGCAAGATACTTTAAACAAGTCCCATCTTGCAAACCTTGGCCATGAATCACTATTGTCTTTACTGTTAATGCCTTTCATTTGCTCAAAAATCCATAACTGCAAAAACAAAAATATATTCAAAATATAATATATAAGATGTTACTCACTGCATGATACATTTAACGTAAGAAAAAAATATATTCAAAAGATAGAAGACGATACTCACCAGCAAATAGAAGCTGCAACCATTGATAGAGTATGGTTTCTCGTATACAGCTTTAACACTTTGCATTAAATGCTCGTGAATGAGATCGGGCCAAGATACTTTGTTAATGGTGTCGATTTACTGTAGGCAGTTCAAATACTTGTAGTGGACATACATACCTCCAGTGTTTATGAAGAATACTGTACAGAACATGAACAACAACAAAAGTTTCGCCAAGTCTTCTTCTATTCCTTCTTCATTCATAGCCGTATGTATTCCTTCGACAATGTATTTCTTATCCAACTTGTCCCCAGTATTCTTCTCTTTCCTTTTCTTCTCTTTGGCTCCATCCTTCTTCTTTTCATCTTTCTTTTTCTCCTCTTCATCCCTTCTCAATTGGCTCAAGAAAGTACTTATTGTAAAATTCAGAAGTTTTCAAACTTGGGTCTTCTTTTGGTCCATAAAGTTTCTTATCTTGTTCACTGATACGTATTCTCTGTATTTTGAAAATAACAACAAGATGATTTGCATCGGTCTTGAAAACTTGATCACCAATCTTGAATGCCAACTCAAACGGGTCAAAATTTCTTATGATGAACTCTAATGCCCTTGGAGATTTGCTACATTCAGCCTTTCCCACCTTACCTTGTTTGATCGCCTCAATAAAGTTCCAGAATTTAGTCTTCCTTAACACAGCCTCTTGTGCTTCAGCACATACCAATTTTTCCAGCACTTCAACTGTCGGTTTCAGGTTTGATCGGAACGTTTTCTTCCCTTCCTTTTTCTCTAACTTGTCTTCATCCATTTCGGCATCCACGAGTTTCATATCCCCTGTGCTAGATTCTCCGCCCACTTTCACATCATGCTTATTCTTGGATGTAATTTCAGCAGCAACACTCTTCTTACTTTTCTTGCTACCGCTTCCTGCAACAATTTGGATGAAACCAAGTTTCAGCAGGTTTCAGAATAACTGATTTATGGCATGAAGCTAAAAAAGGACCTAACTTTAATACATATCTTCAAAAGTTAACTTTAAAAAGTAGCAAAATCCTGGATGTATCTGATTTCATCCAGTCTTAGTCTGCTGAAACAACATACACTGCAAACTAAACCTGGATGAAATCAGTTTCATAATAGTGTAAACCTGCTGAAACAGTTGATATAACCAGATTCAATCGAAGATGAAAACCAAATTACATCCAATCTCACTTCAAGCAATTTAACAATTAAAAACAATTAAATAACAAGATGCAAACCCATTTAATCATTCATTTAATACCACCAACAAGTCATTTACATTCTAACTTAAAATTTGATGAAACCCAGTTTCAAACACCTGCTGAGCATCACTTCGTAGCCAAATGCAAAACCAATTTCGTTCAATCCATAACATAGATTTTCATACATCCCATTCACAACATACTAATAGTCTTATATTAACCGCAGATGTATCTTTAAACCTGAACGAAACTGGTTTCATCCAGTTTTAATCTTCTGAAACAATATACAATGTAGATTAACACTCGATGAAACCGGTTACATCCTAGTTTAAACCTGTTGAAACAAATCAGATACCCAGATGGCCCAATTTCACTTCAACCAATTTTACAGTGGAAATACTTAAATAACCAGATGCAACCTAGTTTCATCCAATTAAAATGAAAATAAAACAAGCAATTCAACATATTAATCTAATTGAAATAAAAATAATAACAACAAATTCAACAAATTAATCATGCAATTCTGAAATTAAGAACAAAACAGAGTTAGGGTTTGAAAAATTACGAGTTCTAGGAGACATTCTGTGGATCGATTCTGAAACCCTAACTCTTCCAATAAACTGAAATAATCGGAACCCTAATTCTCAAAAAAACCTCTTTTAGTGTTGATGGTGTTTTAACAGACTGTGGATGAAACAAATTTCTGGTAGTGTTGATGGTGGTGAACCGGTTGATGAAACTGATCTCTGTTGGTGATGATTGTTAGTAGACGGTGGAGGAAAATGAGTTTCTGGTAGTGAAGATTGTTAGCAGATGGTGGATGAAACTAGTTTCTGGTGTGGGGAGACAGTGGAGGAGTTTGAAAACTCACAGAGTTTGAAAACTCACAGAGTTTGAAAACTCACAGAGTTTTTCAGAAGAAGAAGATGAACTTGGGGTTCAGTTTTTTGTTGAAGAAGGAGGAGTACGGGGTTGTTTTGATAAAAGAGAGAAGGAGAATGTGGTGGTCGAACGGTTACACAAGGGTAGTACCGTCTATTTGACCCAAAAAGATTCTTTTGGACATTTGACCCAGGCCTAATTCTAACTGTCCATATGGCCTAGAAAACTCGCCATTTTGGCTATATAGCCCATTTTATGTTATGATAAAGAGATGTATAAAACCAAGCTTGAAGTTTTGGTACATAATAACGAACGAAAAAAAAATAACCATTATTGCACACCATGAACGGACAATCTTGAATTCTAAAACGTATGCTCTAGATGCCAACTACAAGTTTTAATTTATAGATATATAATTATAGGATCATTGAACTTCATGATAATCACACAATCAATATACAAGAATGGTTTATGAGAAATACCTTATATCCTTAATCCATCGTACAGGATCGATCATCTTACTGCAGCCGTAATACCTTGTGGAGGTTTTGGTTTCTCTCTCTTGACCTTTGGCGCAATGATTTGTTCATTCCTTAGGATACAATAGTGATGGTTATTGTTTCCCTTTCATAGGTAGAGAGAGGACCAAGTTCCTAGAGTTTTAGTTATAACATTAGATCTCGATCGTCCATCAAAGAAGAGATATATTAGGAATCTGACTCCTTATATAAACCAGATGATAGATATTTAGCAATATCCTAGTTATAACCAAGATTCTCACATGGGACAAATAAAGATAATTAATCTCATAATAAATTATCTTACAGAATCGCCTCTGATATCCAAACGCGCTATTAATCTTCTAATCCAACTTTCATCAAAGACTACAATAATAAGACAAATTCTTGTATTAGTATGAGAATACCACTAGAAACTTCCAACATATTGTTGTCAAGTCCATTACTATATCGACAAATTTGTAGATATCTCAATTTGTGAATATGTCAGGCTTAAAGTAAAGGCAAACATTTTTTTTGTTGAAGCGAAGGGTTAAAATTTATTGATAAAACAAAAGAGTATTCGGGTTTAGTATCACACTTCCCATAAATACAAGGCTGAAGTCCAAAGTCCAAACAATATGTGTCAATTGGGCCGGTTCAGCACGTTTATGGCACATCATGCTAAAATTCGAGCGTAGCGTGACACATCACGTGAGTTCCAAGAGGCATACCAAGATATTTGATTGGTAAAACTTCCACCTTACAATTCAATTTTTTTGCCATGTCATGAATTTTGTAATATGCACCAATGTTGGTTATAGTGTTCTTTTCTCGATTCACTCTTAGCCCAGTGGTAGCCTCCTAAATTTCCAGAATCATAAGTAGATTCTTAGCTTCCTGTTCCTTTGCATTTTTAAGATAGGTATATTATCAACAAATTGCAAGTGAGACACTTGAAGATTAGTCTAAGATTGAAATCCAGTTAGAATATTCAATTCTTCAGCTCATTTTTCAAAATTTTGTTAATAATTCTGCCACTAGAATGAAGAAGAATGGGGATAGTGAATCCCCCTGAGTTAAACTTTATATTCAGTTTCTCCATTTTTCACCAAAATCAGCACCTTGTAAGTACATGGTGTTATATCCAACTTGGAAGATCCCCTGCGAGAGAACAATATTATATATTGTAATAGTGTGTTTAAATTTCTAAACAATTGTGTGCTTAAGTTTGTTCATAGAAGTGCTTGTCTGTGGTAGACAAGTTAGAGAAGGACGCTAGGAAAAAAAAAGCAATAATTGCCTTCTCGTCTGAGAATCTATCGAAGGAAGTAAAATCCTCCTTTTTTTGCTAGGATAGATATAAGGCACGTAGTTTTCTTACCATCTGTAGAGACATTTAATCTTCAATAAATGTGTGGTTTAACAAAAAAATAAAAATAAATCCAACCTATAATTCAATCTAATGGATAATTATATATTCCTTAAAGGCACCAACGAAGTTGTTGTTGAAGTTATACCTATTTTAAAACACATATAATATATAAATATCTGGAAAATATTTTTTTTGGAAAACATAAAATAAAGCATAGCATGGCATGGAATATTACATTTATTTTTTTGGCACATCACATCAAGTCACTTCCTCGAGCACGACAAGCCTTAATCTCTGGCACTGCATAACACGACACGTAACGCACTGAGCACGTGACTTATGGGTTGTCCTGTGCTGAGACGACACGTTTTACACCTCTACGTCATGCCCCGAAATTTATAACCATATACACCACGTTTACACCGACATAATGAATCCCCCTGCACAAATACCTTTCTGTAGGACACTATAACCCTAACCCTTTTGAATCTCTCTAATCTTAATTCCTTCCCCACAAGTGCATATTCTTATCCCCGTCAACAACTATCACCACAAAGAATAAGACCCATTCATTATTTATCAAACTAGGAGGAGGAAGAGGAAGTTTAGCTATTGAGTATTGAATTAAGGGGGACTCCAATAGTTATTATTGTTTGTGCTAAACTGAAATAGGACGACGAGCTGCTATATCAAAGGAAGGATAAAATAGTGAGTATATCTGTGTAAAAATTTTGTTTTGTTTTTTATATGTTTTGATTATTAGAAGTCTGGGTATTGGATTGTGATTTTTTTTAAGCGTTAATTTTTTTCAGGTTGTCTTTAAAAGGAAAGCAAAATTTGGGGATACTCTCACAAATTTCGGAATACTTAAAAAAGATAAAAGGATTACGAAGTAATTCGAAGAACCCTTACCCAAATAATTTTTATTATGGATAAATTACCCTTTAGTCTCCCTCCAAGTGTGTTAAGATTAATATTTATCTTTTGATTTTATCTTTCTAAGTACTAGTTATATAGAGAGAGTAGAAGAAGAAGGATTTTGGGAGATTTGATGTTGGGGAATCCTCATCTCACCAAATTGAAGGTGCTTACATTGATTTTAATGACTCCCACTTACAACGTTTGTAGAGATTCGATCTTTCACCCATGAAAATACCCCAAACCAAACCCTAACGTGCTTACATCGATTTTTGTCATTTTTGTGTATTTGATTTTTGTGATGAAGATAATGTTGATTGTTTATTGATATTGGGGCAGAGACATTCATAAAGAGTCGTTGATGTTGTTGTTCACGTGACTTCTCTGGAATCAGCATTGTTAAGTTTTTCGCGAGCATGTCGATTATTGAGACGGGATTATTTTACTTTTTTTCGACTATGCCGACACAACTCAATTTAGCGAAAGATAATTGGTGAGAAGTGGTGTATGTGTCGGAAAATAAAGAGCCTAACCTAAAATTTCAATATTGACTCATAAGTCAGCACTATATTCAACCTAATTTCTATATCGACAGGAGAATTGATATTCAACTTGTCATAAGTATCTATATCGACAGATCAGTCAGCATAAAGCCGTCGTGCAATCAATACCGATAGAGAACTGCAACTGAGGAAGTTATGGAAAAAGAACATATAGTTAAGAAAATAGGAAGTCGGCAGTTGTGTGATTAAACGGCATGCCAAAGATTATATAATTTAGGTTTTTTAGTATTTTTTTCTTAGTTTTCATTAGGGCAAAGGGAAGTATTGATAATTCATCATGAAAAGTACCCCTATAGCCAACATCCAACCTTATATAACGGTGAGTATGGAGGATTCCCCAAATGTGGGTTCCTCAAAATATAGTTTTATCGCTGAAAATAGAAAAAATTCCTTGAAAAATAGGTTTATCACCGAAAGGGGGATAAATTTTACTCTGGTCTAAGCAAGGTGGCTTGTTCTTCTGCGATTTTTTACTTATTATTATTTTTATTTATTTATAACAACCAATAGTACTGATTGTTTTCCGGCTTTTGTTTTCAGGGATTTAAAAATTCCATCAATTTCTTCTTCCAATTCAACTTATTCTTAAGTTGATTTTGCAATATCAACTTTCAAAATTTATAGAAACTACAAAGACAAGTGTGAAGATGATTGGGATGGTGACGGATGTCCAAGGATATTTGACCGTGTAATTGATGATGAACCAGATCCACCTCATATTGTTCTCTTTCAAATACCTCCCAATGTCATAAGAATTAGCTAGTATTTTTCATGATTTTTTTTTTTAAAATTTCAGGTTGAAGGTGGTCATCTGTGTGTATTGTAGGTATTAAATATATAATTAACTACTTTACTATGGAACAAATGAATGATATTTGAGGGCCCATCACCGTCAGAACGGGTTTGTGTAATTCTTTTATGATTTTTGTTAAAGGGAGAGCAAATTGTCACCCGCGGAGAGTAAAGATCGTAGTTGACTCAATAACTAGGACCAACTCATATATTTTCCTGACTTGGTCTAAAAAAACGCTTATAGATCACACAAATTTTTCGCCCGGGTACTAAAAAATTCGTTTCTTATTCACAGTCTTTTTGTAATAATTTTTTTTTAAAACCCTAAGAGTTTTTATTTCTGTCGAGTGATTTCTCTTAAGGGTTGCTAATGGATTATGAATTCCAATTAGATGTTTCTAATATCCTTTTTGGCGTTTCTATTGAATGTATCATTCATATCAACAACATCATCGGCGACGATTTACCAGAAGTGATCGAAATTCTCCAGTTACAGGAAGATCAATGGCTAGTAGAGGTGATCGTGATAACGATGGGATGCAAAAGTTACTCCCCTTTGGGACATGTTACTCTTAATGAAGAAGAAGAATTCAAATGACAGAATATAATTTCATATGCCATGTTTCAAATATATGTTTCATCTTTGAAACGAGATATATGTATTTTATTATTGTTTTCGTCTTTGATGTACTTGAACATGATATATTCGTTCTTGTTATGTTAATGAAATCAAGATGTTTCCTTCAAAAAAAAAAAAAAGATACACCGACCATTAATATTTAATACATAATCCATCAGTTGCCGATCTGCAGTAAGGTAGAAGATGAAGTGAGAAAGGAAACTGTATACTCCAACATCGTCTACGATTTAATTTTTCCTATCATTTTTGCCTATGAGTTAGATGCTTGTTACCACGAGAAATTATACATCAGACGTATAACTTTTAAGATAGAATTTTGTAATATGAGAACTAATTATGAAAAAAGATATTAAAGAACCTCAAGTAATCAGTTTAGCCATGCTATGATACGAACGGACCAAGGAAGATAGAAGCACTAATTAACAGCTAACCAAATTGTACTACTGATTGTAATATCTTTTAGTTATATTTTCCAAAAAATTTAAAGTAAAATTTTTAGGGTCATGGATTGTTCGTAAAACAAAGATGATAAATTTAATTTTCTTTCTAACTCGTGCGAACAATGCGTGTTGTTAGCAAGGATATTTTGGACCGACTTAAAAATATATACCGAGTTTGGCCTAGTTAGTGAGTGGACTATGACTTTTGCTCTCCTCAGATCACATTTTGTTCTCCCTCTAACAAAAATCTTCTTTTATTTGCTTACAGAATGTTGTAATGTTTCACAAGGAAAAAGTATTGGTTATGCTTAAATCTTGTTTTGGTAGGTGACAAAAGTAGTTTACAGTTTTTGGAATGCCCTGGTGGTATTAATGCTATGGTCGATGCTGCAAAGTATGATGAAAAACCGATTGACTATAGGATCAAGGTCTAGTGATTATGATTTAACGTACATATATGATTTACTTTATTAGAATAAAACAATTATAATACGGAAGTAAAGTCAATGATATTGCAAGATTTTTTTAATGAGGAAACCGCAAATGCAGAAAACCCGGGGACCTAGTCCAGTTTTGAATATTCTCATAATTAAGTTGTTATACAAAATACAAATCCAACTTCGTATAGTTGAGACCTAGTAATCAACCCCTAATTACTTAGTTCCCTAAGTATCCTTGAACACATGAATTTTTTCTTCCATGATGTAGCTAATTGAAGGACGTTTCCGACGAGCCAAAAATCACTCAATTCAGACATAAAACGAAGAAGTTATGGACGGAACAAGATTTCACGAAGCGCACGTGCTATTGTAGACGTGATAGGGATTGAATCAAAATTGCTATATGGCGGTCGCTAACTGGGTTAGGTTTCTGACATGGCACTAAAAGAGTTGATGTGGCAATGTGTTATAGAACCACTACGCGGGTGATAACGTGGGAAAACTTGTTAATGTGGCAACTTTGATGACTGGACTAAACATGATGACGTGGCAGAAAAGTCACTGATATGGGGATCTGCTGACTGTACAAAAACTGCTGCCGTGGTTGGAGCCGAACGGTCTGAACCGAGTTGGACCAGCTGCTGGAGTGCTTGGATCTAAACCAAACTTGAGTGGAAAAATTGGATCATCCACTGAAGCAACTGGTGGGTATGACTTTTTGTCACCCTTTATGTAACACTTATTACTAGAATTCTTTTGTAGCTCTTTTTCCCTCAGTTCTGCTGCTGTTTCACCACGGTTTTCGCGTCCGTTTCATAACACTTTCCTCAACTGGTTCGTAATGGTGTCTTCAACTATTTCCCAACAGTTTTTCTGAGCATTAATGATTTTTTTTTTTTACTTCGTTGATTTCTGCGTGGAATCTCGACATGAATTCTTCCACACCTTTCTCAATGGAAAAACAAGATCATTTTACATGAATCACCTTAGTAGGAGCCAATATTTGTACCTAAAATTACTTTAGGCACTAAAAACGATTGTTTGGTGATGATGATGATGCGAAATTAGGGTTAGAAATAAATTGAAGATGATTTAAAGAAATAAAGAATTCAACATGGTTCGGCGAGTGACCCTACACCCATGGATGGATCCCGAAGGGACAAATTTTATTGATGTACGTATGACATTAGTATTTCTTTGAGTATTTAACACTTCCCCTTCCTTTTAATTATTTAACACTTGCAGAAGCCAATATTATTATTGGAATGTAGCCAATAGTATTGTTGGAATGTTTATTTTTCTTCGTATGACCAAAATGAATAAAGTGTATATCATTATTACTATGATATTACTTACAAATTCCCCTTCACAAAACAGATTTCAGCCGCTGCAATAAGTATATGTTCCACTTATGTTATCCATACGGTGTGCGTATGCACCTAATTAGAGGCTTGTATAACATTAAAGGGTTACTCCACCCATTATGAATTGGTTTTGAGCTAAAAGCCCTTCTAATTGGGCTGCGTATCCTTTACACCAACATACTTTTCCCGTGCGTGGATTCTTTCCTCTGTCTGTCTGTGATAGAATATACTGTAAAATCTAACCTTCAGCAAAAACGAAGAAGAAATTTTCGCTCCAGTTGGTTACTCCTTCTAAGCTTTCTCTCTTTTCTTCATACTATTATCAGCTATTAGATGTTGTTTGGTTTTGTTTTTTCATCTACCAAGCAATAATTCTCAAAAAAAAAAAATTGGCTATTTTTTTTAGGGATTTTGAAATGTCATCAATTGCTTCTTCCGATTCCACTTCTTCTCAAGTTGATCTTCCAGCACCAGCTTTCAAAGTTTATAGAAACTACAAATACAAGTGCGAAGACAATTGGGTATCCAAATCAAACACTACATGCCCGTGAAATTGATGAACCAGCTCCACCTCATATTGTTGTCGTTCAGGGACCTCCCAATGTCAGTAAGAATTAGTTTGGAAATTCTTCATGATTTTGTGTTATTTTTAGTCATACCTTCAGATTAATGTTAATCAATTGTGTGCGCTGTTTTAATTGATAATGCTGTTGTGGGTTGGGAAGTCTATGCTGATTAAATCTTTAGTAAATTACTTTACTAATGTGGAAGAACATAATATGGATGATATCCGAAGCCCCATCACCATCAGAACAGGTTTGTGCAATTTTGTTTACTTTTTTTGCTTACTGAATACCTTAATTATTCAATAGGTCTGTCGTTGGATAGCTTATTGGTTGTGCTTCCCGAAATCGTATGTTTCTCTAGGTGACAAAAGAAGAAGGCTACAGTTTGTCGAATACGCTGATGATATTAATGCCATGGTCGATGCTGCAAAGTATGCTGCTCTAGTATTGCTACTGGTTGATGCGAGTTATGGGTTTGAAGCGGTGGGTTAGTTAGTTTCTGTATGTCGATAACTACATTCCAATATACTGTATGTAAAAGCGGGGAAAATATTATAGTTTTGATCATAATTGATTTTATCGATTTCAGGAAACATTGAGTTTCTTAACCTTTTACAAGCGCACGGATTTTCAAATGTTATGGGTGTTCTTACCCATCTTGACGAGTTCAAAGATGAAATAGAATAGAAGGAAATCAAAGTGCGTCTCTAGGATCAATACTGGACTGAAATATGTCAAGGAGCAACAGTATCGTATCTATCAGGTCTTGAGCATGACTTGTACGTTTCGTTTGATTAGTAATGCAAAGGCGCTTCCTGTAGTTCATGTGCCTATGTTATAATCATTTTCTCATTGACTGATAGTGTTTCCCTTACGTTGAACCTGACAGACTCATCGTCTCAGTTTCTTTCCCAATCTATGATTAAAACAGGTACAAAAGGTGCGGAGTACAGAAACTAGCAAAAGACATATTGATGCCCCAATTCATTTTCTCGTCATGGCGAGCGGCACATCCTTATGTGCTGGTAGACCATTTTGAAGATGTTATTCCTCCAGAAGAATTGCATAAAGATGCATATTGCTACAGGAACTTAAGTCTTTATGGTTATCTTCGAGGTTCTAATATTAAGAGCGGAGCTAAGGTAATGCGAGTTTCTCAAATCCTAATATCTTAAATCCAAGAGACGTCAGATATCCCATTATTTTTTCATAGCTACAGATTTCCTTTATGAACTTATTCTTGTTCGGTGACCTTGTCAGACATGAAATGTTATATTATATTGACGATATCTGATTGCTAGAACATTTATGAACGTTGCACACATATGTTTCGTAGTTTGTATCTAGAAACTTGGTTATCTTTCACATAAAAGCTTGTGTAAAAAATCAAAGAATGAGACACAAAATTTACAGGAAAATTTCCGTAATGGCAGACATTGAAGATATATTGCTGTGATGGATTAATGGCAGACATATTGAAGATATATTAGGGTTTCGGTATCTGCAACTGAAAAACAAGATATATTGCTGTGATAGATTAATGGCAGACATTGAAGTTAGGGTTACTGATGAAACTGATTCATTATGGAAAAATGGTATTCACGGGGGAAATAAATTGATGGAAAGTCAAATTGAAGATGTGGTCTGTTTATTGAGGTAAATAATGGATGTGGTCCGTTTTAAAGGGATGAAGAAATTGGTAGAAGATTACAAATAAGTTGGTTGCAGTGATGTACATGATATAGAGAAGGAATTGATGATGCTGGAGATGTGAATTCAATCTCAAATGCGCTTTGGATGGAGGAGCTTCAAGAAGAGATGGTGCTAATAAGTTGATTTAGCCAAGGATTATGTGCAATGGCTGTGAGTTTAGGGTTAAGAATTGAAGCCCTGTTACAGTTAGAGTAAATTCAGCAATCTTACATATTTTTGGTGCATTTGGGTTGTTTTTTATTTTGTGATTGTGCCTCCCATATAATGGTAACATGTTCTTTTTTCTGAAATTAACCTTTACTGCTGATATCTCATATATGGGAGAAGCTTATAATGACATCTTGGGCATATAGGCAGAGGGAAGTTTTTAAGTTCGATTATTGTTGTTTGCAGTGATGTACATGAAATAGAGCAGGTAGCAGTGATGTGAATGCGCCGGGACAGGAGCGAGGCGAGGCGAGCCACACTAAATCAAAAATGTGCCGGGACGGGCGCGTGGGTAAGCCGAACCACACCAAATCAAAAATGCATCAAGATGGGCGCGAGGCAAAGCCGAGCCACACCAAATCAAAAATGAATCGGGACGGTCGCGAGGCGAAGCCGAGCCACACCAAATCAAAAATGCATCGGAACGGGTGCGAGGCGAAGCCGAGCCACACCAAATCAAAAATACATCGGGACGGGCATGAGGCGGAGCCACACCAAACCAAAAATGGTTAAAAAAGAAAAGAAATGATAGTGGATGATTTTTGGATCTGCCCGGTGCATAGCACGGGCACAAATCTAGTCATATCTAAATCTCCTAGTGGACTAAGAGCAATACAACTCAAACATAGATAAAGAAGTCGAGGATCCCGCTCATAAGAAAATATATTAAGAATGCTATGCATTCCCATAACCACCATATTCATGTTCGGGAAAAAAAAAAAAGATATATGGGCTTGGTATCCCTTGTGTAGAATAAAATAACACAACATGGCTTGAGTATGGTATGGATGCAGATGGGTCTAGGCTTGTCGCAAAGATCTGTTTGGCGTAGATAAATTATTCATAATATACCAACACCACAGATTATTTATAAAACACAAGGCTAAATTGAAAGTCATTTACATTATAAGGATTTAGGGGTAAGTTTATTCTTAAAATAACAACCCAACATGAGGAACAATAGAACCAAACTACTGATAAAGAAAAAAACACATTCCATAGAGTGAGTAAAGCATACTTTTCATCATCTACCAACACTTCATGTATCTTTTCATTTACATATACTAATTTGGAAACGATTACGCTCAGATTACTGAGAGTTGACCTCTGGCTACGTCGTAAGTGTTCATTATACTATGCTCTAACTGTGGTTAGGTTTGACCTGCAAATACCTAGTCCTAAAATGCGGAGTACCTCATAGCTCCAAATAGATATTTGCTAGTTGGAGGTTTCTAAGAGAGATCAAAAAAAATTCCTTCATTTCCTGATAACGTAAATTTCACATAACCGATCAAAAAAAAAACGTAAAATTTCACATAAAATGGCAAAAGGAAATTTATTACCTAGTATTAGGAGATATGCATATTTGTACATATATTCTATATATGGTTAGGAAATATGTTAGTTAAGAAAGATATTATTTTTACAAATATGCATATCTCCTAATACCTAGGCTCCATTAAACCGTAAGTACATTTCTTGGTGGAGCTTTAATGTGCAATTGCCACCCAATCGAGCGCCAGCAGTGCATCCAGTGCAGCGCTTGTAAGTTGTATCAGTCAAGTACGTAGTAGCAGTATACAGATAAAACAATGTGCTTCAGTTCACTAGTTAAAGATTCCTTCTGACCACAGCGATATATGATGTTTACTTTGAACGCTAGCTTATGGTTAGTTGGTTACCACATAGGGAACCAATCTGGCCTTTGACGCTGAATACCAGGAATCAGATCACCACCTTGCGCATCTTCGTAAACCATAACTTTCTGGTCCTCTGGGAAATCATGAGGATTTATCTCATCTTTATTTAACCGAAGTTTTGCAAGATAATCTGCGACATTATTTTTTCTTCTCTGTATCTCATAAATTTTAAAAAAGATAAACATCGAGGAATTCTCCACATTGATCATGACTCTTTACACATTCCATTCAAACACCGTTTACTGAGTAATAACCGTGAAAATAACCATAGTTACCATACCCATGGCATCTAAACATTGATTCGACAAGATCAGCTGCAATATACGAAGAACAATAAACGATAACATTATGACAAAGTCCATACTTTATTGCAAGCTCGAAACCTCTATTTATTCCCTGCAACTCATGATAAAGCGCTGAAACTGGCTTTCCTTGATTATAAACCCCAGCAGAAGCAAGTATTGGGACACCAGAAGCATAACGTATGATAACTCCATATCTGCTATTCTGTTCCTTCTAAAGAAACCATCAGTGTTTATAATTAAACACTCATCATCGCTAGCCACAATCCCAATGGTATTTGTTTCATCATTATGCCATGAGTCTACCCACTTCTGCGTGTCCACAAGTTTTTATTTATGAGCAGCACTCTCACTCTCAATGATCTTAATTTGTTTAGTACTTTTCTTGGCATATATACTCTGATATACCTTCCAATCACTTTCATCTTCCACCACCACCATCTCATCACTGAGAATGTGTTCTTTGAAGGAATTGAAGTTTTCCTTGTCGAGTGCTTTTCAACTACTGCTGCTGCATATTTTTCTTTATCTTGAACTCGCCGCTTGAAAATAAATTCATTAGGGTTGGAATCTACGGATTTCCAATCGTCCAAGTTTAAATATTTAGAACAATGTTTCCAATATACATCACCACATGTTTTTTTGAAGTCACCATCGCCATTGTATCGGTATCTGCCATCCCAACATACAGGTGGGGTAGGAATCGGAGGATCCCAAAAGTCTTGAAAGTATTCAGGTTCTTCAAAACATTCAGGTACCCTGGCAATTCGAGTACACGCGGATCAGTATTTAACGGCAACCAAAAAAAAGAAAAAACCCTAATTGGAGGTTCATACTGTTAAAAGACATAGTGTTGTCATCCTAGGATAGAGTATATTGGATATCTCTGCATATCTTCTATCTTTACTCTAGAGTATACAATATATCTTTTTTTTTTTTGAAAAAGATAAGATGGAATTAGAAAAGAAAGTGCCAAGATAGCACCCTCGAAAGATACATGAGAGAAAAAAGAACTTACAACTGACTATTTTCTAAACAAGATTTTCCAATCAAAAACGAAGTCATCTAACTTCATGTTTTTGAATGAATCAACATTAACAGACCAACTAAGCAACAACAACTTTATATCTATAATAAGAGAGTTTAAGGTTTTCCTCCCTTGCTTCTTCGCTATTTGAATGTCATTTCTTTCCAACCACACCACCCACACAAAGCAAACGGAAGACAATATCGCAAGAACACAAGGGGTTTGGTCGAAATCTTCAATTTCAACTTCCATAAGAAATCAATAATGGTTGTGGGATGCACCCAGGCAACACCCAGCTGTTGAAGAAAATGTTCCCAAATATTCCAAATGAAAGGGCAGTGGAGAAACAAATGCTCAACCGATTCCTCATTATTATCACAGAACCCACATAAATTCACCACTATCATACCCCTTCTCGACAACATAGAAAGAGTGGGAACAACTCTATTTGCAGCAGCCCAAACCAAGAAACTAACCTTAGGAGGGATTGTCTTGTTCCAAATGTATTTAGATGGAAATTTTGGAGGTGTGATTTGTCCTTGATCATGCATAAGCCAAGCATAGCAAGAACTAACAGAGAACATACCTCTACGTGTACATATTAGTTTCCCTCCATGTAACATATTGGGTAATATTCTCATTTACTTTCTAGTTTCTTACCCTTTGTATAAGTAGGAACTGTGTTCCATTGTAATAAACACATTGATCAATATAAAAACTGTCGATTCCATGACTACTCTTGTCATGGCATCGGAGCCAACCAAGATCCAACCTTTCGCTGCAAACAATGAATAAACAGATCCCTTGTCAAGAAACTGAAATCCTATTAACCTTCCTGTTGTTTCTCGAAATCTTAATTCCCTTTACTGTCTTAGTCTTTCAGCCACCATGTCTCGAGAAGATTATCAACCCATTACAACGAAGTTCGATGGAACCAACTACAATCACTGGTCCTTTCTCATGAGAAGTTTTCTCAAAGGTAAAGGCTTATGGAAATATGTTGATGGTACTGAAAAGTTCCCTATTGAGACTGTGCCATAGAAAACAGATAAGGTTGAATCTTCAATCAGTGATCGTCTCAATGATGGGGAGATCAATAACCATAAGATACTTACATGGATTGGAAACACTGTGATTACATCCATCAGCATGTAACTTTCCAAATTTGAAATTTCCAAAGAAGCATGGGATTTTCTCTCCAACAGGTATACGCAAATTAACTTTGCTCAACGTTACAAACTCGAACAAGACATCAGATCCCTGAAACAACAAAATGATCAGACAATATCAGATTTCCACTCTGAGATGTCTGTTGTGTGGAATCAGCTGGCATTAATGGAGCTAAAATGGACTACTGATGCACACTTGTGGGAGAAATATCGAGAAGAATCAAGGTTAGTTCAACTTCTTATGGCTTTGAAAGATGAGTATGAATCTATTAGAGCATCTATTCTGCACACTATACCTCTTCCTACAGTAGAATTCACACTGTCAGAACTTATCAATGAAGAAACAAGAAAAATGATTAAACCAGATATCTTAGTTGTGTTTGCTGCTTCTTCACAATCAAATCATAATACTTATAAGAGCCAGACAAATTCAACAAGTCGTGACATGTCCTAGTTTCAATGTCACAATTGCAAACAGCATGGACATATTGCCAGAAATTGTACTCAACAACCTACCTCAACAATATCATCAGGCACATCACAAGCTCCGTCCCCATATCAATGCAATTACTGCAAGGAGTCTGGACATACAATGAACAACTGACCATCACCAACATCCATAAATATGCGTGAAAAGAGGAGAAACTCTAATGCAACATTGACACGATTCACTACTGCACCTGTCTCATCTGAGATTGAGAAGAAACATGAACCATCTCTAGCTGATATCCAAGAGATGATTAAACAAGCTTTACCTGTCGGTAATAATCCTAATGTAGCCTCTTCACTTGCAATTCCCCCAAGTATTTACTCAACTGGATGGTTTCTAGATTTAGGTGCATCCAACCATATGACATTTAATTCAAAGTACTTTAAGAAGTTACATTCAATAATAACTCCTAAAATACATACTGATGATGGTTTGTAATTAGTGGCAACTCACATTGGATTGGTTAAATCTTCAAACAAACTGTGTGTCCCAGATGTACTTTTAGTTCCAAAGATTACCATGAATCTTATTTCTATTGGAAAACTATGTGATCAAGGATTTAATATTTACTTCTTTCTTGCTGGCTGTGTTACACAAGATCCCAAGACGGAGAATCTAGTTGGGATAGGCCGTAGAGTGGGTCGACTATACCTTCTTGAATCTCTCATTATCTCTCCACAGTCGAAAAGTCATGTTGCTGCTGCTGCAACATCTGCAGTATCATCCACCATTTCTTCATTCATGTATTGGCATTCTAGGTTAGGTCATATTTCGTTTTCCCATCTTACATATATGATTAATAAAGGTCTCTTAGGGTCAGTTCAGCTAGAAAAAGAGCCTTGACGCATTACATGTAAGCTGGTTAAACAACTGGCACTCCCTTTTAACAAGAGTATCACTTCTTCAGCTGCACCTTTCGATTTAATTCATTCAAATGTTTGGGGAAAGTCACATGTTGTCTCTAAAGGAGGAGCTATATATTATGTGTCTTTTATTTATGACTATACAAGATACACTTGGGTTTATCTCTTCAGTTCAAGTTTTTAGTTCAAGATACATTACCATGATCAAAACCCAATTTACAAAAACCATTAAAATCTTCGGTGCTGATCAAGGGGTGGAATACATATCTAATCCATTTAAAGATTTTGTCAAATCCGAAGGTACTCTTCTTCAATTTTCTTGCACAGAAACTCCTGAGAAAAACGGTGTTGCATAACGAAAACATCGTCATATTGTTGAAACTGCTAGAACCCAATTACTTTCTGCATTTGTTCCCTCCAATTTTTGGGGAGAATATGTCCTCACTGCTGTCTATATAATAAATCGTGGTCCAACAGCTGTTAATGGGGGAGTGTCTCCATATGAATGACTTTATGGAGAGAAACCTAACTACTCATAACTTCGTGTCTTTGGTTCAACTTGTTTTGTTCTCCTTCCAGAATGATAACGTAACAAACTTAGTAAAAAGAATGTAGTTTGTGTGTTTTTCGGTTATGGTATGGAACAAAAAAGGTATCGTTGTTTTGATCCTGTCAGTCAAAAATTGCGTATATCTCGCCATGTAACCTTCTGGGGTAAAAATACCATATTACTCTCTCCCAAAAAGTAAAAACTCTGAGATTTTTACGTATCTTGATCCTTTTGATGTCATGTCCTCTTCTAGCCCTGAGATCACTACTCTTATCTTAGAAATGTCCCCTATCCTAGAACCAACTGATATTGTGGATGATTCTCTCTCTGACCACTCTATGCTTCATCCTAACATTGCTTCTCCAGAACAGGATCCTGCACCTGAAGAGGTTACTCTGGCTCCTCGAAAAAGGCGTCCACCAGCTAAGTTATCAGATTACCATTGTTAGTTGTAAACTGCTTTTCCACTATATGAACCTAAAACTAACAGGGAAGCATCAACTATTCTAGAATGACAGTGTTCAATGAAGAAAGAATTAAAAGCACTCGATAGAGATGGAACATTTGAGATGGAACATTTGACATGGTAGACTTACCACCTGTAAAGTCTGTGATAGGATTCAGATGGGTGTATAAGATTAAAACAAAAGCTGATGGGTTGATCGATTATGGTTTTGTTGAGTTCGTAATATGATTGTTGTTCTGAAATTAGCGTTGATCGATTATGGTTTCAATTTTGGTCAACAGAAATTAGGGTTTCAATTTATTTGAGTATTTTTAATTTCAGATATTAGGGTAGTTTAACAATCCGGTGTTGTACCCTCAATTGGGTATTTTGTGTATTCCATGGCCTGCTTTTTTTTTCGTACTAATTTTTCCTTATTAGTGTTGCATATGAATGGCAGAATCTCTTTCATACTTAATTAAGATAAACCTCTATCATACTGATGCATGTCATAAAAAAATAATATCTCAGCTACGCAAAGTTTTCCCTTATGTGTATCATTTCCTTTGCAGTCTTTATGTGTATCCTTCCCGTATGTTTTCTAGACCAGTAACGCATACTTTCTCTCTTGCCAAAGGCAGTGAGTATAAATGTGCAATGAACCTAACCACAAAATTCTTTATCACCTATTTGAGCATTAGAGAAAATTCAGTTAGCTTGCTGCAGTTCCATATTTTAGGTTGTCCAACCTGTTGTTGGCAGACAGAAACAAACATTATTTGTCATATGTTTGTGCTCGTCTCTTCGGCTTTGGGATGAGCAATAACATTTGAGGAATTAAATTTAAAGATTGCAGCCATGCTACATACCATGTCTTTTGTTATGTTTTAAGTATATTGATTCAAGGGGTAACCGGTAATGTTGTTCATTATTGTCTTTGTTTTTTCATGCAGACACTTTCTCGCTTCTTGTCCTCACCTGTGCTCTTGTGGCTGCCCTTGGCTGGCTCAGGGAATCATGTCATAGTCACACTTGGTAGAAGAGAAGCAACAAAAGTATTGAAAGGTGTATTCCAAGGAGATGTTAAGAAACAAGAAAGCAACTTTCGCTCTCGTTTTTCAAACCCTTAAACTTATGTATTTACTTCTCCCTATCTCTCTGTTGAAATTCTTGTTGCGTTCATTCTTGGGGTTATTTGATTAATTTTTTATTAGAATGGTCAGAACTTGGTATGTTGTGTGGTTAAATATGAGATATATGAAATTTGATGACTTCATCTGAAGGATTGAGTGTTTAGGATCAGGGGGGTCCTTTCTCGGGTTAGTTTCTTTTGGTGAGTAGGGTGGTTGGAGATTGTATGTCAAAGGATTAGGTATTTGGGGGTAATTTAGTATGAGTTATATGAGCTTGCGGTATAGCAGAATAAATCAAAGCTAAAATGAACCTTGATTGAGGTTATGGTGTGTGGGGGATCATAATTTTGGAAATTCACTTTCATGGACGTTGCTAGGTTACTGTTTTGGGAATCAGTTTTGGGGTCTGAATATAAGTATGTTGTAGATTTTAGTCTAGAGGTTACTTCCATTTGCGACATTGTACTACCATTTTGTATCCGGCGGAAATGAAACAAAAATGGATTTAATTGGAGTTGGTGTGCGAGGGATACTTGAATCTTGATGTTTGAGTTTGTGTTGTCATTTTTACAAGCTTGTAGAGAATCCAAATGAAACTGACTTGAATTTTTGACGCTTGAACTTAATATATTGGCTGTCTTTCTTGTATAATGCATCTTCCGATTCTAAAGGTTTAGGTGTTCTTTGATTAAGTGTGGAGTAGAAAAGTCTTAAATGTGTGAGAAATTTAGTCTTTCCTGTAGTTAGTAATGAAATTTGATGGCATTATGGGGGAGATTAAATGTTTAGGATTAGGGGGTTCTTTTGCCGGGATTGTTTTTCTATTGGGAAGGATGTTTGGTTATTTAGTGTAGTAGGGGATGTGTATTTGGAGGTACTTTGATGTGGGTTTTATCAACCTGTAGTGAAATGGAAATGAAATGTCCATCCCTTTCTGGTGGTGCTTACTGAACTTTTTGTACTTGAGATTACTGAACTTGAAACATCCATCTCTTTCTGGTGATGCTTTTTATGTATTATTAGCTTTATTTTGTGGACTTTGCTGTTCATTTTACGGCTTAGCGTTGCAGGTACCATGAGGATGCGAGGTTATGTTGTGAGAGGAGATGCTGGATACTAGATTACAGAAGGCCAAAGGGTGCAACTGTTCTTATTTTATGAGAGCTAGGAGATGCTTGTTCGATGCTTGTTATGCATTTTTTTTTTAATAATCATTGCTGTATCATTTTCATACGGATTTTGTCCATGACTTAGAGAAATATTACTCTCTTTTTGAAATACAAGTGAATGTGCCACTCACTTTTACACTTTTACATTTTTGACACTCTTTCACAATTTTGAATTCTAAAGCATGAAGGAAGTAACAGATGACAGTGGTAAACTGTTGCTTTTTACCAAACCGTGGTTTAATGGAATTTTCAGAAACTGTATATGACGGTTTTGGTTCTGGTCTGTACCATGTACAGCCCTGAGACTGGTCATTTTTACTGATGAAAAGGGAATTTTTGTAAAATGATGGATTAAAAAATCTCACCGTACATCTGTTGAACTAGACACGTGTTGCAATCTCCCTACTTTGGACACGTCAGTCATTTTAGATGAAGACAAGGTTAACTCCGTAATATAATATGTCGCACGTGCACATCACATGCATCAGTCTTTTTGATGTAGCTGTTAGATTCAAGTACACGTGGCGCGTGTGAATTTAATCTAAGTCTGAAGGGTTAATTACGTAATTATTTCACACGTGAGATTTCGCACGCTTGGAAATTTGACCATTTAACTGTCTTTAACGTTTAAACTAACAGATTGGGGCATTTTGACTTATTTCTAAACGTCCGGGCCTTTTTTAACAAGGTGGCACCCTATTTTGGGGCATTTTATCTATTTGCCCTTCTGATAATTACATCACTCATCTTGTTCTATACCCTGAGGCAAATTGGGCTCAAGTTGCAGAGGAGTTTGTATCATATGCAGGATTGACCCATGCATAAAGATAGTATATCAGTGAATTCGTTTTAGCTATGCTCTCGGTATGGTGCACATACGTTGCAAGGACTCATGCATGGCTCATCAAACTTGTGTGTTTCCAGATATTCAACCTCATTTAGAACTTAGGGAAATGAACATGATTTACCGGTGATTCATCCTCCGTAAGTTTTTAGATTGAGTTTTTGCGTCGTATTCAATTTTACAAGTTGAAATCTACTCATGTAAATAACAATTTTGGTTTACGATTCAATATAAAGGGTTCTTATTTCACTGACCGGTCAATATTTGATAGTGACACTCAAATTGTCAGATGGAAACAAAGACCCACGGGCCGACAACGTAACACTTGAGAGAATAAGGGCGGCCCATGAAGAAGATATCCATTAGGGTATCCATTACCCTCAAGAACATCCCCAGCCATTGGATCTATTTATCTCACCCTAAATCGTATCTTTAGCCGTCAGGAAGACCTATAAAATAAGCTTTCCTGGTTCATTTCTCTCATCGTTCAGATTCAGATCTCAAATTTCTTTCTCACACGATATGGATTCTTCAACATGTTTTCTCTCTTACTGATATGATAACCATTTTTACTATCATAATACATTATCTGAAAGACCCAGAAGATGGAGATGATGAAACCTTAATCTTGTTTTTGATGATTCACTAGCAGCACAATGATTTCTCCTTTCAAAACTCAAGATTTGCCCATTTTTTGGTTTCTTTAGGTAAGTTCTTATTTTTGTACGGTGTTTAGTATTTATCGCTGTTTCAATTGTTTGAGTTTAAGCTTATGAATGTTTTTTTTTGTGCAGGGTATTTGGGAATTTGCTCTTGCACTGCTACATTATGTGAGCAAACTCTTGTTTAACCATGGACTGCCATTTGGCGATGTAAGCAAACTCTTGTTGAACGCAAGATTTATTCCTTTTTCTAGTTGACGATTAATTTGGTTGCCGGTTCTTTTTAGCTTCCGAATCTTTAGAGAGAATACTAGATCTTTCAGTTTCCTATATATTTTCTTTTTAGCTTACCTGTTGCGTCTTTGCCTAATCTAATTTACCGTTAAAAGCATCTTTATTTTCATATGGAGTAGCATATCTTGAATAAAAGTAAATTGTGCTGTAAAGGTCCTTACTTCGTTTTTAAGATATTTTAATCAGCGTGTAGTTGAAGCAAGTGGTAAATCGGTATGGGGACTGCAGGCAAAGTCCATACATATAGAAAAGGATTGGCATTCTCATCCTTATTCTCTTGTTTGCGTGTTCTTGGCTAGGCTTTTTTGTTAAATGAATAAATGATGCAAATACTTCTAGCAAGCTACAAATAAACTTGGAGAAAACGTTAGTTTCTGGATTAAGACGTATTTTCTGGAGCATTTTTTTCTTCTTATCAATGGATCATCCTTTTGGAACTTTGCTAGTCTGCCAGGCCTGTGAAATTTTTGCAAGAAATTAAGATAGATTCATGAGTGCAGTAAGATGATTTTCACGTATTGTGAGTGTTTATATACAATTCTCATAGCTCTTTAGCACTGACGTTGGAGCAATGTTATTCTTGTTGGCATAGCACATCCACTTAATTTTTCAGGTCTCTATAGGGTTATGATCTCATCATGTCAAGAATTTAGATGAGAAAGGAAATTCAACTCGATGTTGCTACATGTTGGAGATGCAAAAGGTGAAATGGAACTGCAGCCCGATGTGATCGCTTATAGTTATTTGATTTGTAGGTTTTTCAATCAACTTAAATCATTGAAAGAAGACCTGCAGTTTTGTATTTGATATGTAGTGACATTCCAGGCATATGTTTCTATCGTGTGGGTGTTTTCCCTTTGCTTGTAACAAATTCAAATTAAAAAGAAAATCAGAAAGCTGATTTTTTTTATTAATCTGATCAACTTTATTTTATTACTTGCCAAATTGCTGATGTACCATTTACTATCCATCTAATATTTACAGAGAAAGTCCCCGGAAATCCCAAGCATGCATTTTACCATCCATGTTGTATGCAGTCTAATATTTGCAGAGGAAGTCCCTGGAAAATCCCAGACATGCATTTATGCCTTTGTGAATCTTAGCTTCTTTTGCCCCTCCAACAGTCGCATTTTATCCTAGCATATTTTTGGTTATACACCACATCTGTTCCTGCTGGTTTAAGTCAGTCAGATGATGTCCCAATAGATGCAGCTTCACTAGCTAGCCAAGGCACTTTAAACATCAATAGCTATTTTGATGACTAGCTGTTGCTTCATTTACTCCTTCGTGTTCAGGTGTATACTCAAATGGTTCAAATGACAGACTTCACGAAAGCACGTGAGCTTTTCACGAAGTAGTGATAGTCACATAGCATGTATCGATCTCTATAACATTGTGAGCTCTTTTTTTTTTCTATATATGGATGCAACTTATATTCATAACAACATATTTCCGTGGTATATACTTTTCTAGCTTATCTGTTGTTTCAGTTTTTGCTACACCTCTTGCTACGATATTCTTTTTGGTTTTGTCGTCGGTGAAAGACTTCCGTTAATGCATGGTAATACTACATAACCTCAACAATTCACAGCAGTGTTTTACCTGATGAATTAGGAAAATCTATGACCACTGAGGTTTTGTTTGAATACGTCCACAAATTAGTGAGTTCAATCCCACTAGTTTATTAGATAGATGACCATTTTATGGTGGGATACCGACAAAAACGATTCATCAAACTTGTGTGTTTGGTTTAAAACTTAGGGGAACAAACATCCGGTAATTGGGATGATTCAAAAATTATAGGAAATGTAATTTATTTACAAGTAAAAAACATTTAGACAAAGTATTAACTGGCCGATCAACGTTTGACACTGACACTCGTACAGATATTAGATGGTAACAAAGACTAACAGGCATAACAAGGACGGGCTAAACCAAAGTAATTCGGATCCGATCAGACTTTATGGCCCATAAAAATATCTGTATCTGTTAGGGCATCCATTACCCTCAAAAACTTCTCCGACCATTGGATTGGATCTATCTCTCTTAAAGGTATCTTTAGCCGTTAGCGTTGAAACATCTATAAAACAAACTTTCCATTTAGATTTCTTTTCACTTTTACCGAACCAATAACCATTTCTACTATTATGAATAATAATTATATCATAATACATTATCTGAAACAGCCAGAAGAAGAAGACGAGACCTTCTTAATCTTGTTGTTGACGATTTCTCCTCTCAAAAGTCAAGCTTGTTCCATTTTAATGTGTCCTTATGTAATTTCTTTTCTATCATATTTTTTATTTTTCATTACTGTTTCAATTGTTTGATTTTAAGCTCATGAATTTTCATTTTTATGTTTGCGTAGGGAGATTTGCGGAGGGAGATGAACCAGATAATACAGCTGGCTCTTCCGTATGTCCCGTATATGAGAGTTTGGGTTATTGTATGATGACCCAGAAACCCAAACTGTCAGAGATAACATATTTGAAACTTCAAACTTGGGAGTTGTTTCCAAAGTTTCATCCAAGATTAACTACGACACTGAGAGGATTTACCTTGAAAAATAGGTACGGTATTCTTTTCTTGTTTCTAGTTTTGTCACCCACAAGTTTGTTGCCTTGCCAAGTTTGTTGTTCTAGATTTGGTTGTTGTTTGATTGGTCTTTTCTTCTTGGCGAACAAGGTCTTTAACATTACCAAATGTTCCGACTCATTTAAGGCTCCGAGTCTGATTTTAGATTCTGTCTAGCACCCGTAGACCATTATTAAGAAAATTGGTTAAGGATGTTTTTGATGTGTGCGACACTACTTTATTCAACATGATTGATCATGTTTGTTAGATTTTACTGACTAGAAATATACCAGTGGATCCAAGGAGCAATTTCTGATAGTTTAGTTTCTCACTATTATCCGATCGACTTGATTTATTTGCTTGTGCAAGTTCTCACATATTATACCACTTACCATCAAGGATAACACCAGTATATACCACGGGATATACATTGATTTGGGTTGTAGAAACTTGTAGATTGATTTCGATGCTTAGTGGGGTTTACTGGGTAATGGTTTCTTGTCGTTGGTGTCCTTTCTTCTATATTTTCAGTCGCAAAGTTGTTGCTCTATTAATTTGTTGAGCTCAATTTTTTTATTTTTTATTTTGTTAAGCATATGAGCATAAGTTTTGTTTGTTGTTTTATTTTGTCAGCAGCAGGACATACTTAGTATTAAGGAGTGCGTGACTAGATGATTGAGCATGCGTACAGATTGATGTTGAACCCGGAGGAATTTTGCAGCACTCTCCGCCGGGTTATTATGCTGACTCGTAAGACTATTATTGTCACAAACACTAATCAAGGGGATGTGAGTGCAAGAATTTCACCGATAAATGGAAGTTTATTCGATGTTGTTACACGTGGGACACATATACCTCTTTATTTGATTTTTTAATCGTTGCAAACAACTTAAACCACAAGAACAAAACCTGTAGTTTCGTATTATGATGTAGTGGCTTCTTAAGTGTAGGTTTCAACTGGGCTTTCCTCTGGTTTGTAATGATTTCAAGCAAGCTGAAAAATATATCAGAAACCTCCATTTTGATTGATATCGATGGTGATGGGTATGGCACCTCAGTTCTCTATGGATTCTACCTAAGAAGATATCTTTTCTAGTTTGAATTTTCATATTCGAACTTGCTAATCAGTGTTCTAACTCAATTAAGTCGCTAATCAGTGTTCTAACTCAATTAAGTCGCTAATCAGTGTTCTAACTCATTTAAGTCGCTTTTACTTGCTAAACATGTAGACCTTAAACAACAAGAGTTTCTTTGTGTAGAAAAAATGCATTGTCAGTAGCCAAAGGCCCTTTACACGTCAATAGTTGTTCCAATGACCATTTGTTTTTTTTTTTTTTTGATTAGAAGAGAAGATTTATTAAAGGAAATAGAATTTACATCAAATCTACAAGAAGTAGAAGAAATACCAAAAAAACAAAACAAAAGATTACAAAAGGATTGAATCCCATGAAGAGAGCACAGAATGTGAAAAGTTTTGATGGACACGGCGACCTGCCGCTGCTGCCCAAGATAACACAGAGGTTTTAACTTCTTGAATCAGGTCGTCATCCGTTTTATAAAGATAATTCTCTTCAAAACGTCTGCAATTCCTTTCTTTCCAAATGGTGTTGATCATTCCCGCAGGGATTAAGCCCCAAATAAAATTCCAACTTGAAAAGTTATTGTGATGCCACATATTTGCAAGACTTATCATCGAGCTTGGCAAAACCCAAGACCAACATGTATTAGGTAATATGCCAGACCAAATCTTGTATGTAATTCTACAATGAAGAAAAAGATGGTCTTGCGTCTCCAACCCAACTCCACATAAAACACATGAGTTATAAAGATCCATACCTTTACGTTGTAGCACATCAATTGTATTAAGCTTCCCATGAAGAAGACACCACATTAGAATGTTGCTTGAACAAGTTCCCAGTTAACCAAATGTGAAGTCTTTGCACCCTCCTTGTATTCCCACAGAAAGTTGCGCATCTTTTTTTCCAAAGTCTTAATAACTGAAATAGGAGCCTTGAACAACGAAAAGAAGTGGTAAGAGAAGATAAGATACATTTTAAAAGAGCAAGTTTACCTCCTCTGGATAAAGAAATTCTTCTCCAAACAAATAATCTAGCATCAAACTTCTCTATTATTGGATCCCAAATTATTTTCGAACCCGACTTAGCACCAAGTGGCATTCCCAAATACATAAAAGGCAAACAATCAGTTATACAATTGAATTCTGCTGCCCAAGTCGCTAGGTACGGAACATCTCCAACATCAATTAGGCGATTTTTAGAAGTGTTTACCTTAAGGCCGGCAATAAACTCAAAACATTGCAGAGCAGAAAACAAATTGTGTAACTCCTCCTTTTTGTTATCGACAAAGAAAATAGTATCATCCGCATAATGTAGGTGATTAACTATGATACTAATGGGTGTAACGGAGAAGCCACTGAATAAGCCTTGATTAGCCACTCTGTCCATGAATCTAGAAAAACCCTCCATAGCAATATTGAATAAAAGTGGAGAAACCGGACAACCTTGCCTAACACCTCTAGTACTTGTGAAATAACCAAAAAAAGAACCATTGATAAGAACCGAGAAGGAAGAAGTAGAATAACAAAACCTTAACCAATTACACCATTTCCTACCAAAACCCATTTGAAGAAGCATAAATTCGAGATATTCCAATTAATTCTGTCAAACGCCTTCTCAAGATCAATTTTGCACACGATACCAGCTTTTCCAGACCTAAGTCTAGAATCTACCAATTCATTAGCAATTAAAGTACCATCAATCATCTGTCTGCCTTCAATATATGCACTTTGCATTGGCGAAATAAGTTTATCCATAACAAGTTTCATCCTTGTAGCTAGCACTTTTGCTATGATTTTGTAAACGCTAGTAAGAAGGCAAATAGGTCTACAATCTTTTATTGTTTCAATATGATCCTTCTTTTGCACAAGAGTGATGAAAGTAGAGTTATGTTTAGAATTGATAATACCTGTAGTGAAAAATTCATTCACAGTACTCATAAAATATTCTTTGATGAAACACTTCTGAAAAAACATGATTGGGAAGCCATCTGGCCCGGGGCTTTATCCATAGCTAAATCTTTGATAGCTTGAAAAACCTCTCTTCAGAAAAATCAGATTCTAAAATAGTGGACTCTGTATAGGTAATGGTATCGAACTCAATTCCCTCCAAAAGAGGTCTTACCATTTCTTCTTCATAAAAAGAGTTTTGTAGTACTCCACAATATGATCTTGTAGCCTTCCTCTATCAGAAACTAACTCATTACCTATGTAAAGTTGTTGGATTCTGTTGTATCTTCTTCTTGCCGAAGCATTACTGATGAAGAAAGAGGTATTCCGGTCACCTTCTTGCATCCATTTGATATTTGATTTGATCCTCCATGAGGTCTCCTCCATCTTTGAAATCTTCTCAAACTCAATCTTATTTTGGAGTTGCACACTCCGCTCCTCTTCAGTAAGAGTATTATCTTCGCAAATCCGTCAAGTGCTTGTATGTCCGAGAATTGCATTCAACTTAGTTTTGGTATGACCAAAAACATCTTTGTTCCAAACCTTTAGCTTCTCTTTAAGTGCTTGTAATTTTTGCCAAAGCACACTACTTGGGGTACCTGCAAAACAAAAAGAGAGCCACCAATCTTCTAGAATTTGTAAGAATCCATTCTCCATGAACCACATAACTTCAAACCTGAAAGGACTAGGTCCTCAGGATGGATCGGAAATATCTAAAAGGAGTGGTATGTGATCAGAGGTAGGTCTAGCTTTGGATAATTGTGTAACAAATGGGTAGTGTTGTTCAAAGGATAGGGAGATGAGGAACCTATCTAATCTGCACATAACTGGGTTAGCTTGACCATCTGACCAGGTGTATCTTGCCCCTTTCAGGGGTAAGTCAATAAGATCATGCTCCAAAATAAACTCATTGAATTTTGTCATGCTCCTAGTTATTTTCCTGCAATTCTTCTTCTCAGCACACTTGGTGATTGTGTTGAAGTCACCAGCAATACACCAAGAAGTATTAGTCCAGTATCTACAAACATTGTCAAGCTCAATCCAAAAATCTGTTCTATCGACAGGATTATCTGGCCCATAAACATTTGTTAGAACCCACTGGAAGTTGTCAATCTTATTTGTGCAAAGAATCGACAGACTATAATCACCAACTAAAGAGTCACTAACCTCCACATAATCTCTGTCCCAGATGGTTAACATACCACCAGAGCTGCCCACAGATTGTTGTGAAGTCCAACCCACGTTCTTATATCCACAAATCTGCTTAATATCCCAAGAAGAGCAATGCATCATTTTTGTTTCTTGAAGGAGTATAATTGGTGCCCTGATCATATGAATCATTTGATGTACTATTGTTCTTCTGCTGCTAGAGTTAAGACCTCTAACATTCCAAGTTAGGATCTTCAAACTCATTTGGAAAAATACTTACCCCTGGATGTGACTGATCTTCTAGTTCTTGAAGAAGGTAAGGTGATAACCTCAACTGAGAGACCAAGCCTTCTTAATTCATTCCGCAGTCTTAGAGGTATAACTTGCTGTGTGTTACTGTCAGTACATATTTGGACTGATATCATCTGCATTAACTTATGCTGTTGGTTCAAAACCAGGGGATATTCAATTTCAGCACAGCTGGTACTTTGAGCATTATCCATATTCACAAAGAATGAGTCTTCTAGACCCATTAAAGGCAGTACTGTTTGATGTTTCTCATGCACAGAGATGTTATCTTTGTCATCAACACATACAATGTTTTGAACTGCAAAATCCTTAGATGCTGGTTTTTTTGTTGGGAGAATGGGAATGGGTTTGAGGATGGGTCCTGAAGTAGAAACCTTAGAGATTAAGAATTTCAATGTATGGTTTGGCATTGTTGAAAAACTGATGCCCAGATTAACACCAAGATCAAAAAACATGTTCACTTCTTTGAATACCCAAGACGGTACAATGAAGTTGTTATTTTTTTTGGAAATATATAGGCTGTAGGTTTGCCTTGTTGGACTGGGTAGATATATGGATTTTTGGGTTGTTACTGTGCACAGCTAGGATATTTTCTGGAACTGCAAGGGTTACAGATGTAGGTGCAGGTGTATTGATGGTGCAGGTGTGGAAACAGTAATAAGTTCAAGTGGGATTGAGATATATTGAGAGATGGGTTCTGTGGGATTTAAAGTGGATTGAAATATGTTTAATGGAAGGTGGTTTTGACAACGGATTTTTAGGGTTCTGCGGGGTTTTTTGGTTTAGTGGAATTTCTGGGTTTTGTGGGGTTTTAGGGTTTAGTGGAATTACAGGGTTCTATATGATTTCAGGGTTCTGTATGGGTTCATCACTGTTACTTCAAACTCCAGACATGTTGGGACCGAAATTCTGAATGCACCAGGCTGCTGAGTCAGTATCTCTATTTCCATTTCAGATGATGTGTCAGATGCCACTGTATCTGTGATATTCATAGGTGTAACGGAAAGAGAAGACATACGAGTCAGAAGACTTGGGTTTAGTTTCTGCCATACCTGTGTTACGGGCTTGGACTTATTCTTTCTCTTCTTTCTGGATTTCCTATTCTTCTTCTTTGACCGTAACTATTGAGTAAAATTCCTTTTAAAAATGATGTAGATATCGACGGAATATCAGCTGCAATATCAGTTGATTTGCATGTGCCAGCTACATTGTAGGTATTGTGAGGAAATTTTTTTTCTTGACCCTACTGGTTTCCACTAAATCAGGTACAATGGGTATCCCATTGAATGCAGCTTCCTTATTCACAGGAGGTGAGATTAGGTAATTGCAGGAAGATGATGAAGATTTTCCTGTAACTTGAATGTGTGCAGTGAACATATGTCGATCTCTAATTTTCTTCAATTTACTTTATAATTGCTAATATCTTCCAAGGTCAATCAAATTTTCTTCATACTTCTGATGATATCCTTCAACTTGCCATAAAATCACGGTTATTTTTTTCCCTCACTAGAATTGCTTCAAATGATGACCGACAAGTTGATGAAAATATAGAAGACCTACAAGTTTATGCATATTCCTTCGTTCACCTAATGAAACCAGTCAACATCGCCTAATACACTGAAAGTCGTTATATATTTATGTCTCCGGCCCCACCGAGAAGTCATCTAGTATGTCTTGGGGAATGATAGACTCACTGACAAAGCTACCGAGAATAAATCCCGCGAAGGGATCCTGCGGTTAAGACAGCGCTTGTCTACACTGGAATTAGAAAGGGTTAAAGTGGGGGCCGTTCTTTATCTCACACGGGATATTCTATCGGGAGAAAGTTGCGGTAAGCTAATCATTTATCATTTCTGAATGTCTAGTGCATGATTCACATGATATGTTTTCAATACGAAAATGATACCCCTACCGATTTTTTGTCCCGACCACAAATCTTGACTAAGACAAATTCTGGTGGGGCCATAACCCACCCCCTATTGTCTCTAGGGGTGAGCATTTTACCCGTAATTCGCGGATTTAATCGGGACCAATCGTATTGTTGTGGATGAATGTCCGGACCGTTCGCTAATGGGTTGGACGCGGATGAGATTTTTAAAATCCAACGGATTACAGATTGGGCATGCATGCAACCTTGAAAATCCGTTGGACATCCATATCAGTTAGATTAAGGGCATCTATATAGTTTCTAGAAAATATATAGATAGTTTTGGAATTTTTAAGGTGTTTGCTTGGAGTGTTGTCCATGACACTTCTATATTTATATACATATATAAAATGTGTAGGTTCTATAAGAATTCATCTATATTGGTTTTATTTTTTTCATTACAAATTTTAACTAACACAAATCCATTGGATTATCCGCACCCAATCCGTTCATCCGTGCATCCATTGGATGCAAATTCGTTGGATGTTGGATTGGATACGGATGCCAAATTTGAAATCCGTAGTGAATTGGATTGGATGCGATGAGGTAAAAACCGGTCCATACCAACCCATGCTCACCCCTAATTGTCTCCGGCGGGTTGCTGTTTAGAATACAACTGAATGACCAAGTTGAAATAACACGATAGTGTTCGTGCGAGGCGCGATACATTTTTTTTTTTGTCAATTAACAATTTTAATTTATTTAAAATCAAAATGTGATTACATGATCATTTACAAAAATAATAAAAACATCAAAATAAAAGATAATAAGAACACTAATACAATTGAAGATATCAATTACAGGTGAATCGAGTAGAGAAAAAGCCATATACCCTAAAGAAACCCAATTTTTATAAATGTAGTAGCGATGCATTATGGTATAATTTGGAATCGATTCCGACCATTCAATCTGATTTTTTTCTTCTTCACTAAGAGATACTCCTATAAGAAATGAGTTATTTTCAAAAATCTTATAAATCAAAACGAACCCGGATGCCCTAAATCCCTTTGATTGAATATGGATTCTAAGCAATACCGTGTTGGATTGTTGATGTTCTTGAATCGAGAATAGCAAGTCATGAACCAGCGATCAAGGTTTGAATAATCACCCTCAAAGCAAAGAGAAACTCGTCCCAAATGGCAAAGAAAAATCGCTCCAAATAGCGAAGAAATATGTCAAATGACATCAAAAACAAAAATAAAAATACCTTTATTCGATTAAAACTAAAAAAAATAAATAAATCTTGCTCAGATCTGGTCCAAAAAAGACCAAATATGAGCAATTAGATGAATTGAGACTAAGGTTTTTTCTTTGGGAGAAGAGGAAAGGAAAGAAGGATACATACTTCTTTAAACTTTACTGATACAACTAATTATTTTTTCTATCGATTGTACCAAATCGTTACTGGAGACAAAAAAAGAAGAAGAAAAGAAAGAAAAAAAAATATAATAAATAAATAAAAGGTTACCACATTTTGTGGCTTCGCGTAATTAACAGAGACATTAAAAGTAAATGGTTCTCCTTTGCTATCTGATATCTCTATTTAGGGCACCGGACAATGTATAATTTCATCCTGCGATACATTGAGCAATTGTTATGCACCCAAATCACAAGTAAGGTATATAATAAAACAAAATTTGTATAAAATTAAAAAAATAATCTAAACTCCTAGGCAGATTGTGCCTTAGCGCAGTACATGACCTTAGACACTGCAAAAATAGTCAAATTGATATCCTTATCCACCTAATGTAACAACATTTTCATATTTTAAGCACATATACAAGTGCTAAATTCATACAATCAAGTCAGAATACGGGTCCGGTGAAAGTAAGGAATGTGATCCTCTAACAAAACCTGAGCCCTTGAAAAGGGAGTTTATTGTAAATACCTTCAAACGACAAGGTTTTATTTTGATTTGTCTCTAAATACGACCCTGCCTGTCCGAAAGCAGAGCTTGAAGTCAATAATCTACTTTCTTTGTTGAATCCTGCACCTATATGACACTCTTCGGCAACATAAATCACACAATCCCATAGCATCCACTAGCTAGTTTTAAACAAAATGATTGCAAAATTAGCATTGCGACCAAAAACACCATGCGTAATGTTTGTATGCCAAGATATATTGGATCAAATAATACAAGCTGCAGCTGATGTGTAATGTTTGATTCAGAAAATATGGTACAAGTGTATATAAGAACATAGCATCTGCAACATTTCTTCAGGAAGTTGCACACGCGGAACAAACAAAAAGAGACAACATTTTCTAGCTATATATTTGGCTCAAACAGATTACCTTGGAAACACTTACTCGAGCCAAACATGATATTCTCCTTTTCCAACTTCGTCTTCAACTATGCTAGATTTACCTGAAAAACTAGGAAAATATATGGTTAGCCTACTCCACTAAAATTTACGTAACAATACAAGTACAACTTGAAGATAACAAACAGTAAGAGAGTTCACTTGGAAGCATAAATATAATTACAATCTCCAAATAAAAAATATTTAGTCTCCGATCACATTAACAAGGAAACAAAAAGAACAAAATGAAACAAAATGGAGGCATAATCATTAGAAGTCTAGATCATAATCGAATTATATTTTATTGTGTAGGATCATACGGTTTAACTTGTACTAATAGCCAATCACTACCATTCATACCTAACTAAAATCTAAATGGATTAAGTTAGGACTAACAACTAAGCAACAGAGGGTTAGCTGAAACGAAAGACAATGAGTAAAAAAGCTTTGAAAATAGGAAATCTTTTCTGGAAGGTTTTCATTTCCAACTTGCAGATACTCTTTCTCTCCCTCTTCCCTCTCAACTTATTTTCCCCTTACCAGTTCTGTATTTGTTTACTAAGTACTTCTTAACATCTTCGTCCAATAAGACTTCTCCATAATTATTTGATTCAACATCCTACTGGTACTTAGAGACATTTTGTTGTTTAAAAAATGAAAAAGAGAAATCAGAGAAGGGAAACGAGAGGTATAAATGACATTTGGAATGCGTTCCTTATTCTTTGGTTCTCAACAATTTCCAATGTATTAGCTGTTTATATATTCAACATAATTAATAATGCAAATAACCTAGTTAGAAAATTAGCCAATAGGAAAGGGAGTAGCATCTACGAGATGATGCGCAAATCCTCAAACTTCTCCTTCACCGATGTCTCGGCCTTCTTCTCATCCTTTCCCTCACTACCGCTCTTCCTGCATTCCTGACCAAAGCAAAACGCAGTATATTTCAGAATTTCTTACTGCAAAAATCGTAATTTCAAAAAGAAGACCAAAGATTCCAGGTCACCATTTTTGTTCTCCATTTTGGAGTCTGAACATTAACTACTGTCTACATATCAATTTAAAATTCCTAAACCAGACATATCATAAGTTGTGTATTCATCAAGTTTAATCAGTAATTGGTGCCGAATATCATCCACACCACATAGAGTTCACAAGATAGATATTTACCATCTGGAGATGCTACAGTGGTTAAACGCCCAATAAATCCATTGGGATGTCTTTTTCTTCTGTTTGAATAGGCTTTTTCAGCTGATAAAGCTTGTTCCAAGGTCAATCCAGCAGCAACTAGAATAAAAATGAACACTCTGAATAGTCAATTCCACACAATTGATTCATACTTGCAAAATAATTTGGCTTGATAACGAGAACATATTCCCGGTATGCAAATTCCGCAGATAGTTGAGCCAACAAGTTGTGATAACTAATAAAGAATGCAATATAGACTTTGAAACTACTTATGCTGCTGCAAGGAAAGCAAAAGTGTTCCAATTTTTTGTTTTATTTTAACATTAGGAAACCAATCAGACACTTAACTTTAAGCCACAGGTAATCAACCAATCCAGACTTTAAAAAAAAAAAAAAAAAAAAGATGCGCATGTAATTGTTTGAGAAGAAAATTTAGTTACCATAATCTTTCATTCTTTCATCTTGTTCAGATTGCTCTCTCTGAATACAGGCATCTGTTATAATTTGATTTAGTGTTTCAATCATGTTTGTCTCTTTTTGGATGATTAGAATTGAACCCTGAATTTCTCATTCATCACAAGAGCAAAAAGTATTCTCTTTCATCATGAGTTTTAGCAATTGAAAACTAAATTCCTTTGAACAATTTCATCAATCAGTTAACATGCATGTTAAGTTTCACAAAATCTCATTTATTTGGGAACTAGGATTTCATTTCATAGTACAAAGAGTAAAAGCATGAAAGTGGGTTGATGATTCAGACTAGTCTTCTTTCCTTTGTAAAATCAACACGCAGAGTATGAAATTAGAAAATGGATCAGAGTTACTGATACATCGAACAAAATCCAATTTACCTTAGATGGATTGCTCAAAATCCAGAGTATGGTTTGATTTTGTAATTCCTCTTTAGATGCAGTTGCAGGTACAAAGGGTTTCGATAAAAATCCAGTTGAATGAGCTATCCACTTCTTCTGCTAGATTTGGTGATTTGGTCTGAGTTTGATGTGCGAAGTCTTGAGCTTGGGAGAAGAAGAAGGAAGAGAAAATACAGGCTCACTTTTTACCCCCGATATCTTCAGAGACACGTGTTGAGAATATGAGATAGAGGTCGGATATTATTATCACAGAACCCACATAAATTCACCACTATCATACCCCTTCTCGACAACATAGAAAGAGTGGGAACAACTCTATTTGCAGCAGCCCAAACCAAGAAACTAACCATAGGAGGGATTGTCTTGTTCCAAATGTATTTAGATGGAAATTTTGGAGGTGTGATTTGTCCTTGATCATGCATAAGCCAAGCATAACAAGAACTAACAGAGAACATACCTCTACGTGTACATATTAGTTTCCCTCCATGTAACATATTGGGTAATATTCTCATTTACTTTCTAGTTTCTTACCCTTTGTATAAGTAGGAACTGTGTTCCATTGTAATAAACACATTGATCAATATAAAAACTGTCGATTCCATGACTACTCTTGTCATGGCATCGGAGCCAACCAAGATCCAAACTTTCGCTGCAAACAATGAATAAACAGATCCCTTGTCAAGAAACTGAAATCCTATTAACCTTCCTGTTGTTTCTCGAAATCTTAATTCCCTTTACTGTCTTTGTCTTTCAGCCACCATGTCTCGAGAATATTATCAACCCATTACAACGAAGTTCGATGGAACCAACTACAATCACTGGTCCTTTCTCATGAGAAGTTTTCTCAAAGGTAAAGGCTTATGGAAATATGTTGATGGTACTGAAAAGTTCCCTATTGAGACTGTGCCATAGAAAACAGATAAGGTTGAATCTTCAATCAGTGATCGTCTCAATGATGGGGAGATCAATAACCATAAGATAATTACATGTATTGGAAACACTGTGATTACATCCATCAGCATGTAACTTGACCAATTTGAAATTTCCAAAGAAGCATGGGATTTTCTCTCCAACAGGTATACGCAAATTAACTTTTCTCAACGTTACAAACTCGAACAAGACATCAGATCCCTGAAACAACAAAATGATCAGACAATATCAGATTTCCACTCTGAGATGTCTGTTGTGTGGAATCAGCTGGCATTGACGGAGCTAAAATGGACTACTGATGCACACTTGTGGGAGAAATATCGAGAAGAATCAAGGTTAGTTCAACTTCTTATGGCTTTGAAAGATGAGTATGAATCTATTAGAGCATCTATTCTGCACACTACACCTCTTCCTACAGTAGAATTCAAACTGTCAGAACTTATCAATGAAGAAACAAGGAAAATGATTAAACCAGATATCTCAGTTGTGTTTGCTGCTTCTTCACAATCAAATCATAATACTTATAAGAGCCAGACAAATTCAACAAGTCGTGACATGTCCCAGTTTCAATGTCACAATTGCAAACAGCATGGACATATTGCCAGAAATTGTACTCAACAACCTACCTCAACAATATCATCAGGCACATCACAAGATCCGTCCCCATATCAATGCAATTACTGCAAGGATTCTGGACATACAATGAACAACTGACCATCACCAACATCCATAAATATGCGTGAAAAGAGGAGAAACTCTAATGCAACATTGACACGATTCACTACTATACCTGTCTCATCTGAGATTGAGAAGAAACATGAATGGCAGAATCTCTTTCATACTTAATTACGATAAACCTCTATCATACTGATGCATGTCATAAAAAAATAATATCTCAGCTACGCAAAGTTTTCCCTTATGTGTATCATTTCCTTTGCAGTCTTTATGTTTATCCTTCCCGTATGTTTTCTAGACCAGTAACGCATACTTTCTCTCTTGCCAAAGGAAGTGAGTATAAATGTGCAATGAACCTAACCACAAAATTCTTTATCACCTATTTGAGCATTAGAGAAAATTCAGTTAGCTTGCTGCAGTTCCATATTTTAGGTTGTCCAACCTGTTGTTGGCAGACAGAAACAAACATTATTTGTCATATGTTTGTGCTCGTCTCTTCGGCTTTGGGATGAGCAATAACATTTGAGGAATTAAATTTAAAGATTGCAGCCATGCTACATACCATGTCTTTTGTTATGTTTTAAGTATATTGATTCAAGGGGTAACCGGTAATGTTGTTCATTATTGTCTTTGTTTTTTCATGCAGACACTTTCTCGCTTCTTGTCCTCACCTGTGCTCTTGTGGCTGCCCTTGGCTGGCTCAGGGAATCATGTCATAGTACACTTGGTAGAAGAGAAGCAACAAAAGTATTGAAAGGTGTATTCCAAGGAGATGTTAAGAAACAAGAAAGCAACTTTCGCTCTCGTTTTTCAAACCCTTAAACTTATGTATTTACTTCTCCCTATCTCTCTGTTGAAATTCTTGTTGCGTTCATTCTTGGGGTTATTTGATTAATTTTTTATTAGAATGGTCAGAACTTGGTATGTTGTGTGGTTAAATATGAGATATATGAAATTTGATGACTTCATCTGAAGGATTGAGTGTTTAGGATCAGGGGGGTCCTTTCTCGGGTTAGTTTCTTTTGGTGAGTAGGGTGGTTGGAGATTATATGTCAAAGGATTAGGTATTTGGGGGTAATTTAGTATGAGTTATATGAGCTTGCGGTATAGCAGAATAAATCAAAGCTAAAATGAACCTTGATTGAGGTTATGGTGTGTGGGGGATCATAATTTTGGAAATTCACTTTCATGGACGTTGCTAGGTTACTGTTTTGGGAATCAGTTTTGGGGTCTGAATATAAGTATGTTGTAGATTTTAGTCTAGAGGTTACTTCCATTTGCGACATTGTACTACCATTTTGTATCCGGCGGAAATGAAACAAAAATGGATTTAATTGGAGTTGGTGTGCTAGGGATACTTGAATCTTGATGTTTGAGTTTGTGTTGTCATTTTTACAAGCTTGTAGAGAATCCAAATGAAACTGACTTGAATTTTTGACGCTTGAACTTAATATATTGGCTGTCTTTCTTGTATAATGCATCTTCCGATTCTAAAGGTTTAGGTGTTCTTTGATTAAGTGTGGAGTAGAAAAGTCTTAAATGTGTGAGAAATTTAGTCTTTCCTGTAGTTAGTAATGAAATTTGATGGCATTATGGGGGAGATTAAATGTTTAGGATTAGGGGGTTCTTTTGCCGGGATTGTTTTTCTATTGGGAAGGATGTTTGGTTATTTAGTGTAGTAGGGGATGTGTATTTGGAGGTACTTTGATGTGGGTTTTATCAACCTGTAGTGAAATGGAAATGAAATGTCCATCCCTTTCTGGTGGTGCTTACTGAACTTTTTGTACTTGAGATTACTGAACTTGAAACATCCATCTCTTTCTGGTGATGCTTTTTATGTATTATTAGCTTTATTTTGTGGACTTTGCTGTTCATTTTACGGCTTAGCGTTGCAGGTACCATGAGGATGCGAGGTTATGTTGTGAGGGGAGATGCTGGATACTAGATTACAGAAGGCCAAAGGGTGCAACTGTTCTTATTTTATGAGAGCTAGGAGATGCTTGTTCGATGCTTGTTATGCATTTTTTTTTTAATAATCATTGCTGTATCATTTTCATACGGATTTTGTCCATGACTTAAAGAAATATTACTCTCTTTTTGAAATACAAGTGAATGTGCCACTCACTTTTACACTTTTACATTTTTGACACTCTTTCACAATTTTGAATTCTAAAGCATGAAGGAAGTAACAGATGACAGTGGTAAACTGTTGCTTTTTACCAAACCGTGGTTTAATGGAATTTTCAGAAACTATATATGACGGTTTTGGTTCTGGTCTGTACCATGTACAGCCCTGAGACTGGTCATTTTTACTGATGAAAAGGGAATTTTTGTAAAAAGATGGATTAAAAAATCTCACCGTACATCTGTTGAACTAGACACGTGTTGCAATCTCCCTACTTTGGACACGTCAGTCATTTTAGATGAAGACAAGGTTAACTCCGTAATATAATATGTCGCACGTGCACATCACATGCATCAGTCTTTTTGTTGTAGCTGTTAGATTCAAGTACACGTGGCGCGTGTGAATTTAATCTAAGTCTGAAGGGTTAATTACGTAATTATTTCACACGTGAGATTTCGCACGCTTGGAAATTTGACCATTTAACTGTCTTTAACGTTTAAACTAACAGATTGGGGCATTTTGACTTATTTCTAAACGTCCGGGCCTTTTTTAACAAGGTGGCACCCTATTTTGGGGCATTTTATCTATTTGCCCTTCTGATAATTACAGCACTCATCTTGTTCTATACCCTGAGGCAAATTGGGCTCAAGTTGCAGAGGAGTTTGTATCATATGCAGGATTGACCCATGCATAAAGATAGTATATCAGTGAATTCGTTTTAGCTATGCTCTCGGTATGGTGCACATACGTTGCAAGGACTCATGCATGGCTCATCAAACTTGTGTGTTTCCAGATATTCAACCTCATTTAGAACTTAGGGAAATGAACATGATCTACCGGTGATTCATCCTCCGTAAGTTTTTAGATTGAGTTTTTGCGTCGTATTCAATTTTACAAGTTGAAATCTACTCATGTAAATAACAATTTTGGTTTACGATTCAATATAAAAGGTTCTTATTTCACTGACCGGTCAATATTTGATAGTGACACTCAAATTGTCAGATGGAAACAAAGACCCACGGGCCGACAACGTAACACTTGAGAGAATAAGGGCGGCCCATGAAGAAGATATCCATTAGGGTATCCATTACCCTCAAGAACATCCCCAGCCATTGGATCTATTTATCTCACCCTAAATCGTATCTTTAGCCGTCAGGAAGACCTATAAAAAGCTTTCCTGGTTCATTTCTCTCATCGTTCAGATTCAGATCTCAAATTTCTTCTCACACGATATGGATTCTTCAACATGTTTTCTCTCTTACTGATATGATAACCATTTTTACTATCATAATACATTATCTGAAAGACCCAGAAGATGGAGATGATGAAACCTTAATCTTGTTTTGATGATTCACTAGCAGCACAATGATTTCTCCTTTCAAAACTCAAGATTTGCCCATTTTTTGGTTTCTTTAGGTAAGTTCTTATTTTTGTACGGTGTTTAGTATTTATCGCTGTTTCAATTGTTTGAGTTTAAGCTTATGAATGTTTTTTTTTGTGCAGGGTATTTGGGAATTTGCTCTTGCACTGCTACATTATGTGAGCAAACTCTTGTTTAACCATGGACTGCCATTTGGCGATGTAAGCAAACTCTTGTTGAACGCAAGATTTATTCCTTTTTCTAGTTGACGATTAATTTGGTTGCCGGTTCTTTTTAGCTTCCGAATCTTTAGAGAGAATACTAGATCTTTCAGTTTCCTATATATTTTCTTTTTAGCTTACCTGTTGCGTCTTTGCCTAATCTAATTTACCGTTAAAAGCATCTTTATTTTCATATGGAGTAGCATATCTTGAATAAAAGTAAATTGTGCTGTAAAGGTCCTTACTTCGTTTTTAAGATATTTTAATCAGCGTGTAGTTGAAGCAAGTGGTAAATCGGTATGGGGACTGCAGGCAAAGTCCATACATAGAAAAGGATTGGCATTCTCATCCTTATTCTCTTGTTTGCGTGTTCTTGGCTAGGCTTTTTTGTTAAATGAATAAATGATGCAAATACTTCTAGCAAGCTACAAATAAACTTGGAGAAAACGTTAGTTTCTGGATTAAGACGTATTTTCTGGAGCATTTTTTCTTCTTATCAATGGATCATCCTTTTGGAACTTTGCTAGTCTGCCAGGCCTGTGAAATTTTTGCAAGAAATTAAGATAGATTCATGAGTGCAGTAAGATGATTTTCACGTATTGTGAGTGTTTATATACAATTCTCATAGCTCTTTAGCACTGACGTTGGAGCAATGTTATTCTTGTTGGCATAGCACATCCACTTAATTTTTCAGGTCTCTATAGGGTTATGATCTCATCATGTCAAGAATTTAGATGAGAAAGGAAATTCAACTCGATGTTGCTACATGTTGGAGATGCAAAAGGTGAAATGGAACTGCAGCCCGATGTGATCGCTTATAGTTATTTGATTTGTAGGTTTTTCAATCAACTTAAATCATTGAAAGAAGACCTGCAGTTTTGTATTTGATATGTAGTGACATTCCAGGCATATGTTTCTATCGTGTGGGTGTTTTCCCTTTGCTTGTAACAAATTCAAATTAAAAAGAAAATCAGAAAGCTGATTTTTTTTATTAATCTGATCAACTTTATTTTATTACTTGCCAAATTGCTGATGTACCATTTACTATCCATCTAATATTTACAGAGAAAGTCCCCGGAAATCCCAAGCATGCATTTTACCATCCATGTTGTATGCAGTCTAATATTTGCAGAGGAAGTCCCTGGAAAATCCCAGACATGCATTTATGCCTTTGTGAATCTTAGCTTCTTTTGCCCCTCCAACAGTCGCATTTTATCCTAGCATATTTTTGGTTATACACCACATCTGTTCCTGCTGGTTTAAGTCAGTCAGATGATGTCCCAATAGATGCAGCTTCACTAGCTAGCCAAGGCACTTTAAACATCAATAGCTATTTTGATGACTAGCTGTTGCTTCATTTACTCCTTCGTGTTCAGGTGTATACTCAAATGGTTCGAATGACAGACTTCACGAAAGCACGTGAGCTTTTCACGAAGTAGTGATAGTCACATAGCATGTATCGATCTCTATAACATTGTGAGCTCTTTTTTTTTCTATATATGGATGCAACTTATATTCATAACAACATATTTCCGTGGTATATACTTTTCTAGCTTATCTGTTGTTTCAGTTTTTGCTACACCTCTTGCTACGATATTCTTTTTGGTTTTGTCGTCGGTGAAAGACTTCCGTTAATGCATGGTAATACTACATTACCTCAACAATTCACAGCAGTGTTTTACCTGATGAATTAGGAAAATCTATGACCACTGAGGTTTTGTTTGAATACGTCCACAAATTAGTGAGTTCAATCCCACTAGTTTATTAGATAGATGACCATTTTACGGTGGGATACCGACAAAAACGATTCATCAAACTTGTGTGTTTGGTTTACAACTTAGGGGAACAAACATCCGGTAATTGGGATGATTCAAAAATTATAGGAAATGTAATTTATTTACAAGTAAAAAACATTTAGACAAAGTATTAACTGGCCGATCAACGTTTGACACTGACACTCGTACAGATATTAGATGGTAACAAAGACTAACAGGCATAACAAGGACGGGCTAAACCAAAGTAATTCGGATCCGATCAGACTTTATGGCCCATAAAAATATCTGTATCTGTTAGGGCATCCATTACCCTCAAAAACTTCTCCGACCATTGGATTGGATCTATCTCTCTTAAAGGTATCTTTAGCCGTTAGCGTTGAAACATCTATAAAACAAACTTTCCATTTAGATTTCTTTTCACTTTTACCGAACCAATAACCATTTCTACTATTATGAATAATAATTATATCATCATACATTATCTGAAACAGCCAGAAGAAGAAGACGAGACCTTCTTAATCTTGTTGTTGACGATTTCTTCTCTCAAAAGTCAAGCTTGTTCCATTTTAATGTGTCCTTATGTAATTTCTTTTCTATCATATTTTTTATTTTTCATTACTGTTTCAATTGTTTGATTTTAAGCTCATGAATTTTCATTTTTATGTTTGCGTAGGGAGATTTGCGGAGGGAGATGAACCAGATAATACAGCTGGCTCTTCCGTATGTCCCGTATATGAGAGTTTGGGTTATTGTATGATGACCCAGAAACCCAAACTGTCAGAGATAACATATTTGAAACTTCAAACTTGGGAGTTGTTTCCAAAGTTTCATCCAAGATTAACTACGACACTGAGAGGATTTACCTTGAAAAATAGGTACGGTATTCTTTTCTTGTTTCTAGTTTTGTCACCCACAAGTTTGTTGCCTTGCCAAGTTTGTTGTTCTAGATTTGGTTGTTGTTTGATTAGTCTTTTCTTCTTGGCAAACAAGGTCTTTAACATTACCAAATGTTCCGACTCATTTCAGGCTCCGAGTCTGATTTTAGATTCTGTCTAGCACCCGTAGACCATTATTAAGAAAATTGGTTAAGGATGTTTTTGATGTGTGCGACACTACTTTATTCAACATGATTGATCATGTTTGTTAGATTTTACTGACTAGAAATATACCAGTGGATCCAAGGAGCAATTTCTGATAGTTTAGTTTCTCACTATTATCCGATCGACTTGATTTATTTGCTTGTGCAAGTTCTCACATATTATACCACTTACCATCAAGGATAACACCAGTATATACCACGGGATATACATTGATTTGGGTTGTAGAAACTTGTAGATTGATTTCGATGCTTAGTGGGGTTTACTGGGTAATGGTTTCTTGTCGTTGGTGTCCTTTCTTCTATATTTTCAGTCGCAAAGTTGTTGCTCTATTAATTTGTTGAGCTCAATTTTTTTATTTTTTATTTTGTTAAGCATATGAGCTAAGTTTTGTTTGTTGTTTTATTTTGTCAGCAGCAGGACATACTTAGTATTAAGGAGTGCGTGACTAGATGATGAGCATGCGTACAGATTGATGTTGAACCCGGAGGAATTTTGCAGCACTCTCCGCCGGGTTATTATGCTGACTCGTAAGACTATTATTGTCACAAACACTAATCAAGGGGATGTGAGTGCAAGAATTTCACCGATAAATGGAAGTTTATTCGATGTTGTTACACGTGGGACACATATACCTCTTTATTTGATTTTTTAATCGTTGCAAACAACTAAACCACAAGAACAAAACCTGTAGTTTCGTATTATGATGTAGTGGCTTCTTAAGTGTAGGTTTCAACTGGGCTTTCCTCTGGTTTGTAATGATTTCAAGCAAGCTGAAAAATATATCAGAAACCTCCATTTTGATTGATATCGATGGTGATGGGTATGGCACCTCAGTTCTCTATGGATTCTACCTAAGAAGATATCTTTTCTAGTTTGAATTTCATATTCATATCGAACTTGCTAATCAGTGTTCTAACTCAATTAAGTCGCTAATCAGTGTTCTAACTCAATTAAGTCGCTAATCAGTGTTCTAACTCATTTAAGTCGCTTTTACTTGCTGAACATGTAGACCTTAAACAACAAGAGTTTCTTTGTGTAGAAAAAATGCATTGTCAGTAGCCAAAGGCCCTTTACACGTCAATAGTTGTTCCAATGACCATTTGTTTTTTTTTTTTTTTTTTTTTTTTGATTAGAAGAGAAGATTTATTAAAGGAAATAGAATTTACATCAAATCTACAAGAAGTAGAAGAAATACCAAAAAACAAAACAAAAGATTACAAAAGGATTGAATCCCATGAAGAGAGCACAGAATGTGAAAAGTTTTGATGGACACGGCGACCTGCCGCTGCTGCCCAAGATAACACAGAGGTTTTAACTTCTTGAATCAGGTCGTCATCCGTTTTATAAAGATAATTCTCTTCAAAACGTCTGCAATTCCTTTCTTTCCAAATGGTGTTGATCATTCCCGCAGGGATTAAGCCCCAAATAAAATTCCAACTTGAAAAGTTATTGTGATGCCACATATTTGCAAGACTTATCATCGAGCTTGGCAAAACCCAAGACCAACATGTATTAGGTAATATGCCAGACCAAATCTTGTATGTAATTCTACAATGAAGAAAAAGATGGTCTTGCGTCTCCACCCCAACTCCACATAAAACACATGAGTTATAAAGATCCATACCTTTACGTTGTAGCACATCAATTGTATTAAGCTTCCCATGAAGAAGACACCACATTATAATGTTGCTTGAACAAGTTCCCAGTTAACCAAATGTGAAGTCTTTGCACCCTCCTTGTATTCCCACAGAAAGTTGCGCATCTTTTTTTCCAAAGTCTTAATAACTGAAATAGGAGCCTTGAACAACGAAAAGTAATAAGTGGTAAGAGAAGATAATATACATTTTAAAAGAGCAAGTTTACCTCCTCTGGACAAAGAAATTCTTCTCCAAACAAATAATCTAGCATCAAACTTCTCTATTATTGGATCCCAAATTATTTTCGAACCCGACTTAGCACCAAGTGGCATTCCCAAATACATAAAAGGCAAACAATCAGTTATACAATTGAATTCTGCTGCCCAAGTCGCTAGGTACGGAACATCTCCAACAGCAATTAGGGGATTTTTAGAAGTGTTTACCTTAAGGCCGGCAATAAACTCAAAACATTGCAGAGCAGAAAACAAATTGTGTAACTCCTCCTTTTTGTTATCGACAAAGAAAATAGTATCATCCGCATAATGTAGGTGATTAACTATGATACTAATGGGTGTAACGGAGAAGCCACTGAATAAGCCTTGATTAGCCACTCTGTCCATGAATCTAGAAAAACCCTCCATAGCAATATTGAATAAAAGTGGAGAAACCGGACAAACTTGCCTAACACCTCTAGTACTTGTGAAATAACCAAAAAAAGAACCATTGATAAGAACCGAGAAGGAAGAAGTAGAATAACAAAACCTTAACCAATTACACCATTTCCTACCAAAACCCATTTGAAGAAGCATAAATTCGAGATATTCCAATTAATTCTGTCAAACGCCTTCTCAAGATCAATTTTGCACACGATACCAGCTTTTCCAGACCTAAGTCTAGAATCTACCAATTCATTAGCAATTAAAGTACCATCAATCATCTGTCTGCCTTCAATATATGCACTTTGCATTGGCGAAATAAGTTTATCCATAACAAGTTTCATCCTTGTAGCTAGCACTTTTGCTATGATTTTGTAAACGCTAGTAAGAAGGCAAATAGGTCTACAATCTTTTATTGTTTCAATATGATCCTTCTTTTGCACAAGAGTGATGAAAGTAGAGTTATGTTTAGAATTGATAATACCTGTAGTGAAAAATTCATTCACAGTACTCATAAAATATTCTTTGATGAAACACTTCTGAAAAAACATGATTGGGAAGCCATCTGGACCCGGGGCTTTATCCATAGCTAAATCTTTGATAGCTTGAAAAACCTCTCTTCAGAAAAATCAGATTCTAAAATAGTGGACTCTGTATAGGTAATGGTATCGAACTCAATTCCCTCCAAAAGAGGTCTTACCATTTCTTCTTCAATAAAAAGAGTTTTGTAGTACTCCACAATATGATCTTGTAGCCTTCCTCTATCAGAAACTAACTCATTACCTATGTAAAGTTGTTGGATTCTGTTGTATCTTCTTCTTGCCGAAGCATTACTGATGAAGAAAGAGGTATTCCGGTCACCTTCTTGCATCCATTTGATATTTGATTTGATCCTCCATGAGGTCTCCTCCATCTTTGAAATCTTCTCAAACTCAATCTTATTTTGGAGTTGCACACTCCGCTCCTCTTCAGTAAGAGTATTATCTTCCGCAAATCCGTCAAGTGCTTGTATGTCCGAGAGAATTGCATTCAACTTAGTTTTGGTATGACCAAAAACATCTTTGTTCCAAACCTTTAGCTTCTCTTTAAGTGCTTGTAATTTTTGCCAAAGCACACTACTTGGGGTACCTGCAAAACAAAAAGAGAGCCACCAATCTTCTAGAATTTATAAGAATCCATTCTCCATGAACCACATAACTTCAAACCTGAAAGGACTAGGTCCTCAGGATGGATCGGAAATATCTAAAAGGAGTGGTATGTGATCAGAGGTAGGTCTAGCTTTGGATAATTGTGTAACAAATGGGTAGTGTTGTTCAAAGGATAGGGAGATGAGGAACCTATCTAATCTGCACATAACTGGGTTAGCTTGACCATCTGACCAGGTGTATCTTGCCCCTTTCAGGGGTAAGTCAATAAGATCATGCTCCAAAATAAACTCATTGAATTTTGTCATGCTCCTAGTTATTTTCCTGCAATTCTTCTTCTCAGCACACTTGGTGATTGTGTTGAAGTCACCAGCAATACACCAAGAAGTATTAGTCCAGTATCTACAAACATTGTCAAGCTCAATCCAAAAATCTGTTCTATCGACAGGATTATCTGGCCCATAAACATTTGTTAGAACCCACTGGAAGTTGTCAATCTTAATTGTGCAAAGAATCGACAGACTATAATCACCAACTAAAGAGTCACTAACCTCCACATAATCTCTGTCCCAGATGGTTAACATACCACCAGAGCTTCCCACAGATTGTTGTGAAGTCCAACCCACGTTCTTATATCCACAAATATGCTTAATATCCCAAGAAGAGCAATGCATCATTTTTGTTTCTTGAAGGAGTATAATTGGTGCCCTGATCATATGAATCATTTGATGTACTATTGTTCTTCTGCTGCTAGAGTTAAGACCTCTAACATTCCAAGTTAGGATCTTCAAACTCATTTGGAAAAATACTTACCCCTGGATGTGACTGATCTTCTAGTTCTTGAAGAAGGTAAGGTGATAACCTCAACTGAGAGACCAAGCCTTCTTAATTCATTCCGCAGTCTTAGAGGTATAACTTGCTGTGTGTTACTGTCAGTACATATATTTGGACTGATATCATCTGCATTAACTTATGCTGTTGGTTCAAAACCAGGGGATATTCAATTTCAGCACAGCTGGTACTTTGAGCATTATCCATATTCACAAAGAATGAGTCTTCTAGACCCATTAAAGGCAGTACTGTTTGATGTTTCTCATGCACAGAGATGTTATCTTTGTCATCAACACATACAATGTTTTGAACTGCAAAATCCTTAGATGCTGGTTTTTTTGTTGGGAGAATGGGAATGGGTTTGAGGATGGGTCCTGAAGTAGAAACCTTAGAGATTAAGAATTTCAATGTATGGTTTGGCATTGTTGAAAAACTGATGCCCAGATTAACACCAAGATCAAAAAACATGTTCACTTCTTTGAATACCCAAGACGGTACAATGAAGTTGTTATTTTTTTTGGAAATATATAGGCTGTAGGTTTGCCTTGTTGGACTGGGTAGATATATGGATTTTTGGGTTGTTACTGTGCACAGCTAGGATATTTTCTGGAACTGCAAGGGTTACAGATGTAGGTGCAGGTGTATTGATGGATGCAGGTGTGGAAACAGTAATAAGTTCAAGTGGGATTGAGATATATTGAGAGACTGGGTTCTGTGGGATTTAAAGTGAGATTGAAATATGTTTAATGGAAGGTGGTTTTGACAACGGATTTTTAGGGTTCTGCGGGGTTTTTTGGTTTAGTGGAATTTCTGGGTTTTGTGGGGTTTTAGGGTTTAGTGGAACTACAGGGTTCTATATGATTTCAGGGTTCTGTATGGGTTCATCACTGTTACTGTCAAACTCCAGACATGTTGGGACCGAAATTCTGAATGCACCAGGCTGCTGAGTCAGTATCTCTATTTCCATTTCAGATGATGTGTCAGATGCCACTGTATCTGTGATATTCATAGGTGTAACGGAAAGAGAAGACATACGAGTCAGAAGACTTGGGTTTAGTTTCTGCCATACCTGTGTTACGGGCTTGGACTTATTCTTTCTCTTCTTTCTGGATTTCCTATTCTTCTTCTTTGACCGTAACTATTGAGGTAAAATTCCTTTTAAAAATGATGTAGATATCGACGGAATATCAGCTGCAATATCAGTTGATTTGCATGTGCCAGCTACATTGTAGGTATTGTGAGGAAATTTTCTTTTCTTGACCCTACTGGTTTCCACTAAATCAGGTACAATGGGTATCCCATTGAATGCAGCTTCCTTATTCACAGGAGGTGAGATTAGGTAATTGCAGGAAGATGATGAAGATTTTCCTGTAACTTGAATGTGTGCAGTGAACATATGTCGATCTCTAATTTTCTTCAATTTACTTTATAATTGCTAATATCTTCCAAGGTCAATCAAATTTTCTTCATACTTCTGATGATATCCTTCAACTTGCCATAAAATCACGGTTATTTGTTTTTCCCTCACTAGAATTGCTTCAAATGATGACCGACAAGTTGATGAAAATATAGAAGACCTACAAGTTTATGCATATTCCTTCGTTCACCTAATGAAACCAGTCAACATCGCCTAATACACTGAAAGTCGTTATATATTTATGTCTCCGGCCCCACCGAGAAGTCATCTAGTATGTCTTGGGGAATGATAGACTCACTGACAAAGCTACCGAGAATAAATCCCGCGAAGGGATCCTGCGGTTAAGACAGCGCTTGTCTACACTGGAATTAGAAAGGGTTAAAGTGGGGGCCGTTCTTTATCTCACACCGGATATTCTATCGGGAGAAAGTTGCGGTAAGCTAATCATTTATCATTTCTGAATGTCTAGTGCATGATTCACATGATATGTTTTCAATACGAAAATGATACCCCTACCGATTTTTTGTCCCGACCACAAATCTTGACCAAGACAAATTCTGGTGGGGCCATAACCCACCCCCTATTGTCTCTAGGGGTGAGCATTTTACCCGTAATTCGCGGATTTAATCGGGACCAATCGTATTGTTGTGGATGAATGTCCGGACCGTTCGCTAATGGGTTGGACGCGGATGAGATTTTTAAAATCCAACGGATTACAGATTGGGCATGCATGCAACCTTGAAAATCCGTTGGACAACCATATCAGTTAGATTAAGGGAATCTATATAGTTTCTAGAAAATATATAGATAGTTTTGGAATTTTTAAGGTGTTTGCTTGGAGTGTTGTCCATGACACTTTTATATTTATATACATATATAAAATGTGTAGGTTCTATAAGAATTCATCTATATTGGTTTTATTTTTTTCATTACAAATTTTAACTAACACAAATCCATTGGATTATCCGCACCCAATCCGTTCATCCGTGCATCCATTGGATGCAAATTCGTTGGATGTTGGATTGGATGCGGATGCCAAATTTGAAATCCGTAGTGAATTGGATTGGATGCGATGAGGTAAAAACCGGTCCATACCAACCCATGCTCACCCCTAATTGTCTCCGGCGGGTTGCTGTTTAGAATACAACTGAATGACCAAGTTGAAATAACACGATAGTGTTCGTGCGAGGCGCGATACATTTTTTTTTTTGTCAATTAACAATTTTAATTTATTTAAAATCAAAATGTGATTACATGATCATTTACAAAAATAATAAAAACATCAAAATAAAAGATAATAAGAACACTAATACAATTGAAGATATCAATTACAGGTGAATCGAGTAGAGAAAAAGCCATATACCCTAAAGATACCCAATTTTTATAAATGTAGTAGCGATGCATTATGGTATAATTTGGAATCGATTCCGACCATTCAATCTGATTTTTTTCTTCTTCACTAAGAGATACTCCTATAAGAAATGAGTTATTTTCAAAAATCTTATAAATCAAAACGAACCCGGATGCCCTAAATCCCTTTGATTGAATATGGATTCTAAGCAATACCATACATGAATGGTATACTCGCTGAGTGACGGATATAGTTGAGTGGGGTATGACTTTGATGAACACGAAGGATAGTACATACATGAATTGTATACTCGTTGAGTGTGGTATGCCTTTGATGGAAACGGAGGATAACACATACATGAATGGCATATGCAAGTGTAAACGATACACAAATAATGATATACGCAAATAAGGACACATGAACGGACGAACACGACGGGCAGACACGGATATCATTGACTGACGAATATCGTTGAGTGGGGTCTGGATTTGATGAACACGGAGGATAGCACATACATGAATGGTATCCTCGTTTAGTGACAGATATCGTTTAATGGGGTCTGGATTTGTATTACCTGCAGTCACTCTGAGCTCAATCAGGGGCATGTCTGTCCTAGAATGGATGTTGAATGAACTCGATAGTGAAGCTGGTAGAGGCCTAGCTAAAGCTTCTTTTAGTATCGTACACCCTTCATCAATTGCCATAATTAGTGAGACAGTTTTGTGCTTTGTGTGCCCATCACAAGATCTCAACATTTTCTGATATTGGTAAATTAATGCATAATTTTTATTTTTGTGTAAGGTTTGTTACGTCAAAGATAGCTTGCTGTGCCCAAGGGCCATCTAATCGAATAAGGCTTTTGCACAAATGCATCAGACCATTGGCTTGACAGAGATGTAAGTGCCTTTTGGGATGCATTCCATCTGTAAAAATCAATTGATTTTGATTTTTAGACGCATATTTTGAATTCTTTGCTGTTATTCTCCAATGTCATCTGTTATATTTGTTCTGTTTGTTTGTGACCGAAGTGGTGTTCACAGGTACACTAGTTGCACACCAGATACCAGAAAACGTCAGAGGAGAAAGCAAGAAGTGTGATTCCCCTTTTAAAGTGAGAGGTACTTGTCTTCCTGAAAATAAATGGAGACTTCGGGTTCTTTGTGGAGGACATAATCACGAAGCTGAAAACACATCAGTTCCACTATTTAATCGGGATGAGGAGCAGCTAGGGGTTAAATTGACTGCAAGTGGTGTTCGTCCCCAACAGGTACTTGAGGCATTGAAGGAGAAGAACAAAGAAAGTCTTGCGAGTACCAGTGGAAGTGCCATATACAACACAAGGTCAAAATTAAAACTGAAAGAGGTGGCGAGGAAGTCAGTGGCGCAGGAGGTAATTTTGCCGTCAACCCAATACTATTACATAGAAGTGCCGAGAAAAGATGTAAATCCAGCTGAGTTGCATGATAACGTGTGGTGTCATCTAGACTTTACGTAGTTGGAAAGTTGTATTCCGTGTGTTAATGGTAATAATTCCTGTTCATTCATGTGATTGGGTTTCTTTTCTAGGGACATATTAATAGGTGCACAGTTCTTAAAGTCAGGATATATGCAGTTTACTACACTGGCCCACTCTAATGTTACACTGAGTGTTGGAACTAAGTATTTGGCTTCTTTAGCACGTTCTCTAATAAAACTGAGCTGTCTAGAGTTTATTTGGCTTCTATAGTGCTCATGTAGTGAATGAATATTAAGTAGATTGGTTGGTCTATTAGGATCAAACTGAGCTGTCTGCAATTTGTTAGCTCCCTTTCAAGGCTTGACTTCATTTGTATGTACTTGTTCAATAGGATGCTGGATCAGTTAATCATCCACATAAAGATAGCAATGTGATGGAGGAAAACACTCCAGCCTCAAATGAAAGGATCAATGTGGCACGGTGCTTTCAGACTGATGCAGGACCAGTTAGTCATCTACAGAAAGAAAGCATTTTGATGGAGGAAGACACTCTGATCTCGAAGGTAGGGATCGATGTGACCCAATAAATGCAAGGTGGTCTATCAGGACTGAACAACATGATTTTATTTCTACTTTTTCGTTAGAATAAAATACCAGGTAGTGATCCACCAGAAGATGGCAAAGATGCGATGAATTTTTGTTTCATATTCTGAAAATTATTATGTTGATTTTTGTTTTCCCCAAAAGTGCTAATTAGTAAAGATGAGATGAATTTTTTAAGTCAAAGATGCGCCCTCCTACTGCACTTTGTTAGATGTGCACTAAATATTTAGCTATATTTAGATTGTATATACTGGAAATATATGCAGATTGTGTTTAATGATTTTATTTTACTTCCTAAATATTGGGCATAAAATCTTTTTAATCGTGGAAAAAGTCTTTTACTAGTCCGCCAAAGAAAAAGATATTTCGCCAAAATTTTCATGATATTTCAAAAAGTCCGCCAAAATTTTTATTTAGTCTAGATTGTGGCCATAAACTTCGGATGATCACGTTTCCCTTTTATACTGAAACAAAACCTCTTTTCATGTATCACAAAAAAAAACTTAAGTACAAAACCCTAAATCTGAACTTGAAAGAGGTAACCGTCTTGACCTTTGATTTTGATCTTCAATTATTTATCTTCATCTTAATTATTGTAAGTGCAAATCAGTATCTCTAATCTCTCATACTAACTATCAGTATACCTAATCTCTCATACCAAAACAGAGATCTGTTTTGGGTTTGTGGTTAGTGACTCAAAACTGGTATTTGGGAGAATTTTTTGTGATGAAAACTTGAGAAAAAAAAATCTTGTGGTGATTTATCAAAGTTTTTCCTTGAACTAATTTCTCACTTTTTGATTTTTAGTCTCTGGTTTTCTTTTTTGTTATTTTTGGTTCTTTTATTAATTTGATTTTTGAGTGTCTACTGTTCTTTCTTGTTAACCTTGATGCTTTTGATTTATTTTCCTTACATTTTGTTGATCATCTACTTTTTGTGTTTCATTATCAGGAGTACTACCAATTTTAATCAAGGGAAAATGGCACCAGGTGGAGTTAGACCCCCTCGCACATCACATGCAGCCTCTCAGTTGTCACGTACTGGTAATTGAGTTAATCACATACCTACAAATTATTTTCTTGGAATTATTATGTTCATTTTCGGCAGACGCAGTATTATCTAACTCCCATATCTCTTTACAAATAGATCTTCCAAAGATTAACATAGGAGGAAGATGAGATGCTCTTAATGCAAAGCTTAATGATCACATAAGGAAAAATAACGAAAAGCCTACAATAACGATCAAACCAGGTAAAAAGATTCTAACATGGGATTGGGCCACTGAATTCCAAACTGAAATAGGAATCATAGTCAGAAAGTTTGCACCGTGGTCGACTTGCCCCAAATGGAAGCCAATTGGAAAATCAGATCTGAAGAAATTTTATGATCTCATATTGGTAATCATATACTTATTTTTGAATCATTTTAGTGTCCCTACTACTCTGTTCTTCTAACGTCCCTACTGTTATGTTCTTCTTGCACAGACTACGGCTTTATTAATTAGAACTCTCTTTGCGTAGTTTCTTTGTTGCTGGTGCTAACAGAAATTTGTTTGGTGATTATGAACTTAGGAAAAATTCACTATTGATCTACATGTAGTACGCATTCAGAAGGCGGTCAACACAATGCTAGAAAATGAGTACAGACAGTTCATATGCACACTTCACAAACACTACCTGCAGTACAAACAAGATGGAACAGAACGGGAAAACCCGCATTATCAGGTTAAGCAGGACGATTGGGAGAAACTTTGCACTTGGTTTGAGTCTGATGAGTTTCAGGTAATATTGGTGTTCGATCCTTATTGTATTTATAAGATTTTGGGTAGTCATATTGATGGTATTCAGACTTCAGTACTAGTCGTATTTATGATATCTATGTAGTATTTATCTGCATTGAACCATCTTCTTTGTATTTTAATGCAGAAAAGTAGCATTCAAGGTAAAAAAAGTCGAGAAGCGAATACAACCATTCATTGTACGGGGTCAAAACCTTTTGCCCGCTATAGAGAGGAAATGGTAATTGTGTTGTCTCTGTTATACAAGTTTATGGTTAATACTGTATCTATTTTTTTTTTGTGGGGAAACCTGTAGTGTGATCCAGAAACAGGTGAAGTTGTTGAACAAATTGAATTCTACAAGTTAACCCACTGCAAAAATTATGTTTGGACCTGTCATACGGCGGAGGAAAACTATGTAATACAAGGATTTTCGTTGTGATTTTCTTTTAAGTTTTTTGTCTGAGAGTTATTATTTAGTTTTAGCATATGTTCTGCTATTTATTGTTAATTATTGTGTAGGGTAAAATGCTTGAACTCCGAGCTGCGCCTACACCTGAAGGTTCAACACTCTTTACCGATGTTCAAATATGTGAGGAAGTGCTAGGTGTAACATCCGGTTATGTCAAGGGTCTTGGTCATGGGTATGAAAAACCTAGCTCGTCTAGCATCGAATATAATGCGGAGTTAGGCGAAGCTTTTAGGAGGGAAGATGAAGCAGAGAAGCGAATAAGGAACTAGAAGAAAGAGTTGATGAGAAAAATCTCACAATACAGGGGCTGGTAACTGACACAATGGATATAAGAAGAATGTTGCTTGAAATGCAGGGAAACCGTCAAAGCACTCCTGAGAACCGTCAAAGCACTCCTGAGAACCGTCAAACCACCTCATGAGATGATTGTTGAGGGACCAATAGTTGAGATGTGCATCTCTGTTTCTTTTTTTAGCTTTATGTTTCAACAAGTGGTATCATTTTTTTTCTTTAGTTTATAATTAGCTTTATGTTTCACTTTTGAAATTTGTAGTGGTATCGTTTCTTTTCTTCAGTTTAGAATGTTAAGTTTCTTAATTAGTGGTGTCATTTAATGAACAATGTAGATCTTTTCTATTAATGACTTGCTTCTTTTCGAAAAAATTTAGTAGTCTAACTTTGATGAATTACAATTTCTAAGTAAATATGAAAAATATGAAACCTACTTTTATAAATTTGTAATACGATGGATAATTCCTTCCCACTCTAACATCAAAAAACGCGTTGCAAATGAGACCCTTACATGACAGAAAAAATTTGAAGCTCTGCGTTGCAAATGTGTATATATATTCCACGATTATAAACGTGGCCCATATTATGTTTGTATCTACAAAATTACGCGTGGCAAATATAATTCTTTATATGACATAATAATACGTAGCATATAATTATTATTCACGATGCTATTACGTGTTGAAAATAACATATACTAACGACGGGTGTATCCGCAGCTTATGTGTCAATTTTATAACGCATTAATGCGTTGAAAATAAGGATTGTTTCTGACATCTTCAACCGTTATATATAAGATTTATTACCGACGGATGTATCCGCTGCGTATGCGCCAATTTTATAACGCATTAATGCGTTGAAAATAAGGATTGTTTGTGACATCTTCAACCGTTATACATAACATTTATTACCTACGGGTGTATTCGTTGCGTATGTGCCAATTTTATACGCATTAATGCGTTGAAAATAAGGATTGTTTGTGGCATTTTCAATCGTTATAAATACAAACTTTTTGTTACACACACGAATGTCACATAAAGGATTTTTCAGTATAAATGAAAAAAACAGTATTTGTGACGCATAAGCTATTTGTGACACAAAAAACTACTGAAAAAACCTTCGACATAAGTGACGCTTTTAGGTTGGTTGGATTATTTGCAACACCTTTTTTTATAACACACCGCCCGACAGTAGAAAAACGTCAGAAAAATATATTTGTGACAGTAAATCAAATATTTGTGACGATATTTTTCATTGAAAAAACCATGTTAAGGATGATTTTGATACCCTAAAGTGTCAAGCTCATAGCATGGACAAAACAGAATATGTATATGACAAGCTGACATTTGTGTTGTCACTGTATTGGTTACATTTAATTTTTTTTGTGCATAATGTAGGCATATTAGTTGCATGTTGATGTCATCTGAAAGCATCGACTTTAACCAGTTATTTGGGTTACTAAAGTATCTTTTGAAGAATAGTGAACTTAGTAAGAGACGTGGTTAGTGAGTTTTCAACTCCATATCCTAATTAACTATGATATTAGTGATCTGTCCAAAGAAATTCACTATGTGAAATGATTAGTATATGTTATCCATATGGCCTTGACAATCAAATACTGTATGTTAAGACGTTTTAGTCTTGAGAGTGTATGTCGCATTGACAATTAAAGTTAATTGAGTGGCAATAGAATTGAATGTTATGTGCGTCAAATCTTTTTCCCAAAGGAGATCGGCGGTTGTCGGTTTGATGCTTATCCACTTAATTAGCTTGGATGTTAATATGTTGTTGGTAGCATTATGATATCGTTATTTGTTCACTCTTGTTGATTAATAAATTTTGTGCAACTGAATGATTTAAGTTGGCACACTAAAGACTACTTCCTACCATCAAATTATTGTTTAGTGGGAGTATGCATAAGCATATGATAAGAGTGTGAGTATGCATAAGCATATGCACGACACAACACGTTAGTTTCGTGGGTTGGATTGGGCTAGACTAATCAGCACAGTAGTCCAGCATAGCACACGAAACGTATAAGCACGTGACACAACATAGCATCGAACGTTAAGAAAACACGTCATAATATGCATAAAAAACTACATAACATGGTACAATACATCACATGTCATGTATATTCACAAAAGAGGCTTTGTTCTAGCCAATTCTTGACATTTTATCATCCTTATCTGGACTTATTTTTATAACAACACTTATAACACCTAAATATTTAAAAAGTATTTATATTGGAAAAAATAAAATAAATGTGGCCGGTACAGCACAACACAACAGAACACGTTTATATTTCCGGCACATCACAACATCCCGTCTAACACGGCACATCACAACACGCCTTAATCTCCGGCAGAGCTTAACATGGCACACAACACGTTAAGCACGTGACTTTGTGGGATGATTGTGCTGGGTGGGCACGTTTTACACCTAGCCATTGGTTTTACACCATTACGCCTAGCCATTGTTTTATGGGATTACAACGCGACGGGAAAGCACAATCCTAATCGCTAGTAAGACCGACAACATATACCTAGACCGTTGAATGAAACACCAAACACTTCTATTTTATAAATAGATAGAAGATTAATATTATTTTGAAATACATATTGTGACGTTCTTTCGAATAGTAAATAAAATTACCATGTAATTAACCAACAGGATTTGATCTTTTTTTTTTCTTTGAACCAACAAGATTTGATCATGATAATGAAGCAGTGACTTAATTTATTTTCCGCGAGAGGGAATTTTTAGTACTCTTCGACGATATTCACCAAGAGCCCAAATTGGAAAAGTGTTTCTAAAAAGTGAATAGTGTAGCATACATGTCTTCAATGATGCTCCTGTTATTTCCTGCAAAATCATATAAATGTCATCTTTCAATTTCAATTTCTCTTATACGGCTTATAAATATTGCAATATCAGTTTAAGAATTTTACCTGTTGGGGAAAATCGCCATTTTCCATCTGGTTATTTATCAGTACCCTAGCTGCACGATGCAGAGGATTTGGATCCCTCTCTGCCTAAAAACTCAAAGAGTTAATTAAAAGATAAATGAATCATGTAGAAATTAATTATTTTGGCATACCACATGGATATTCAACAGCTTAGTAGTAATGTAGCGATGGCTAAGCAATGAATGACAACAGATTTGTTGGCTAGTTTGGTCTCTAACTTTGCAAACGGATGAAGAGTACTTAAACATTGGAAAGGTTAATTCAAAGATGAAGAATCACCTGGCCAGCATGAATAAGACCCATCAGAGCCCATGATGTGTGCACTAAATGGTTTTCTTCTAGAGGAACAAATTCCTGTTTTGATTTTGTTCAAGAGGTTAGATTGAAAATTCGAAGATCTTAAAGAACTCGTCATGTTTTATGTATCTATGTATATACCTTCTTCATGCATGAAAGATAACTCTCTCCCCAACCGCCTATTGATTTTTGGGTTGAGAGTAGAAAGTTGCAAGCCTTACGAACAGTCAAGCTGTTGGAGTAGTTCTTCCCTACTGCTGATAGGGCTCGCAGAGCGAACCATGTGCCATAGATATAGCATATTCCCCAGTTTCCATACCTGTACATTTGTATATAAGTAAGACATTTGTTACTGTGTAAAATTGTTGATTACACAAAGAGAAGTAATTTTTAACGTACCATTAACCATTAGGCTCTTGTTTGCACTCTAAATAATTTACTGCTTTTCCGATGCAGGTTTCAATTTCTTTGGTACGATGATGAGGATACATCTTCTTGAACATAACTAGGGCTTCAATTGCTGATGAAGTGCACTCCACATATCTGGACTTAACATATAATTGTAAGTATGACGTTAAATAATAATGCTCTGAAAATTAAACACTTGGGAAACAGGCAAATAATTTCGGTCCTATTTTGTTAATCTTGATTCAAAATAACGTTTCTGCTTAAAGAATTTCACTAAACCACCAGAGGTAGTAGTATATCATGAAGCATGCTTAGTTTGTTGGTAATATGAAAATAACTCCGGCGAATATACTTTTAGCAACGCGTTTGAGTATCTTACTCATGCTCCACCAAGACATCCTCAAATATTTCCGTTGGATTGAAAACCTATTTTTGTAAAATCGGAACATCTCTATCAGATAAGTAAGCTTAAACCGTTGGAAAACAAGAACGAATTAATTCCCCAAAAAGAAATCGATTTAGTTTTGTGATTTTTTTTCGAATGAACATTACCTCCAACCATGCATGTGACGTTGCAGGCTCCCACGCAGCGAATCCACCATCCGCACCCTAAAATAAAGAAGCATTTTAGGCGATTATACTTGTTGTATACTATAATTTTGCATCTCAATATATTAGACAAAATTGATCCTTACTTGAAGCGAAAGAATGACCTCAATAGCGTCATAAAACTGTTTCACTGGCAATTTATCTCCAACAATTTGTGATGGCATTTGGGAAAATATGAGACACCCCTGCAATAACATATGACTTCATATCATTGGTTGTGTACTTTTTCCGATTACCAAATGACAGTTTTTGTTGCTGTGTAAACGAAATCATGAAATGCTGTAAGCCTGTAAATGTAATTAACTTAATATTGCAGCAGAACATCGCAAGGAAATGAAGTGTTTCTCTCTTGCTGATAGCAAGTGTGAATGTTAATATTATTGGCGATAAGATTTCAAAATAGGATAAATTGAGAAATCCGGCCGGGGATCAAATGCGGCAGGAAAGCTGTATATATGCCACACTTACTAATGTGGAAAATAAGATGAATTTAATTGAAGCTGAGAAAATTTTGCTCTAAACTATTTAAGATTCAACTTTTTGTAGCGTAGTTAGAGATGGTGGAGGTGTTCGTTGCATATACTTAGTCGCAGCTACCCAAATGTATGTAATTTTTCTTTTTCAAATTACTTTAGCTTCAATTTGTTGTAGTTGTGGTGCAACATTTACCCGACTCAACATCGTTACCATATTTGAGGTTTCTTTTGTGGATGAGTTAATATCGACTTATTGCTCTCAATTATGACAGATATAGCAGTGAAAAAAGAACTGACAACTGTGAAGTTATAAACTAATAAATAATTTGCCTGTAACCTTTTAGTGAAGTAGCGGCATAGAAAATTACCATTAGGGATTCAGACGTACAGTCTGATACTTGCCAGCCATGATCCTGATCAGAGAAGGTCCAAGCTCCTTTACTTATGTGACGGTACATACTTCGGAAATCACCAGATGGATTATCTTTAACCTTCATTCATGTAAAGGCGGAGTAATCAGAGATAAATTATAAATTTCGTGCCTGTGTATGAGGCTGATGAAAAGAAGAAGACTAGCTTTGAATTGATTTAAGAGTTGTTTCTGGACAATGATGATGTCTTTACATTGCAGTTATATAAATTTTGTTATCAAAGAGAGAATTAAGGTCAAACCTGTGACACTTTCAAGAAATAGTGTCCTTTCTTGAGGGTAGGACCTATTTCGCCAATAAGATCATCACTTGTTAGAAGCGCATGAAGTGCTAAACTAGCATCCCATGTCTGACTTCCGATATTCTGAAGGAAAAATATTGATAAAAATGGGACTGATATCTAGTTAGCCACTTCATCAAAAGATTCATATTACATCTAAATCTCATTTAATTGTAAATTACAACTCTGGACTATGAACCCGTATATACAACCTGCATGCGAAGTCCATCTTCAGCAACCCAGATGTAATCCTGTACTCTGGCAAGATGTCTCTTAAAAGTATCTGAATTTGGATCCTCCACCCAGCAAGAAAGCATGCATAAAGACTGTGGTGCCGCAACAAGCATACATAAATAATGTCGGCCCCAAAAGAAAAAGAAAAGAAAATCGAACTGTCGACATGTGAAAAGTGACATTAACCTTGTGGTGAACATTAACGCTTCAAACGGGAGATGTAATTTTGAGTTTGGATCAAACCGGAGATGTGATTATCAATAAAAGAGATTTAGGTAATTTTGAGTTTGGATCCTACTAAAGTGAGCATTCACTACAGGGTACTCAGAACGCAATGCCGTGTTTGACTTTTCCGGACCCATTGGCCCTTGACAATTTTTTTCCTTTGATACGATAGAACTGTGGCATCTGGAACTACAACTAAGCACTTTAGCTCCTATTTATGTTTATTCTATTATATATGGGTTCAATCCCCAATCTTCTTTATTGGAGAAAGTTTGAGAACCATCAGATCACTTGATTAGTTCTATGATCCTCGATTTGGGAAGCGCAGACATTGATACGGGACACGGATATAAGGACCGGCAAAAATCCAAAATCATCAGGACATGGACACGACTATATATATATATATACATCAATAAAATGGTTTTTATATACTAAGATCATAGTGTTATATTATATCAAATACATTAATCGCGCAAATACATAGAATAAACTCAATTTTATGCTGCTAATTAGTTAGCTCACATGTAAAAAAATTAACTATTATACTGATTTCTTTGACAAACTAGGTCTCCAAACTATTAAAATGAAGTATAAATTTCTACGTATGTGTCGTGTTGGTGTCCCACGTGCGTCATCTGTTCACCGTGCATCTGACACGGACACAGCGACAATATTGGTGTGTCGGTGCTTTCACTGCCCTCGACAAAAACAAACGTTTACTAAAAGAACCAGGATCCTGATGATTGATTGTGAAAGGAATAAAAAAAAAGTTGAACCCCGGTGCTCAATATTTTCTTTTAAAAATTGTGTAATGCATAGCTAACCGGAACTAGCTAGATTTGATTAGCCTTGGACCACTAAATGATTGATGTATTTCCTGGGTTCTGTACTATTTTCATCCTTTAGTTTTGAACACTAGAATTGTAGATTAATTTCTCTCCCCTCTCCTTCGTAAATACAAAATAGAACCATATCCTAGCTCCTTTTGACCTGTTGCTCAAATCTAGAGTATTTGGGACTGATGGTTAGGACTTCTAGTTTTTTGAGTTAAATTAGATTTAGTAATGGTAGCTGTTTTATTTAATTAAGTTTTCGCTTTTGTGCAATTTTATCCTTCCTTGTTTGTAGGATTCTTTTTATGGTTGAAGTTTTGCTCATGGTTTCCGATTTGGATTCAACTACAGTGGAAATTGACAAGATTCCTCTTAATTACACTATGTAATACATCAACTTGTTGGGAAAATTGCTCCTATTTCACAAGAGCATTTGTTCCTCAGAAAGAACACATTCAAAATGCAGTATAACATCTATAAAATAATAGATCAGTGACCAAGAAAAATCAATATTTTAAAAAAATATTATTTATCGATAATATAACAATCATTGTTTTATAATAATGACTATTTTTTATTAAAAAATTTATTTATTAAAAGGAAAGATCAATGTTACAAGAAATTGTGGGTGGCCTAGCGATAATATAATAAACTATTATTTTTTTATAATTAAATAATATATAATTATTTTAAAAAGTTCCTAGGTTGGAGGTTGAATTATACTTGTAGCTTAAGTAAAATATCCACTAACATTATTTTCAAAAAATATTGTTTTACTGATAATATAATAAACTATTACTTTTTATAATTAGATAATATATAATTATTTTAAAAAGCAATTCCTAGCTTGGAGGTTGAATAATACCTATAGCTTAAGTAAAATATCAACTAATTTTGTAAAAGTATTATATTATTGACTAATCGCAATAGAATTACCAGCACTCCAAGTATTAATGACACTTCAAAATTACTTCCTGTTGCAGTATAACAACGTGGCCCTGGGTACTTTGATTGCGTTACGAATTATTGGGGATGAAATACAACTTTATTTGAATTTTAAAGAAAAACAAACCAATATTAAATCATATTTTGGAAAATTTTAATATGTAGAAATTAATTTTTTATTTTTCTAGTAGCATTATTATTTTATATATTATTTAGGACCTAATAATCATTTTTGAAATGTATTATTTTATGATTTTATCGGATTTATTATTTTAGAATTAAGGGCCCGACTCGGGACCAGGAATTTTTATTATTTTAACGAAAATATTATATTATCGAGTATTACTTTAAAGAAGTTATACTCTGGTTGGATTTATTTCCTAGCACCATTCTTTATCTCTACCTTCCAAAGAAAATTTTAGTATAGTCGTGATATTTTAATCTTTCTCTTATGGATTACTTATTTTTCTTTGTAATTGGTTTTCGAGTTTCTTGTTATTTGATATATTTGCTCTTAAAAGTAACTATGTAAATTTTTTTTTCTTTTCTTTATATTGAAGGCCATGTAAACTTTTTTTGTTATGAATGAATTTGCTAGTTTGGTATATAGTATATTTATAGATAAAAAAGAGAATGCAATTGTAAATCAGTTTCAATTTTTTCGGGTTGAAACCTTAACGGTAATTTTGACCAAGTTTAGAGCATCTCCAACAGAAGGTGCAAAGATTCTTACGTGGCTTTTTTGTTTAGTCCTTTTATTTATGGCATCTACACATAGTAAATATAGGACCTTATATCTAAATAACCATCTGCAACAAAGGATTAGTGAAAAATAAGACGTGAAGGTGAAGTCGGATGTGTTGATAACACTTTCTTGAACACCTTCATATTTTGGAATTGGTCCCTCCTAATTTGTAGAACCCTATTATTGGAGATGGATTTAGAGCATCTCCAATAGAAGGTGCAAAAAATCCTACGTGGATTTAATGTAGTCCTTTTATTTATGTGGTCTAGACATAGAGTAAATATATAACCTCATATCTAAAAAATCATCTCCAATAGTGAAAATTTTAAACGTGAGTTTATTCTATGTGTCCCTATAAAAAAATTCACCCTATATTAAAGATGCTCTTATACCAAACCAAGATCTAAAATCCTATATGTCACTAAAAACAAAAAGATTCACCCGATACACTTCCCATATAAACTTTTCTAAAAATAAACTACTAGATAGATCTTTTTTTTAAAATAATTATGCACCGGTGCATGGGGTTAGGACTAATCCAGTATTTGAGCGGTATTGGACTCTCTTTTTTCTTTTGAAAGTGGACGTTTTGAGGACCTGTGTTGAATATGATCAGTTTAGTAAAACAGGAACTTCCAGTTTTTTTTGTGGGCGACTGGGCGTCTTCAAAAGCTTGCATCCATTTAGTCTAATAATCTGCATACCTTTTCTTCGGCAGCCATAGTGATGTAGCGACTGTTTTCATCTTCATAATGGATGTGTTTCATCGTTAGATTCAGAGCCCTATCTCTGACCAACTTGGAAAATGGCCACCGTTTTAAAAGAGGCTCCATAAACATGTAGACAGAGTCCCAAAGCAGATTCTGAGCAAAAGAACGTGGGTAATAGAGATCTTCCTGAAAGAGATGAAAGCAGTTTCAAATAAAAAACAGTTAATTAGATTGCGCATTGGTGCATATGCTTATATTTTATTGCGGTTACCTTGCAACAAAAAAAGATTTGCAACAATAAAATCATCTTTTTTTATTACGATAAAAAAAAAGATCACCTTGCAACAAAGATGGCGCATTTGCCCCCAGTTGATTTTATCGTAAGGTTGCACATGAAGTTCCTCTCTTAACGATATTGTGAGATCCGTAATGGGTGCGACAAATCTTTTACCAAATAGATATGACATCGGCATGTAGACCAACCGACAGAAACACCACATCTTAGCTGTAATATTCAACACATAGAGAATCATATACATCAGTAGTAAAAAAGGGTATATGATAGTCGATCTGAAATGAAATCTTGGTCAAAGATATGCTAAACATCTTGGCACGAACCAGGATTCATAGGCAGAAACGAAGGAAGAAACCAAAACTCTGGAACCATGGGAATGCAACCTGACCAGTCATAAACTCCAAGTATCTGCACATATACACCGTATCAATGAAAAAGGATGAAGATTTAAAATAATAATCTTGAACTGTTTAAAATATTTACAGTTAACAAATTTGAATGATTTATTTATCTTACAGAAAGCCAAGCCTTTCCCCATGTAGGTATGGATGTTACACCACCATGATCAAGGATCCATTTTCGTGCTCTAGCACAAGCATTGTCGTCACCACCATCTGGTCCTTCTCCAAGTATGCGCATACAAATATAGTTTAGCGCAGTGCTGAACATAATACTGTGTCCCTCTATATGAAACCCGAAACCTCCGTCTTCATTCTAAGAAAACAAGTTTTTTGTTTTTCCCATTGATAATTAATTGGGAAAATATAATTACGTAATTATTTAATATGTGGACTATTTTTGTACAATTAGGATGACAAATGTACACGCATAGCCCAACATATACATACCTGATGGCAATCATATACCGCAGTGTCTCCTTTTTATGTTCATGCGATAAAATGGTATTAATTGTTCCTGTTATGTATAAGGTGAAAACCTGCATATTTTTTCCGTGGACGTATCTAGGTAAGCGTATACACCTAGAAGTTCGACTATATACAACACAGAGAAAGGAAAAAATCTAACCAAAGGTGGCATCAGAAATAAAGGTGCATCAATATTAGCAGCCCAATGGCCATCATCTCCTTGCATGACACAAAAAAATCGAATGGCTCTCCTCAACGTTTTTGTCGTTGCTTCAATAGTTACTTCATCGTCGTCCCCACTCTTCGCCACTTGTGGTATCCTAAGATCAAATTCATCTTTGTTTTTTCCTAATTGCTGCAATCATATACAATTACAGACCGTTTAAATACAACGCCAAAATTTTAAATTCTGCTTAATCTTTCTAATCACATTACCTGCAAGCGTAACAAAACATCCCCACAAGCTCGGACTTTGAAACGATTTTCATAGAATTCCTGACGAGCTTTTTCGACTTCAGCTCGTTCTTCTGAAGTTCCAGCCTCTGGATCGAACTCCCAAGTCCGTCTTCCCACAAAATTATTAGTGCTGAAAAGCCATTCACAAAAAGGACCTCCATTATCAGCAAATTTTAGTTTCCACATAACTGCTTGAATTAGATTTTCTTGCTGAAAGTGGAAAGGGGGATGATCATATATTTTATTAACAGAACGAAATATAAACACATGTAGTGGTCGATGATGATCAATATTTTTTTCTTTTTTTTCTGAAGCATAAATGATGATCAATATATGTATATACTCATTCTTCGCAGGGATATGTGCTAAATATATAATATCTACGCTCTGAGGACAACGCAAAAATATTAAATTATCGTCTTGAAATGGGAATCATGTACTTGGTGGGGCTACGTTAACAAGGGGTGTGCCTATGCTCTGCAGGGCAGCTGGTTTTATTTTTATTTTTTTGAAGCAAGGCAGCTGTTGAATAAAGACTCTTTTTCCTGTGACTATATGACAGTAAAACCTTAAACGCTTCTCACTCCCTCAACATACAACTATATATGTGTTTTCAACTGAATCAATTTCTACCAAACCCGATCAAATATAATATTTTGATACCAAATTTCTTTGAAATTTCAAGATTACTGTACATAGTTGTTCAAACATTTTCATAAAACTATTCAATATATAATGTCGATCTCTAATTTTCTTCAATTTACTTTATAATTGCTAATATCTTCCAAGGTCAATCAAATTTTCTTCATACTTCTGATGATATCCTTCAACTTGCCATAAAATCACGGTTATTTGTTTTTCCCTCACTAGAATTGCTTCAAATGATGACCGACAAGTTGATGAAAATATAGAAGACCTACAAGTTTATGCATATTCCTTCGTTCACCTAATGAAACCAGTCAACATCGCCTAATACACTGAAAGTCGTTATATATTTATGTCTCCGGCCCCACCGAGAAGTCATCTAGTATGTCTAGGGGAATGATAGACTCACTGACAAAGCTACCGAGAATAAATCCCGCGAAGGGATCCTGCGGTTAAGACAGCGCTTGTCTACACTGGAATTAGAAAGGGTTAAAGTGGGGGCCGTTCTTTATCTCACACGGGATATTCTATCGGGAGAAAGTTGCGGTAAGCTAATCATTTATCATTTCTGAATGTCTAGTGCATGATTCACATGATATGTTTTCAATACGAAAATGATACCCCTACCGATTTTTTGTCCCGACCATAAATCTTGACTAAGACAAATTCTGGTGGGGCCATAACCCACCCCTATTGTCTCTAGGGGTGAGCATTTTACCCGTAATTCGCGGATTTAATCGGGACCAATCGTATTGTTGTGGATGAATGTCCGGACCGTTCGCTAATGGGTTGGACGCGGATGAGATTTTTAAAATCCAACGGATTACAGATTGGGCATGCATGCAACCTTGAAAATCCGTTGGACATCCATATCAGTTAGATTAAGGGCATCTATATAGTTTCTAGAAAATATATAGATAGTTTTGGAATTTTTAAGGTGTTTGCTTGGAGTGTTGTCCATGACACTTCTATATTTATATACATATATAAAATGTGTAGGTTCTATAAGAATTCATCTATATTGGTTTTACTTTTTTCATTACAAATTTTAACTAACACAAATCCATTGGATTATCCGCACCCAATCCGTTCATCCGTGCATCCATTGGATGCAAATTCGTTGGATGTTGGATTGGATGCGGATGCCAAATTTGAAATCCGTAGTGAATTGGATTGGATGCGATGAGGTAAAAACCGGTCCATACCAACCCATGCTCACCCCTAATTGTCTCCGGCGGGTTGCTGTTTAGAATACAACTGAATGACCAAGTTGAAATAACACGAAAGTGTTCGTGCGAGGCGCGATACATTTTTTTTTTTGTCAATTAACAATTTTAATTTATTTAAAATCAAAATGTGATTACATGATCATTGACAAAAATAATAAAAACATCAAACTAAAAGATAATAAGAACACTAATACAATTGAAGATATCAATTACAGGTGAATCGAGTAGAGAAAAAGCCATATACCCTAAAGATACCCAATTTTTATAAATGTAGTAGCGATGCATTATGGTATAATTTGGAATCGATTCCGATCATTCAATTTGATTTTTTTCTTCTTCACTAAGACATACTCCTATAAGAAATGAGTTATTTTCAAAAATCTTATAAATCAAAACGAACCCGGATGCCCTAAATCCCTTTGATTGAATATGGATTCTAAGCAATACCGTGTTGGATTGTTGATGTTCTTGAATCAAGAATAGCAAGTCATGAACCAGCGATCAAGGTTTGAATAATCACCCTCAAAGCAAAGAGAAACTCGTCCCAAATGGCAAAGAAAAATCGCACCAACTAGCGAAGAAATATGTCAAATGACATCAAAAACAAAAATAAAAATACCTTTATTCGATTAAAAGTAAAAAAAAAAAAAAATCTTGCTCAGATCTGGTCCAAAAAAGACCAAATATGAGCAATTAGATGAATTGAGACTAAGGTTTTTTCCTTGGGAGAAGAGGAAAGGAAAGAAGGATACATACTTCTTTAAACTTTACTGATACAACTAATTATTTTTTCTATCGATTGTACCAAATCGTTACTGGAGACAAAAAAAGAAGAAGAAAAGAAAGAAAAAAAAAATATAATAAATAAATAAAAGGTTACCACATTTTGTGGCTTCGCGTAATTAACAGAGACATTAATTAGTTGATAAGTGTATCTCTGGTTGTTTGACGTGCCTAGCAATTGCACAATTAAAATTAAAACTAATTTTGTTGTTAAATTTGTTTGTACCAGGAATTATTTCCAGGCAAAAAAAATACAGTTGATTTGATGATGATGATGATGTAGAATATGATTAGAAAACGAATTAAAGATAAATAGAGGAGACAAGAATCTAACGTGGTTTATCGAGTTGTGCCTAAATCCACGGAGGAGTCCCTTAGGGAGAAATATCATATTGATACGTGGATTCAATAATTCTTATATGGTTAGCTATCCTAAAATTCCATATCTCCTTAGGGTTTCAGATTCGTATATTTATATAGTTTTGTAGACTTGTGTATCAAGTTACATGGGAAGTAAGACTAATAGAAACTCCTGAAATCTTTTATACGGGCTTAGCTAGGAAGGCTTTCCATCTATTTTATAAATGGTACAAATTTATAAACATCGCCCCCTCTTAACCTCCAACTTTTTGGGGGCTAAGAAGGTTGTTGTACCTTCTGCATTGACCGCTGATAACGTAACTCGCCCTCAATTGTGAGTATTTGATGTATTAGTAAAACGTAACTCCCCCATTGTTTGTAGAGACATCACAAAGACGCCCCCAACTGTGGTAATTTGCGATAAATTTTCTCATGTGATAGGTAAGAATCTTTGGCAAGTAATAGACTTTTGATGCTTGATAAATAGTCGAGTACTCTTGTAAAGAATGTAGTACACTTGTGGCTGTGGCTCAAGTATTTTTTTCTCGTAACATAAAAAGGTTGTAGTGCTCGTTTATAGGAATGGATGACATGTTTCTCGTGTTCAGTGCGAGTCTTTGAACCAATATTGGGTGCTGGGATATTGGTTGGGACGAGAATTTTTTCATACATAGATGCATATCTTTTATACTCGCAGCAAGGCGATATTTGTCGATTGCGATACAAACTCCATTTAAGTGCTCACGTGCAAGGTTAGGATTTATGTGCTTGTGATGCAATGCAAGGATACATATTGAAGGGTCTAAGAAATCCTCATTTGCAATATCTTTTATGGATCATGTTCTGACGAACCTCAAGCAAAAATTCCAAAAACATTTCAACTCGATCTATCCACGAACCTCGAACTCGATCATGTTGCTTGTCCAAAGACATAAAAAAATTTCTTGAATATAGAATTTTTTCCTCTGTCATTTAGATCTTCAAAAGACGATTCCAAAGAGCCAAAATGGCTAAAATCGGACAATAAATGAAGAAGTTATTGACGAAACATGATTTCCACGGATCAAACACATGTTGAAGCTGACGTGGCAAGACAACTGACGTGGAAATACTGACTGGGTCAATATGATGACATGGCAGTTGCTGGATGGACCATTATTGCTAACGTGGAAGAAGCCAGCACTTATGTGGCGACCTTGGACTAAACATCCTCTCCTGAGTTGGAAGTCATTTTTGCTTACTGTTTGTGCTGATTGTACCCGAACTACTGATGTATCCGAAATTACTGAGATGGAAGGTAACTAAGTTGTCAGCTGATGTGGTAACTGGGTGGATCTGATTCATCTGGACCAAGTTGAACCTGATGATGGTTGGTTGGACCGAAAGTGGACCAAATCCGTTGGATCAGGTTGGATAGGAATTGACAAAGATACTTGCTTAGCACTACACCATTTTTGGGGATTAGCAACGGTTATTGAGTTGCAAAATGGACTTGCAACAGCATCCAGCCATTGCGAAATGTTGTGTTGCATTTTTTTGCAATGACTTTTAAGCCGTTGCGAACAAAATTTCACGATGGATTTCGGTTTAGCCAACTGTTTTTTTGTGTGCTTTTGCAACGGTAAATTTTATGTTTCTAGTATTATCTTAAATAAAATTTCACTTATAACACATATCTGTCGGGGGTGGGGGGAGGGGAGGGGGGTTATGAATGACAAGAGTATGAATAGAATCGCTCATTCACTACATTATTGGTTCTGCAATAGTATTATGCAACTATGCATAAGATAGATGTGGGAGAGAATGAAACCCATAAAAACCAATAAATGAGCTTTGAAATTGTGAATACAAACCAGATCGACGTCAGGAACATCAAGTCCACAACCAATAACATCAGGTTTTGTTTGGGAGAAGACAAGATAGATCAGACAACAAAAAAAACTAATAAATGGGGTAACTTAAAGACTACAACCCACTCAACCTATCTAACCCCAATTACAGCTCTATTCCTACTCTATTATTTATGATTTAACTTCATGATGTGGTAACTGGGTGGATCTGATTCATCTGGACCTATTTGAACCTGATGATGGGTTGGTTGGACCAAAGTGGACCAAATCCGTTGGATCAGGTTGGATAGGAATTGAACAAGATGCTTGCTTAGCACTACACCATTTTTGGGGATTATCAACGGTTATTGAGTTGCAAAATGGACTTGCAACAACATTCAGTCGTTGCGAAATGTTGTGTTGCATTTTTTTTGCAACAACTCTTAAGCCGTTGCGAACAAAATTTCACGATGGATTTCGGTCCAGCCAACTGTTTTTTTGTGTGCTTTTGCAACGGTAAATTTTATGTTTCTAGTATTATCTTAAATAAAATTTCAGTATAACACATATCTGTCGGGGGTCGGGGGAGGGGAGGGGGGTTATGAATGACGGGAGTATGAATAGAATCACTCATTCACTACATTATTGGTTCTGCAATAGTATTATGCAACTATGCATAAGATAGATGTGGGAGAGAATGAAACCCATAAAGACCAATAAATGAGCTTTGAAATTGTGAATACAAACCAGATCGACGTCAGGAACATCAAGTCCACAACCAATAACATCAGGTTTTGTTTGGGAGAATACAAGATAGATCAGACAACAAAAAAACTAATAAATGGGGTAACTTAAAGACTACAACCCACTCAACCTATCTAACCCCAATTACAGCTCTCATCCTACTCTATTATTCATGATAACTTCCGCCAAGAGACAAATTTAAAATCACCATTTAAGTATTAAAATCACCACTCAAGTACTCAACTAGTTTTGCAAAACGACAGACTATAAGAATTCCAGACCACCGGCTACAGATATATTCACGACTCTACCATCTATTATCCATTTAATTTTGTGTATACATATTTCGCGATATATAAATATGTCACCTATTGATCATCACTTACATCACTATAAACAAACAAGTATATTCAGAGGAAAACTCAGATCACAACATAAAAACCAAATGATAGGCACATTTTTGTGTCTTATATAATCTCAATTGTATATATTATTAGTGCTCGATTTTATATTTATTATGGCTTTTTATGTCCCTGTAGGTATTCTTGGAGAAATAAGCTTTTGCGGCGAAATTGGCTAAAAAAATGGTTTTTGCGTCCGTGGGAGAAAACTACTATATGGACTCTCACTTTGGATAATGGGTAACCTAATTACTAAGGGGTGACCCATTTCCAGGCATCTGCTAAAGGGAGACCGGAACTGGATAAGGGGAGGTCATCTTCATAATTCAAATACAAGTTTTGGCGGGAAAATGCATGCATCGAGGAGCAGATTTGGAGATCGAATTTCTACGTGATTTTAGGAGATTCAATGGCTGTATTTGGTACGTATGGACTCTACAAGACTCAACAGGTCTGTTACAATCGATTGGACCCAACCAATTGGGCTGGAATGGCTGGGAGAAGTGATCAAAGTCCAAACAGGACACGTACGCTTCTGTTGAGTTTGAAGATTTTGTGAGGAATATTTGGGAGAGTTTCACGCTAGTGATTGTTGTACTTGGTCCTGTTCAAGTCTTGATAAGAGTTTGGTGGCAAGTTTATAGCTAAAAAATGCGTACAAGGAGATCACAAGAGAGATATTCTCTCAACAACGCAGAGAAGAAAAAAAAAAAAAAAGTCGCGGATTCAGTAGAGATTTTTCGGGATTAGAGGACTATATAAGAGTTGGTTCAAGTCATAAAGAGTGTTAAAAAGTTTTAGAAACCATTAGGAGAGAGTTGGGAGTTCACGAGAGACGAGAAGAAGAAGTTACAGGAGGTATTGTTGCTGCTGCTGCTGCTGCTCGAGGAGGAAGAAGAAGACGAAGAACAGACTCGCAGAGTCCGTCGTTCTTCGACAGTCTTAAAAGCAGAACAAGTATCGTTCTTATACAGCAGTAAAGGCTTATCGTTTACAGCAGTCTCAAAAACACTTACCCCTTTGTAACAGTGACGCTGTAACACTTTTACAGCGTTGCTAATTCCTGTTTCATCTTATATACATCAATAAAAACACCTATTTTAGCCATGAATACATCTTGTGAGTGTTTTTTTGGGATGAGGAGCTAAACCCAATCCCAGGGGTGATGGAGGAAGCCATTCTTCCAAAAGTTATGTGGTAAAATTCATTTAAATTTATTTATGCAATCCTTTTATGATTAATTGCACCGAATGAAAATTGAATAAATGATTTTTATTAATTAATTGTGTTTTATCTTGATGAAATATGCTTGGTTTATTGCTTTTGATATTTCATGCTTGCGATTAACAATGGATGTTTTGAAAATCTGATTTAGGCAATGATTAGAATCACAATTGTTTTTGATTTGAATTATAACGTCTAGAATTGCATGATAATAATTATTATTGAATCACATGAATTTTGGTGAATGGTGAAATCCTAACCCCTGGTCTTTCCATAATATTTACATCACCTTTGAATTTAATTTGTTTTATCTTTAATTTTTTATTAAGTCTAAAAATTATTTCCTTCACAAGTCTGAAAAGAACCCAGTTTTTACCACAACTACAACATCATTTAAAAAACCATCACCAAATAATGTGAAGCTATAAAACATTAAGTCCACCAAACTGAATTAACATAATAGAAGAAGTGGAGCACACTTAAGTGACTAACAGTTTCTATCTCAACATTTTCATATGTATTAATCCATTTTTAAGAAGTGGACTACAAGCGAAGGATTTCAAGATCCAGTTAACATGTGATATAATGAGAGCATGATGCAATAACTTATATAAAAGAAGACATGACAATAAAATGCAGGATCTTACTGAGTTTACGAAGATGAAAATGTAGTGCGATGTTTCAAGCAATACCAACAAAACCTTTAACACCTGCGTGTCCACCACAAATTTATTGTCAGTGAGGAATTGAATATGGTTTTGGATGAACATAGTTAAGAGAATAATAAGATTGGTTAAAAAGACACACTTACTTTGGAAGAAAAATGGATTGAGGGGTATAAAAGAGAACTTAACCGCTTCAAATTAACTGAATAATGCACATTGTGGCACAAGTTGATCCCAATCCCCACGCAATTCACTTGGCACCCAGCAATAGTGATCATTACCTCGCAATAAAGTATACTAAAGGTTAGTCTTCACCCATGTAAACATGAAAGCATAAGCATAAATAAAAGTACATATCAGGGATTGATATTCCCCTCTGGTGGATGCTAGTGATTCAATTGGCCTTAGCTGAAGTCACCTACCTAATCACATATAACAAAACAAAACTACACACGTGTACAGAAGTTTAATAGAAACAATGGAATAAAAACCAATATATATATATATTAAAGTTGTTTCTGATGAAGTAAAATACTTATGCACATATGCATAAAGTCTTTATAAGCATAACTGTAAAAGAGTCTTATGCACAACAAGATAATAGTTATATAACCGATATGTTCATCCTAAGTACAAAAGTGTGAACATATTCAAAAAAGATAAAATCCATTAATGTTAGTTACTTTTATGCGCGATATATGATGGATGAGATATCCATGAATCATTGCATATCTCCAGAAAAGTTGATTGAACCTTATAATCATATTTGATGCACACCAATGGATGAACCATGTGTCCTCCAATTCCAACATCTTGAAACGTCTTTGATAATTTATTAGCTATTACAGTACGCTCAATTGGCAGGAGAATGCGATCAAGCAAAAACTTTGCAAGAGTAAGTGGTACAAGAGAGCCGCGACACACAAGTCCAAAATCACCAGTAAAGAGTTTACCAGTCGCGATGATTCACCATCCATGTGAAGCAAGGAACATTGGTTCATCTCACCTGTTTCTGATCGAGATAGAGATAAGTGTTGACCAGGTGAACTTAAGTTAACAGGTGCGGTTTCAGGATATAAATCAAAGTGACCAGGTGAACCAACTCCATAACCAGATGAAGATGCCTGAGAATGTGAACTAGTCGAGGCAACATATGATGTTGGCATTGCAAATTTCATATCCTTCACAATGTAACACAATGATCCAAATCCGCCGATAATAAACTCTATATTACAACCTAGTTTATCCACCTTATGCTTCAGATCTACATCCTTAGACTTCAGATCATACACTTTAGCACGTGCATGAAAAGAATTATCAACTTGCGTACGAGAAACGGAACCAACAACATGAACCCGTCCCCTAGGATTCTTTCTGAATGCTTCAGTCAATGTATTTTGTGTTTTCTTAGGGAGTACCTTCATCTTGTAAATCCTTGATCTGTTGTTGCTTCTTCTGAAGCTCAGACTACGGTACCGAGCATAAACTTTATAAATTATAAATCCCGATAAATATATGTACAATTTCAGAAATGATATAAATGAAAAATAAGCTGACTTTCAAAGTATGGTTGTGCACTAGGTAAAATTCCACCACCCTCTTGTATGAGATTTTACCCATACATCGGAGGTACTGACTTATACTCCTGAATTGTCCCTCTCCTAAAAAATAAATATAATGAGTTTGTGAATATTAATCAAGCATTGTTGTCTGTAAAAGTCATCGACGCATTGTTAAAACTGAACTAAACATACCATTTTAGCTTTGACCAAGCAGTGAGGTTTGCGACCGGACCAATGAGAGTAGTTATACAAGTCTTTTCCTCTTATTAGCAGCTCTTACTTCAGCTACTTTTCACCACTTTTATTGAAATAAAATGTTATCCAGTCCTCTTCTTTCACATTTGGAGGCATATTTCTAATTCATTCTTCATGAGTAGGATATTATATGTCACAGTGGTCCACTCTTAACTCATGCTTAAATCTCCTTCATGGATCAGACATCGACTTCCCTATAGTTGGCTTAGAAGTATACCTCCTGTGTGATACTAGTTGCGACTAGAGTCGATTATCCTTTAACCTTAGTTTTTTCACGAAACCTTGTAGGTTAACGACTTGAAGACTTCATTGGGATTGTGAAGCCAGACCCAACTATTTTTCTGTAGTTGCGTGATCTGATCTTGTTTTTTCTATCGTGAGAAGTACAATCGTAAGATTGGATTGATATTTATATCTCTGATAGGCAAGATAAAAAAGAAGTCATAAACATTTTCTTCTCATTGTTTGTGATTCCGAAATATCTTGTTCCGTTAATCGATTAATATTATTGTGAGGTGATTGATAATTCTAGGTTGTTCTTCGGGAATATAATTCGGGGTTATCGATTGGTTCCTGTTCACCTTGATTTATCAAAAGACGGGACAAAAACTCGTAGGTATTTCTGTGGGAGACACATTTATATATTCCTATATACTTTTCTATGTGAGAAAAATTTGTTTATCAAGTCTTCGACTTTGGGTCGTAGAAACTCTTAGTTGTGGGTGAGATCATCTAAGGGAATCAAGTGTATAGTATCCTGCTGAGATTAAAGGCATAAGGAACGCAAATTTACCTTGAATCTGTGTGAGATTGATTGGGGTTCAACTACATTCCATACCGAAGTTAGTTTGTAGTAGGTTAGAGTCTGTAGCATCTTAATACAGTATGGTGTTCAAAACTGGACTAGGTCTCGGGGTTTTTCTACATTTGCGGTTTCCTCGTTAACAAAACTTCTGGTGTCTATGTTATTTCTTTTCCGTATTATATTTTGTTATATAATTGAAATATCATAGGTTGTGCGCTGTATCGATCAATTGGTCAATCCATCCTTCGGTTGTTGATTGAAATTGATTGATCCTTAAAAATCGGTCTTTGGTACCGTTAAAGGTTTTATCTCGTATATTCAATCGGGCTCGCATATTTCTATTTGCTAATTGCAGATTTAATTGAGAGATAAAGATATTAACTCTTTGATATATCTTTCTTAAAGATTGAGTCTAATTGTCTAGTTGATTCTCTTGAAAGTATATTGGAGTTAGTCCATACAGATTGCTAAGAGAAATATTGGGTGAGGTTGTTAGACCCCCGCTTTTCATTTAGTTGATTCTAAACATCGTCTTTTTACTTCTTATTTATGTGCTTTCAGCTTTTGAATGAAACAGGCACTTGGGTACGAACCAATGCTCCATTCAAGTGGCCAAGTTTTGTTGCTTTAGCAGAAAGAGGAAGTCCACTTTCATTCACCTCTAATTATTCCATAATAACCTGCTCAGAAAACCTATAAAAAACCTGTCACAATCCACATAAACATAACAATAAAAACTTATCAAAAAAAAATCAATGCATTCATATTTTTCAAATGATTAAACTACAAGACAAACCTCCATGGAAGTAATACCATTCCATAATACAGAATCAACACATATAAGTTTTTCTAAACTATCATTTTTAGTAAGAATAGACTAATAAATAATGGGTATCTCAGTGTTATCTACTAAGGAAGTCTGCACCTATGGTGAATGCAAGACCATAGAACATCCCTCAGGTGAAAGATTCGTTGAGTAAAACACTTTGGTTGCTTTTGAAGCCATGATAAAGGGTTCATCCTGCACTCTATCAATGCTTTTTCATCTTAGACGAGTTAACCTTTATCAAGTATGAGTTTGGATAATTTTGGCACCCATTAGTCTTATCTTCAACTCTGACCCAATCACAATAAAAAAAAGTGTTTCTTCAAATTCCATATACTTTTAACTGATAATATTTTTAATGACTCCAGAATAGAAAACTTCAGCTTCGATTTAATTTCTGTCCGTAGACTTCGGTCTACGTCTAGTAATTTCTCTTATCGAGATACCATTGTTCTGTGTCACCGTTCACTCATCGGAATATTGTGCACAAAAATCAAAGCCATTAACTTGGTATCTCTTGTAAAACTGTGCCTTGAAGAGAGGACCCTGCACTAGTCGCCAAAGTACCAAATTCACATCATTGGCTTCTAACAACTTGTTTCAATGAGCAACGATGTACGAGTCAGTACATAATCGTGATGACATTTACTATGAGAAGAAATAAAAAGGAAGGATCTTAATATTATAATAATCAAATTACATTTATTGGATATTCAATTTTATATTGTTACTTTTTATTCATCTATATAATATGGAATCCTACCCAACATGATTTGAAAACTCTCAACTGTTAAACTTCTCAACAGCAAAGCAACGCACAAATTTTCAATAGGAAATCACTGTTTCGTCATAAGTAAATTCGCAATTGTTTATTGTTTTACTTTAAATATATTTCAAAGCTAACACATTACCTCATCGCGTAACCATAACATAAAACTCTTCAATGGCTGCTGCGTGATAAGTGCATAATTCATATGATTTTATTGTCCACGGGAACCTAGCTCAGCTGTTCATCCCCGTTTCCCAAAGTTTCATGCTCTCTAGAAGGTCCCAGGTTCGATCCCCCGATGGCTTAATATTGCAAGAATTAACATGGAAGGTAAAGTTAGCTTGCCCCCCCATTCTGACACAATCTCATCCCCACCATCCGCTTCGTCTCCCTTGGATAGGTTACCCATGAGGCTCGCTGGTAGTCTAGCACTGCAACCTATTCAATTAATGTAGAAGTACGTTGTTGGATCTTAGCTTGTTAGGCTTCCAACTAGTTAATGTAATACTCTTTTTACATACTTCCTTTAGCTATTATTCTTGCATATTTTAGTATTATTGCTCTTTTTTTATCTTATGTGTCATTATTAGGTAAATCATCCAAAAATTATCTATAAAGTGCTAAAAATATCTAAGAATATAAGTATTCCAAGTATCCAAATGCCCAAGTCCAAAAGAAGTTGAAGAACTGTGACGTAAAGGAGCAAAACGCTCAAAATGAAGAAACAGGACAAATATCGAGCTTAACTTATTCAAATTTAGGATTTCCTATCACCATCTTAAATATAATTGAAATATAAACAAAATGCAAAAAAGAATGAGGTCATTTCGAGTTCGGACGAAGAAGTTACAGCCAAAACAAGCTTTTTATCGAATACCGAAGACAGGAAAGTTTGCAAACGGGTATGCAAACTTATTTTCATATATTTTTTTACAAAATTTAAGTTTGAAAACTGGTACACAAACCATGAAGGCTAAGAACCAGCGTTAGGGTCTTTCTTTCGTAGTTTTGGGTCGGGTTCCTTAACCGACTAGAATACTTGGAGGCCAAGTAATGTAAACCTATATAAATAGGTATTAGGCCTTCCAAAGAAAATATATCTTCTCATATCACAAGCTAGGGTATCTTCTACATCAAAAACCTGGGTTTTACCCCTTTAGGTGGAAACCACCATAATTTATCTTCTTCGTAATACGAGTAGCTAAATCCTTTGTTGATTAAATATGAATTCAATGTTCTAAGCATGAAGCTTTATTAGTAATACAAATATATTTGAAGTTTTAATCATCGTTCTTTGGTTTCTCTATTTCTAGGGTTTATGATTGATTAATTAGATTGATTGGAGTACATGCTAGATTAATCAATTGATCATTTTATCCCTAGTAGAGGGTTAGGATACCCGTGTAATTGTTGAATAACCCTTAGAAAAGTAGACAACATGAGACCTCGCAGAGGGATTCTATGGAGAAATCGTGTGTGAGGAAAATACTAGTAAGTGAACCTTTCTCTAAGAGTTTAATTGCTAGGATCAACCTAAGTTCACATAACTAAAACTTCCGATTGGATTATACCTTGAGTGTGTTATTACTTGGTGGTTCAGTTGGATAGAACTTGAGATGCATGCGAGCGCTTCAGTATCAATTTACACAATGAAATTTGGGGTTATCACTGATCTAGTTGTTATTCTAAAGTTGGTGAAGAATGGTTCTTACGAACGATACATAAGTATACTAATCCAGCTATCGCTTGGTAACTGAAAATGAGGGGGTCTAACTACCACACCCAACAATTCGTTTGGCAATCTCAGAGGACTTACTCCAATACACTTTCTATAGAATCAACTAGACAGTCAGACTCAATCTAGAATAAAGTATATCAAGAGTGTAATATCTCTAACTCTTAATTCAATCCGCAATCAGCTAATAGAAATGTGCGAGCCCGATTGAATATAAGTGGAGTAAATTTGAATGGTACCAAAGACCAATGTTCAAGTGTCAATCAATGTAAATCAACAACCGAAGGTCGGATATTTTAATTAACTGATCTTAACGCACAACCTGTGATATTTCAATAGAAATAACACAGACACCAGAATTTTGTTAACGAGGAAACCGCAAATGCAGAAAAACTCCAGAACCTAGTCCAGTTTGAACACCACAGTATATTAAGCCGCTACATACACGAGCCTACTACCAATTAACTTCAGACTAGACTGTAATTGAACCCTAATAAATCTCACACTGATTCAAGGTACAGTTGCGCTCCTTACGTCTCTAATCCCAGCAGGATACTACGCACTTGATTCCCTTAGCTGATCTCACCCAAAACAAAGAGTTGCTACGACCGAAAGTCTAAGAATTGGTAAACAAATATTTCTCACACAGAAAAGTCTATAGGATTGAATAAATCTGTCTCCTACAGAAATACCAAGAGTTTTTGTTCCGTCTTTTGATAAATCAAGGTGAACATGAACCAATTTTATAAACCGGACTTATACTCCCGAAGAACAACCTAGTATTATCAATTACCTCACAATAATATTAATTGACTAGAGAAACAAGATATTTTGGAATCACAAACGATGAGACGAAAATGTTTGAAATTACTTTTCTATCTTTCCTATCGGAGAAATAAATCTCAAGCCAATTTTACAATTGTACTCGTACGATAGAAACAGCAAGATCAGATCACACAACTTCAAGAGAAGTAGTATCGGTCTGGCTTCACAATCCCAATGAAGTCCTCAAGTCGTCAACCTATAGGGTCTCGAGAAGAAACCTAAGGTTAAAGGAGAATTGACTCTAGCTATACAACTAGTATCACACAAGAGGTGTGGAGATTAGGTTTACCAGTTGTTAGAGTTCTCCTTTATATAGTTTTCAAATCAGGGTTTTCAATCCAAGTTACCTTGGTAACAAAGCATTCAATAATCACCGTTAGATGAAAAAACTTATTCAACCAAGCTAATATATTTCAACCGTTAGATCGAACTTAGCTTGTTACACACAAATGAAATGTACCCTCATTTAGGTTTATGTGACCGTACCCAAATGGGTACACTCATGTTGGCTCAACAATTAGTTAACCGAGGTTAGCCATATGTTTATTCTCCTATTAACCTTATTCATCTTATCTATAACTAGTTCAAATGACTCAAATGAAACTAGTTAAAGAGTTGTTCAATTGCATAAAAAGAACACAATTGAAACCAAATCGGTTTGATTCACTTGAATCAATCATAAACATTATAGCCACAGTTTGCAAAGATTGCATTCCTTAATATTTAAATGTTTAAGTTCATGAACAGACCGACTTGAAAAAATAACTAGCTTAAGTATGCATACGGGTGTGTTAAGTTTCCAAATTCAGCAGAAATTCTCGGTTCGAAAACTTCTGACAGTATGCGTACGGGTATGCATACTTAAAGTGAGTAGTTTAGGAGTTTGTAATTCCCGAACTCAGCAGATATTTTTGTTTCGAAAACTTCCTCTAGTATGCGTACGGGTACGCATACTTAAGGTGACTAGTTTAGGAGTTTGCAATTCCTAAATGAAAAAGCGGGGGTCTAACAACCACACCCAATATTTTGATTTGCAATCTGTATGGACTAACTCCAATATAATTTTCAAGTGAATCAACTAGACAGTCAGACTCAATCTTAGTAAAAACTATATCGAGAAGTTAATATCTCAATCTCTTGATTTGATTACTCAAGCAAATAGAAATCAGCGAGTCTTTATCAAATACAATGAATAAACTTGGATGGTACCTGTTAGAGCATTGCTCGGTCGAACTCGCATGTGTTGCTATCTCAAGCATGTTTGTCAATGTTAGTGATCAAAACTATATGTCTTGATTTCTAGTCTATTATAGCTAAGTCTGGGACTAGGATAGAAAGTGTAGTTGATCTCAAGGCATTCATGGAGATTCATCATACAAGAAGAAGACCTTTCTCGACAAAAAGTTATGTGAATACTTGACTTTATCTATCACTCAAAAGTCTATCTACTCTATCTCCTACTTCTTGAGACAAAAAGTCGTATGCTATATATATAGACTTTATTATAAACATTTGGTATTTCGAGCCGAGTATACCTCTCCTATCCATATTTCGAAATATGTGTTGGTAATATTTTCACTTTGATCAAGTTTATCTTTACCTAGTATTTTTGAATCATCTTGAAAATTGCTTTCACGAGAAATGGTGTAAAAACTATATAACGTCCTCTAAGAATTTTTCAATGATTGGAATGAGAGTTTAGATTTCATAACCAATGATGGACATAAGTATTGTTGTGGAAACACATATGTGCATAAGTCATATCCCTTAAACCAAAGATTGCGAACTTTGTTGATCAAGAGAAACTGGAAGAATGTCTTGTTGCCAAGTCCGCGAACTGCCGAACTTCTCATCCTGAGAAATTATGCTGGAGTTGAAAAACTAGTTGCGTGAGTGCCAGTCCGTGAACCCAGTCCACGAACCCAATCCGCGAACCGGCGGAAGGTCTTTTGCCGAGATTTTCTGCTGGAGTTTGTAAACTCTACCCGGTTCCTTAAGTCCGCGAACCTAGTGTGTGAACTTAAGAAGGTTATATATATCTGAAGATGATTTCTGAACTTAAACTTATAAGAAATAAGGAATGCAGTATGCAAACCGTGGATATAAAGTTCATGAACCCATTCAAGTGAATCAAATCATCTTTGCTTAAATTGTGTCTTGTGTAGTTACATAAGATTTCCTTGCAATTGAATAACTCTCTAACTAGTTCATCTTGAAGTCATTTGAACTAGTTATGGTGAAGAAGAACATGGTTGATATGAAATGCTCATATGGCTAACCTTTGGTTAACTATTGTTGAACCAAATATACACGTTTGGGTACGATAACACAAACCTAGAAGCGTACATATCAAGTGTGTGTAACAAGATAAGTTTTCGATCTAACGGTTGAGAAATATTATCTGGAATCTAAATCAGGTTTTCATCTAACGGTGGATATTGATTGCTTTGTAACCAAGGAAAAACCCTGATTTGAAAGACTATATAAAGGAGACATCTAGCCTTGTGCAAAACTAATCCCCACACCTTACGTGTGACACTAGTTTGCGTACTAGAGTCATTTCTCCTTTAACCTTTGGTTTTATTATTCTAAAACCAGGTTAACGACTTAAAGACTTCATTGGGATTGTGAATCCAGACCGATACTACTTTTATCGTAGTTGTGTGATCTGATCTTGCATCTTCTATCGTACGAGTACAATCAGATTGATTGGCTTGATATTGATATCTCCATTAGGCAAGATATAAAAAGTGATTCCACAACATCTTGTTTCGCTACCATCCGGTTAATATTGTTGTGAGGTGATTGATAACTCTAGGCTGTTCATCGGGAATATAAGAGCGGATTATCAATTGGTTCATGTTCACCTTGATTATTATCAAAATACGGAACAAAACCTTTAGGTTTTATCTGTGGGAGACAAATTGATCCTTTGATAGACTTGTCTATGTGAGACAGATTTGTTTATTGTTAAATCATGCGATTTTGGGTCGTAGCAACTCTTAGTTGTGGGTGAGATCAGCTAAGAGAATCAAGTGCGTAGTATCCTGCTGGGATGAGAGGCGTAGGGAGTACAACTGTACCTTGGATCAGTGGGATACTGATTGAGGTTCAACTACAGTCATGTCCGAAGTTAGCTTGGAGTAGGCTAGTGTCTGTAGCGGCTTAATATAGTATGTGTTCAATCTGGACTAGGTCCTGGGGTTTTTCTGCATTTTCGGTTTCCTCGTTAACGATATTTCTGGTGTCTGTGTTATTTTTATTTCCGCATTATATTTGTTTATATAATTGAAATAATACAGGTTGTGCGTTAGATCATCAATTAGAGTAATCCAACCCCTGGTTGTTGATTGTCATTGATTGATCCTTGGATATTGGTCTTTGGTACCATCCAAGTTATTCCTTGTGTTTGATTAGTGACTCGATGATTCCTATTAGCTTGAGTAAATCAAAACAAGAGAGAGATACTAAATCCTTGAGATACTTTTAATTAGATTGAGTCTGACTGTTTAGTTGATTCTCTATAAAGTATTTCGGAGGTACTCCATACAGATTGCTAAGCGAAATATTGGGTGAGGTTTTTAGACCCCCGCTTTTCATTTAGTTGATTCTAAACATCGTCTTTTTACTTCTTATTTACGTTCTTTCAGCTTTTGAATGAAACAGGCACATGGGTACGAACCAATGCTCCATTCAAGTGGCCAAGTTTTGTTGCTTTAGCAGAAAGAGGAAGTCCACTTTCATTCACCTCTAATTATTCCATAATAACCTGCTCATAAACCTATAAAAAACCTGTCACAATCCACATAAACATAACAATAAAAACTTATCAAAAAAAATCAATGCATTCATATTTTTCAAATGATTAAACTACAAGACAAACCTCCATGGAAGTAATACCATTCCATAATACAGAATCAACACATATAAGTTTTTCTAAACTATCATTTTTAGTAAGAATAGACTAATAAATAATGGGTATCTCAGTGTTATCTACTAAGGAAGTCTGCACCTATGGTGAATGCAAGACCATAGAACATCCCTCAGGTGAAAGATTCGTTGAGTAAAACACTTTGGTTGCTTTTGAAGCCATGATAAAGGGTTCATCCTGCACTCTATCAATGCTTTTTCATCTTAGACGAGTTAACCTTTATCAAGTATGAGTTTGTATAATTTTGGCACCCATTAGTCTTATCTTCAACTCTGGCCCAATCACAATAAAAAAAAGTGTTTCTTCAAATTCCATATACTTTTAACTGATAATATTTTAAATGACTCCAGAATAGAAAACTTCAGCTTCGATTTAATTTCTGTCCGTAGACTTCGGTCTACGTCTAGTAATTTCTCTTATCGAGATACCATTGTTCTGTGTCACCTTTCACTCATCGGAATATTGTGCACAAAAATCAAAGCCATTAACTTGGTATCTCTTGTAAAACTTTGCCTTGAAGAGAGGACCCTACACTAGTCGCCAAAGTACCAAATTCACATCATTGGCTTCTAACAACTTGTTTCAATGAGCAACAATGTACGAGTCAGTGCATAATCGTGATGACATTTACTATGAGAAGAAATAAAAAGGAAGGATCTTATTATTATAATAATCAAATTACATTTATTGGATATTCAATTTTATATTGTTATTTTTATTGTTACTTTTTATTCATCTATATAATATGGAATCCTACCCAACATGATTTGAAAACTCTCAACTGTTAAACTTCTCAACAGCAAAGCAACGCACAAATTTTCAATAGGAAATCATTGTTCCGTCATAAGTAAATTTGCAATGGTTTATTGTTTTACTTTAAATATATTTCAAAGCTAACACATTACCTCATCGCGTAACTATAACATAAAACTCTTCAATGGCTGATGCGTGATAAGTGCATAATTCATATGATTTTATTGTCCACGGGCACCTAGCTCAGCTGGTCATCCCCGTTTCCCAAAGTTTCATGCTCTCTAGAAGGTCCCAGGTTCGATCCCCCGATGTCTTAATATTGCAAGAATTAACATGGAAGGTAAAGTTAGCTTGCCCCCCATTCTGACACAATCTCATCCCCACCATCCGCTTCGTCTCCCTTGGATAGGTTACCCATGAGGCTCGATGGTAGTCTAGCACTGCAACCTAGTCAATTAATGTAGAAGTACGTTGTTGTATCTTAGCTTGTTAGGCTTCCAACTAGTTAATGTAATACTCTTTTTACATACTTCCTTTAGCTATTATTCTTGCATATTTTAGTATTATTGCTCTTTTTTTATATTATGTGTCATTATTAGGTGAATCATCCAAAAATTATCTATAAAGTGCTAAAAATATCTAAGAATATAAGTATTCCAAGTATCCAAATGCCCAAGTCCAAAAGAAGTTGAAGAACTGTGACGTAAAGGAGCAAAACGCTCAAAGACTTCATAGGGATTGTGAATCCAGACCGATACTACTTTTATCGTAGTTGTGTGATCTGATCTTGCATCTTCTATCGTACGAGTACAATCAGATTGATTGGCTTGAGATTGATATCTCCATTAGGAAAGATATAAAAAGTGATTCCACAACATCTTGTTTCGCTACCATCCGGTTAATATTGTTGTGAGGTGATTGATAACTCTAGGCTGTTCATCGGGAATATAAGAGCGGATTATCAATTGGTTCATGTTCACCTTGATTATTATCAAAATACGGAACAAAACCTTTAGGTTTTATCTGTGGGAGACAAATTGATCCTTTGATAGACTTGTCTATGTGAGACAGATTTGTTTATTGTTAAATCATGCGATTTTGGGTCGTAGCAACTCTTAGTTGTGGGTGAGATCAGCTAAGAGAATCAAGTGCGTAGTATCCTGCTGGGATGAGAGGCGTAGGGAGTACAACTGTACCTTGGATCAGTGGGATACTGATTGAGGTTCAACTACAGTCATGTCCGAAGTTAGCTTGGAGTAGGCTAGTGTCTGTAGCGGCTTAATATAGTATGTGTTCAATCTGGACTAGGTCCTGGGGTTTTTCTGCATTTTCGGTTTCCTCGTTAACGAAATTTCTGGTGTCTGTGTTATTTTTATTTCCGCATTATATTTGTTTATATAATTGAAATAATACAGGTTGTGCGTTAGATCATCAATTAGAATAATCCAACCCCTGGTTGTTGATTGCCATTGATTGATCCTTGGATATTGCTCTTTGGTACCATCCAAGTTATTCCTTGTGTTTCATTAGTGACTCGATGATTCCTATTAGCTTGAGTAAATCAAAACAAGAGAGAGATATTAACTCCTTGAGATACTTTTAATTAGATTGAGTCTGACTGTTTAGTTGATTCTCTATAAATTATTTCGGAGGTAGTCCATACAGATTGCTAAGCGAAATATTGGGTGGTTTTGTTAGACCCCCGCTTTTTCAAATAGTATCAGAGCAGGCAAACACATTTAAGACCATACAAGTCTGTGTTTGTAGCGATCTGACTCTATGGACAATAAATACATCTATGATAACGCAACACCAGTTCAGAGCCACTCACGTGAGGTTCAAAGGGTTGAAACTTCTGAGAAGAACTCAAAAACTTTTCCATTGACTGAATCTTCTTTCAACCGGAAAAAAATCTCTTAAGGAATAGTTGGATGATCTTTCAGATGATAGTGATTCAGAAGAAGGACAAAGTATTGATGAGGAAGTCTCTCAATATATCAAGTTGTTTGATCGTGCCTTGAAAGAAAAGAAGTCAACAACCTGCTTGAGTAAATACATGGGTCCTCTTTGTCATGAAAACAGAAATTTGGAAAAATTCTTTAAAGTATATGATGGTGGATATAAACTCTTACAATATATCGTTAAAGATCGTGAAGAAGATGTAAGCACAAAAAGATCTGAATGTGATAATCTTTTTCAAAATCTCTTCGTGTTGAAAGAAAGACTTGCAGAAACCGAAGCAAGATATGACTCTCAACAAAAATGTTTTAGCGACAAAGGGAGCAATCTTCTCGCCAAATAAAAATCCTTGGATACTGAGCTTGCAGCTACTCTTAATAAAGTAAAATCGCTGGAAGAGAGTCTGAGTAGATTCAATTCTATCTCTACAAAATTATCTTATATTCTTGGAGCATGTAAAGAACACCGTGATACACGTGGTCTGGGCTATAAAGGAATAGACGATCCAAAAACTAGTAAGATCAACTTTGTTAAAGATAGTGATAATTCTCCATGTGAAAAACCTTTGGCAGCTTGCAGTGGTCCCAAAAGCAAGAATCATGTTTCTTCTAAATCAGCTCACAAGAGAACAATTAAAAATAATTCCTTTAACTGTTATTACTGCGGGAATAAAGGACAGTCTGAGCGAAGATGCCGTTATCGGTTGAGGAATGAAAAGCTTCATAACATTCTTACATGGATGTCTAAGGAAGTTATTAAACCGGTTTCACACATTGTTGGAAAAGGCATCTTCAATACTCAAGGATTGTACTGTGATAAGTTTTTTTCTTAATTGTGTGTTCAAAACTAAAAGTGCCTACAATGGAAGGAGGAAGAGTGGAGAAAAGATGACCAACCATGTAACGAGAAAAAGGTATAGGGAAAAGAAAGAAAAGTTGAGTTCCTCATCTCTCCCTGAAGGAAGCTGTAAATCTAAGACTTCCTCTCCAGTCTTATTACATATCAACAATCGAGTCTCAGATCTAAAAATCAGTGTAAACAGACTCAAACGGAGCATCAAGAAAATATGAAAAGAAGTTGACTCAGGTACTCCTAACTCTTCTCTTGATCAAACTTCTTCAGTTATGACGATTAATGGTTCTCCAAATAGCCTTACAAAGGGAAAAAAAGAAGTGAGTATTGATGAGAAAGATTCTCATCTTAATACACCATGACTGCTTAAAACTGCATCCCTCTTTTAAGCCAAAGATGGATGCTCTTTGTTCTTAAGATGTTCATCTTGAGAAAGTGGTCAGGGTTATATTAAATTCTTTGTTAAGTTTTAATCTCTTCTCTGGTCCTCATGTTCCTTCATCCCTTCACCGAGTGTCTTTCTCTAGGCAAGTTTCTTTGCATAACTGTGCTTCTCTTTTTTTTTTCCGGGTCTCACGTGTTTGATTGACCGAGTTCACATACCAGACCTACACGAACGTCATGGTTCCTAGGGTTTCTTGGAACATCTTTAAATACAGTGTTCCATAAGGTCAAAAGATTCTACTGGATTCTTTTTGTGTTTATTCAATGGATGGAAGAAACAAGGTTGATGAAGTTCAGAAATGCAATATTCCTGAATTGAATCTTGTTTCCATAACATGCTTTCATGCTGTTGATCATGAAAACAATCTACCAGTTCATATGTCATCACAACTGGTAGGAAATCTTCTTCGAGACTTTGAAGTAGTACGTGAACAACTCGGAATTGCAACAAGGAATCTTGATTTTCTGAAAGACAAACTAAAGAAGGCAAATGATGACTTGTCCATGTTCAATCTCTTGTTGCTGACAAGATTTAGGGTGTTCTAAATCATGTTTATTATTTTGTTGCCTAGTATGTCTTCTTTATGGCTTAGTTGGAAGAATAACTAGTGCTTGGAATAGCAATGATTGTGACTACACATAGCTATTATTTTTCATCTTATTATTCGTTTTTAGGTTTATTGGTTTTAAATTCTAAAAATATTTGGAGGATGATGTTTTGTAGTATTAATCTTTATGATATATTGCAATTTTTTATGGGATATTGGTGTTTCCGTACGTGAACTATGGTTGTCCCATACTTTGTCAAAAGTAAAATCGTTTGTGATCGGTATTCACGTACTGGTAAAAGAATGAATGAACTTTTGACATATACAAAAATTAAGCCTATATTGTCAATTCTTTGATGGAAAATAGGTTAAAATCTTTTGTTTTCAAGAATTATGTCTATTATTGTCGTTATGCAAATAGTGATTGAAGATAGAATGAATCCTTGTGTATTCCGCAGTATTAATCATCCGTGATCCATATTTTGTATATTACTGTGAGGCTCCATAATGTGTCTTATGTTGAGCACGATTCAACGAAGTTGATTATTTTTGGCTTTGTTGGTTGTTCCCTAAGGTACTTTATGTTGAGCATATTGAACTAAATTAATCATCTTGTTTGGTTATTTAGTTATTGCTCTGTAATTTTACTTGTGTCGAGCAAAAAAAATGACAATTAAATTGATTACTTTTGTAATTAGTTTGGTTGTGTATTCCAATTAGATTAATTATGCGTTCTCTTGTAATTAATCTAGTTGAGTTTTTTTCATGTCTCCATAAGTTCTCTTATGTTGAGCACAATCAATTGAATTGATCACTTTTTGTGTTTAATTTGATTGTGTATTCCGATTAAATTAATCATGGGTTTACTTGTGATTAATCTGATTGAGTTTTTTTGATATATAAAATCATTCTTATGGTTTTTGGTGTCCAATAAAAATCCTTCTTTTCATTTGAATTTAAGGTCGCTCGTGTTGTTCTTTCGGGAATTACATCAAATGGGGGAGAGCTCTTTTGAACTTGTGCTTAATGGTCATATCTTGAGGGGTGTGCGGATGTGGAATTTTAGAGGGGTTATGTTGTATCTTTAAACTCCTTGATGAATGCATTTAGCTTCGGCTTTATGATTGCATCTAAATTAGTTGGTATGTATTTTTTATTTTAGTCATGAAATGTCTCTATCGGAAATTTCATTATGATCCCGTTCTTGTACCTTTGCCAATTTTATTGACAAAAAGGGGGAGAATTAATATGTAGTTCACACTACAAATACATATGGTTTTCGGATCATTGTGTAAGGGGGAGTGGTTTCCATGTGAAATGGAGTATTGACTAAGGAGAGTGATACATATCACCAAAGTATTATTGTTGAAGTTGTGATGCATTTGGACTTTGACACTGTGTAATAATACTATGACATTGTATAACAATGATCGAGACCGATGCTTTCTCATTGTTATAGATACATATCTTCAACAACGATGATGATAAACTTACAACCTTTGGGATCATTGGAGTACTTGGAAGTGACGAAGATTTCGTGGAATGTTGAAGATTATACATGTGAAATATGATCTACTAAAGTTTCTTTATCTTTTTTGTATTCCATATGTATTGATAGTTTTTTACTAAAATTGACAAAGGGGGAGATTGTTAGAGCATTGCTCGGTCGAACTCGCATGCGTTGCTATCTCAAGCATGTTTGTCAATGTTAGTGATCGAAACTATAAGTCTCGGACTAGGATAGAAAGTACATTTGATCTCAAGGACATCATGGAGATTCATCATACAAGAAGAAGAACTACTCAAGGAATCGGTAGAACTTCTCGATAAAAAGGTATGTGAAGACTTGAACTTATCTATCACTCAAAAGTCTATCTACTCTATCTCCTACTTCTCGAGACAAAAAGTCATATGCTATATATATAGACTTTATTATACACATTTGGTATTTCGAGCCGAGTATACCTCTCCTATCTATATCTCGAAATATGTGTTGGTAAGCTTTTCGCTTCGATCAAGTTTACATTTACCTAGTATGTTCCAATCATCTTGAAAATTGCTTTGACGAGAAATGGTGTAAAAACTATATAACGTCCTATAAGAATGTTTCAATGATTGGAATAAGAGTTCAGATTACATAACCAATGATGGAAATAAGTATTGTTGTGGAAACACATATGTGCATAAGTCCTATCCCTTGAACCAAAGTTTGCGAACTTTGTTGATCAAGAGAAACCGGAAGAATGGCTTGTTGCCAAGTCCGTGAACTCAGTCCAGGAACTTCTGAACTTCTCATCCCGAGAAATTATGCTGGAGTTGACAAACTAGTTGCGTGAGTGCCAGTCCTCGAACCCAGTCTGCGAACTGGCGGAAGGTCTTTTGCCGAGATTTTCTGCTGGAGTTTGTAAACTCTTCCCGGTTGCTTAAGTCCGCGAACCTAGTGTGCGAACTAAAGAAGGTTATATATCTGAAGATAATTTCTGAACTTAAACTTATAAAGACTAAGGAATGCAGTATGCAAACCGTGGATATAAAGATCATGAACCGATTCAAGTGAATCAAATCATCTTTGCTTCAATTGTATCTTGTGTAGTTACATAAGATTTCCTTGCAATCTCTATAACTAGTTCATCTTGAAGTCATTTGACCTAGTTATGGTGAAGAAAAACATGGTTGATATGAAATGCTCATATGGCTAACCTTTGGTTAACTATTATTGAACCAACAATGTACACGTTTGGGTACGGTTACACAAACCTAGAAGCGTACATATCAAGTGTGTGTAACAAGCTAAGTTTTTGATATAACGGTTGAGAAATATTAGCTTGAATCTAAATCAGGTTTTCATCTAACGGTGGATATTGATTGCTTTGTAACCGAGGCAAACCCTGATTTGAAAGACTATATAAAGGAGACATCTATCCTTGTGCAAAACTAATCCCAAAATCTTACGTGTGATACTAGTTTGCGTGCTAGAGTCGTTTCTCCTTTAACCTTTGTTTTTCTTCTTCTAAAACCAGGTTAACGACTTACAAACTTCATTGGGATTGTGAATCCATACTAATACTACTTTTATCGTAGTTGTGTGATCTGATCTTGCATCTTCTATCGTACGAGTACAATCAGATTGATATCTCTGATAGGAAAGATATAAAAAGTAATCACAAACATCTTCGTCTCATTGTTTGTGATTCCACAACATCTTGTTTCGCTACCATACGATTAAGATTGTTGTGAGGTGATTGATAACTCTAGGCTATTCTTCGGGAATATAAGACCGGATTATCAATTGGTTCTTGTTCACCTTGATTATTATCAAAAGACGGAACAAAAGCTTTAGAGTTTATCTGTGGGATACATATTGATCCTTTGATAGACTTGTCTATGTGAGACAGATTTGTTTATTGTAAAAGCCTGCGATTTGGGGTCGTAGCAACTCTTAGTAGTGGGTGACATCAGCTAAGGGAATCAATCGCGTAGTATCCTAATGGGATCAGAGGCATAGGGAATACAATTGTACCTTGGATCAGTGGGAAACTGATTGGAGTTCAACTACAGTCCAGTCCGAAATTAGCTTGGAGTAGGCTAGTGTCTGTAGCGGCTTAATATAGTGTGTGTTCAATCTGGATTAGGTCCCGGGGTTTTTCTGCATTTGCGGTTTCCTCGTTAACAAAATTTCTGGTGTCTGTGTTATTTCTATTTCCGCATTATATTTGTTTATATAATTGAAATAATACAGGTTGTGCGTTAGATCATCAATTTGAGTAATCCAACCCTTGGTTATTGATTGTCATTGATTGATCCTTGGATATTGGTCTTTGGTACCATCCAAGTTATTCCTTGTGTTTGATTAGTGACTCGCTGATTTCTGTTAGCTTGAGTAATCAAAACAAGAGAGAGATATTAACTCCTTGAGATACTTTTAATTAGATTGAGTCTGACTGTCTAGTTGATTCTCTATAAAGTATTTCCGAGTTATCCATACAGATTGCTAAGCTAAATATTGGGTGGTGTTGTTAGACCCGCGCTTTTTCAGTACCAAAGACCAATATCTAAGGATCAATCAATATCCAATCAATATCCAATCAACAACCAAAGGTTGGATTTCACTATTGATCGATACAAGGCACAACCTCTGATATTTCAATTATATAACAAAATATAAAGCGGAATAGAAATAACACAGACACCAGAATTTTGTGAACGAGGAAACCGTAAATGCAGAAAAACCCCGGGACCTAATCCAGATTGAACACCACACTGTATTAAGCCGCTACAGACACTAGCCTACTACAAACTAACTTCGGTATGGACTGTAGTTGAACCCTAATCAATATCGCACTGATTCAAGATACAGTTTCGCTCGTTACGTCTCTGATCCCAGCAGGATACTACGCACTTGATTCCCTTAGCTGATCTCACCCACAACCAAGAGTTGTTACGACCCAAAATCGAAGACTTGAATAGACAAATATGTATCACACAAACAAGTCTAAGAAATAGATAAATCTGTCTCCCACAGATAAACCTACAAGTTTTTTTTCTGTCTATTGATAAATCAAGGTGAACGGGAACCAACTGATAAGCCGTACTTATATTCCCGAAGAGCAGCCTAGAGTTATCAATCACCTCACAACAATCTTAATCGTATGGTACCGAAACAAGATGTTGCGGAATCACAAACGATGAGACGAAGATGTTTGTGATTTATTTTTATATCTTGCCCTATCGGAGATAAATCTCAAGCCAATATTAAAATTTAAATCGTATGATAGAAAGAGGAAGATTAGATCACACAACTACAAGAGAAGTAGTTTCAACTGGCTTCACAATCCCAATGAAGTCTTTTAGTCGTTAACTAACAGGGTCTCGAAAAGAAATCTACAGTCAAAGGAGAAACAACTCTAACAAAACCAACTAGTATCACACATGAGGTGTGGGGATTAGTTTTGCACAGTTGCTAGAGTTCCCCTTATATAGTTTTCAAATCAGGGTTTGCAATCTAAGTTACATTCGTAACAAATCATTCAATATTCACCGTAAGATGAAAACCTGATTTCTCCAAGCTAATATCTTTGAACCGTTAGATCGAAACTTAGATTGTCACACACAAATGAAATGTATTTCATTTAGGTTTGAGTAACCGTACCTAAACGTGTACATTTGGTTGGTTCACAAATGGTTGACCAATGGTTGGCCATATGAGCACTTTCATATTAATCGTATCCATCTTCTTCACAAATAGTTAAAATGACTTCAAAAGAACTAGTTCAAAGAGTTTTTTAATTGCTTAGATCTTTATACATAGACACAATTGAAACAAAATCGGTTTGATTCACTTGAATCAATTCATGAACAATATAGCCACGGTTTGAAGAATTGCACTCCTTATTGATTTATTGTTTTGAGTTCATGAACTTCCGATTTGAGAAATACCCATCTTGGGTACTGATGCGTGTAGTAACCACAACAAATTATTCGATAGATTTCCCACTAAGTAAATAAATAATATAACGGTAGTAAGGATCGTTCCCACAGAGAGATGTGTAATTGATATGTTATTTGATTCAGCAAAATAATAAAAGACAAGGGGGATTTTTGAATAATTAAAATAATAATAAACAATAAGATGATTAAGAGTCATTCGCCGTTACCAAACGTTGACTTGCATAGTATACTCGTTTACCTTTCGTAAGAATCAATTATCACCAACCGTAGAATAACAGGGACGCTTAGTAATCCACAAAACTCCTTTTACCACGGATACGAAAGCTCTCCAATATCAGATTCTATCCAACCGAACCACCAAGTAGTAGCTCACTCAAGGTGTAATCCAATCGAACGCTTTAGGCTTTGTGAATTAGGTTGATCCCAGTAGTTAAAATCTTAGCTCAAGGTTCACTTGTTGATGTTGTCTTCACTAGCAATTGCTCTAAAGAATCCCTCTGTAAGGTCTAGCGATTTCTACTTGTGTAGAGAGTTGTTTGACTATTCCACTTATCACCCAACTTAGTAGAATGATCAAAATATTAATCCAATTGTACACTTGGACAATCTAGTAATCAATCATAAATCCTATATATAGAAAAGACAATCGATAATATGATAAAAACTTCGAATAAACTTTGTATAATAATTAAGCTTCATGCCCAGAACTTTTAATTCATCCTAATCAATAAAATTTAGCTTCTCATGATTGCACTTAGCTTATGGACCCACGTTCAAAGATGGATAGTCCATCCCATTAAGTCTTATGCTTGCATTATATAATCGTCGGCTACAGAGAAACGACACCACACCCTTTGGTCTTCCCGGATACACAAGTCATGGTGAAAATAATTTTTCCCTGGATTTCACTTTCCTCCCGTCAGAATCACGGAGTCATACGTCACCGTGAAATTTCACAGTCCCGGGATTTCTTGTTAACTCGACCAACTCCCTCGGATACATATCCATCTGTGAGTTTTCAAACTCCCCGAACTCTCATCTCTGGAAGATAACTTCCATGTATACCAGGATATCCGTTAAAACCACCTGCTTTTGATTTTCTCAACACTCTTTAAATAATATCAGCAGCCTCTCCGTTAACCTCTGACATCAGCCGCTGCTCTTACTCGAGCTTAACAACTCCATCAATGATCACTGGCAATTTTGATAACCACTGCCAATAATAGCAGGAGCTCAATCCCATGCATACTGCTAACCATCTCCATTTCTGCCAGCAACAGCATCGTCATCTCTGCCATTGCCATCATCACAGCTGACTTCATCGTCACTTCCAGTCTCAGCATCATCAACACTGCTTTCTTCATATCTCCTCGTTCTTGTCTTAAACTCGGGATCTTCATCACAAAGAAACAACGAGCTTTAATCACTAATGCCATTCACTCATCGTGATCATCGTCATTGATTTCAGCAGTTCCATCAACACCAGTTTCATAAACCACTGAGCTAGAACACGTATTGTTTGGGAGAGAACACAACTATAAGAGGAGAACACGAACTTGAATAGAAGACGTTTTATTGATATAACTTGTGTGTACAATAGATCTTTACAAAATACATATATATATATACTAACTCTTCCTTGAACTCCAAGATAGGATGAACTCCAAAACTAGAACAATTTCCTAAAATACAAAAGACTTCCAAACCTAGAATAGTTTCCTAAAAATACAAAAGACTTCCTTAACAATATATACGTGTGTTAGGCAACACACACGTATTGTATGCCTTAACACCCTCCCGCAAGAGTAACGGGTGATCTTGAACCTTAATAGAGAAAACCGATCTTTAGACAAAGCTTTTGTAAAAATGTCGGCAATTTGATCCTTAGAATATATAAACCGAAAATCAAGAAGTTTCAAAGCAACCTGATCACGCACAAAATGATAATCAATCTCAATGTGTTTCGTCCTTGCATGAAATATAGGATTAACAGTAAGATATGTGGCACCAAGATTATCGCACCATAGAACTGGAGGTGATTGAGTAGAAACATGAAGTTCGGATAGAAGTGATTGAATCCACATAATTTCAGCAGTAGCAATAGCAAGACCTCTATATTCTGCTTCAGTACTAGAACGGGACACGGTTTTCTGTTTACGAGCACTCCAAGATATAATATTACCACCCAAGAATACACAATAACCACTGGTTGAACGTCGATCTTCAAGAGAACCAGCCCAATCGGAATCAGTATATGCGCTAAAGGATAACTGTAGAGAAGAAGACGGCCGAAGAAGAATACCAAACATAGATGTTTCTTTAAGATAACGAAGTATACGCTTTACTAAGCCCCAGTGAAACTCAGTGGGTGCATGCATAAATTGACAAACCTTATTAACAACATATGCTAGATCCGGACGAGTAAAAGTCAAATATTGTAAAGCTCTAACAATACTACGATATTCAGTAGCATCAGTCAACAAGGCACTGTGATCAGAAGACATGTCCCCAGAAGTACTAAGTGGAGTGTGAATAGGCTTAACACCATCCATTTTCGCTCGAATAAGGAGATCATGAGCATACCTTTGTTGAGAGAGAAACAAACCAGAGGATGTACGAACTGCTTCAATGCCAAAAAAGTAAGACAAGAAGCCAAGATCTTTGATTGCGAATTCTTGTTGTAGACGATCAATGATAGACTTAATACTTGTAGAGTTAGAACCTGTAACAATAATATCATCCACATAGACTAGTAAATAGATAGTACCAAGAGAGCCGTTATAGAGAAATAAGGCCGAGTCACACTTCGAAGTGACAAAACCAATTTGCAACAAAAAGGTACTAAGCCTGTGATACCACGCACGGGGAGCTTGTTTGAGACCATGAAGAGAACGATGCAACTTGCAGACATGCGTAGGAAAACGAGAATCTACGTAGCTCGGTGGTTGTTTCATATACACCTCTTATTGAAGTTCTCCATGTAAAAAGGCATTTTTCACATCAAGTTGATGAATTGGCCAATTGGAAGACAAAGCCAATGTAAAAATAAGACGAATAGTACATGGTTTAACAACCGGACTAAATGTTTCAGAATAGTCAATACCCTCTTGCTGATTATAGCCTTTTGCAACTAATCGTGATTTTCGACATGCAATCGTACCATCTGGATTGCGTTTAATACGAAACACCCATTTACATCCAATAACGTTCATAGAAGAATTATATGGTACTAACAACCACGTACCATTCCTAAGTAGCGCATTAATCTCATCATCGGAAGACATACGCCAATGGGGATCTTTATGAGCCTGTGAAATACAAGTAGGTTCGAGAAGAGAATCACATACCAATGCATATTTGGAATTTGGTTTAAAAGCACCAGCTTTAGACCTTGTCACCATTGGATGAGTGTCAGAGACAGAAGACGGAGACTACAGACGAAGAACTGGGGAAGAAAAATCAGTGGCGGCTGTGGCGGCTGAATCAGACATAATAATGGGAACTGTCGGCGGCTGTGACGGCTCAGAAACATTATGGATGACAGCTGATGATTGGTTTTGTTGGCTAACCATTGGTGCTGGCGGCTGTGGCGGCTGAGGATCATCATTACTGTCGGCTAATGATTGACGATGTTGGCTAATGATTGCTGGAGGTGGCTGATGATTGCTGACGGCGGAGAATGATGTGATTTTAATTGTTGTAGAAAAAGTGGTAATAAGATTCGTTCAACTCGTACTCGATAAGATTGGGTTCTAGACTTAAAATAAAAATAGAAAATATATATACAAAAGGTTTGTCACAATGTCGAGAGAGACTGAGACTCAGGATTCCACCAAATTCCATTCATGCGACTCAATAATTCCAATCAATTATAGTTCAAATAATAAAAATATGGACTCTTGTTCTTTGCCAAAAATAGATTTTTGAAAAGCAATGACTGTAAATCAAAAGCATGATGTATTAAAAATACATAGACCAAGCATACACCATCAAACGAAATCACACCCATTCAATAAAAATCATAAATCGATTAAAAATCAATGCAAATAGTCATAAAAGAATTATTAGAATTACCACATGCGTGAAATAGGGCTTCCTCCGCCATCCCAGTAATGGGGTTTAGCTCCTCATATTAATCACTTGCTCAAAATACATGTTTCTTGCTCAAAAAGTTGATTAAAAGAGTGAAAATAATAAAATCAGTGATTCTGCGACCCACAGAAGGCGTCCAGAGAAGAACGATAGAAAATAAGTGTGTCTGTTGCTGTTGTTTTAAGACTGACAGGAGTCTGTCCTTGTCACCGTTGAAGAACGACTGTATGTGGAAGTCTGTTCTTCGTGTTCTTCAGGATCTTCGTGTAGCAGCAGCAGCAGCAGCAGAGACGGGCCTCCTGTAATCTCTGATTCTCGCCTCCTCAGCTCTCCTCTCGACCCCAAACTCTCCGTACTTCTTCTAGGGGACCTAAGCATCCTATTTATACACAAAAGGGTCATTGAATCTTTCCCAAATCGCATCAAAATTCCCTTTTTCCTTTCTTGGCAATCACGGCAATAATCGCTTCCCAAATTTGTTTTACGCGTTTCTGAGCTTTCCCACTTATCTCAAACTCTTCCTTAGATATATATGTATCTTTGGAAGGAGTTTACTTGCCTTTAATCTCCTTGAATAACAGATTTTGAACCCATGAAGCCGTGTTTCCTTATTTGACTTTGATTCCAATTCCCGGTTATTCTAGCCCAATTTGATCGGTCCAATTGCTTCTAATGAACTTGTTAAGTCATATCAAGTCCAGCCCAATCAATTTCCGGTGTTGAATCTCTTTAAAACTGCCTAAAGCTTCACGTCCAAAATCTGCAGACGTGAGGTATCTTTTCTCGCCAATTCTTTTTGATTCAAATCGTGAAGAAGGTGGGTGTCCCCATATCCTGTGTTGTTCTCCCTTTAGCAGATGCCTGTAAATGGGTCACCCCTTAGTAATTATGTTACCCCTTATCCAAAGTGAGAGTCCGTATAGTAATTTTCTCCCACGAGCGCAAAAACCACTTTTTTAGCCAATTTCGCCGCAAAAGCTTATTTCTTCGAAAATACCTACAGGGACATAAAAAGCAATAATAAATATAAAATCGAGCACTAATAATATATACAATTGAGATTATATAAGACACAAAAATGTGCCTATCAAATACCCCCAAACTTATTATTTGCTAGTCCTCAAGCAAATCAAATAGAAAATAAAATCCTAAATCACTGGCGCAGGCATCGTCGATTGCATTTAGCGTATGCAATAAGCCTTCCCCTAAGTTTCCCTAGTGGCGGAGTGTTGTCTTCGGAGGGCTTACAAGAGATATACCCACAAAACCTTTGCTCCAGACCTTAGCTATCTACGCAGAACCTTGGAAGGCACTAAAAAATCTCCTTGGTTGGCATACTTATTGACTACAGGAGGAAGTACCCTGATGCGAAATTCCAATTGATGTACACGAGTTTTCACTCAAGCATACTAAAATTCATTTAAAGTGACAGAGCTCTACTCAAATAGTTGCACTATGGAAATCAATATCCGGAGTCAAAACTAATCACATGGATAGATCAAGAAGATGGATATAGAAAAACGTAGATGGTTTTGATGTTTACTAAGTGAACGATGTTTCCCATATCTGTCTGAAGGCCTCCGCCAAAATGAACCTATCCTAATGGATTGAGATATTAGTCTGACTAATATCAACACACTGGCATATACAAGGGAACCAGTGGTCGATAACCTAACTCTAGGTCAACACAACTGGCATATACAAGGGTAACAGTGGTCGACTTTATTGAATTTGTTCCTTTTGGTCAAATGGTCTGGTCTCAATTTTTTTCTCTTTTTTTTTTATAATAATTTTTTTTCAACTTTTTGGTAACTACCATATTTTTTTTTTTTTTTTTTTTTTTTTATCTTTCTCAATCACTCTAATTCACCCTAGCATTGGTAACAACTTGAATCGTGGGCCCCACCTATCACTTAGAGAAACATAGTTTAAAAACAAAATAAAATAAAAATATAAGTGAAAAGGACTCAACGAGATATGGTGAAACTATCATGTTATTTCTAACACCTGAGCTCTGTGCTTTTATGAATAGACTCTTTAGATGTTTCCATCTAATCAGATTGGTTCCTCAACTCCTACAATCAAAATGCTTCCATCCACTTAGATTGGTTAGTGCCAACCTTAATAGGCATAAATTTGTAGGCTCTGGAGTTTATTTATTCATATTGCAACTAAAAAGTTTCTCCCATACCCCCAAACTTAAATCTAACATTGTCCTCAATGTTCTAAAGATGAAATTAAAAGCATGAACAAGGAGAAACTGTTACCATTTGAAGCAAAAGAGATAAGGAAAGATATTACCGTGTCGCATGAATGTTGGGTTACCTCCCAAGAAGTGCTAAGTTTAAAGTCTTCATCCAGACCAAGAAAGGATTAGTCACCTCATAGAATAAAGTAATAGCCGAAATTTTTGTGGGTCATCAAAACCAAATAGAGCTATCACAAATAAAAGGAATCTGCAACCTGCCAAGAAAATTAACAAATAAAGCACACCCTTTTCTAGTTTCCTGTTTAAGACAACAACATCTAGCTGTGGTTTAGGTTCAGGTTCTATAACTGGGTCCAAATTAAATATTTTCATGGGTTGGAATTCCTCAAAGCTAAGGTCCGGTTCAGGTATTAGAGTCTCGAAAAACTAGAGTAAAAACTTAGAAGCACATAATAATAACCTGAATAATTGTGGATCCTTAAAGTCAATCAGTTTTGACTCACACAGCTGACCACAATGAGAGTGGTGGTCTTCCTTAAACAAATGTGTCGACCTTAATCTCTTAAAGTAATTAGGTTTAGTCTCAAAACTAAATAATTGACACATCTGAAATTTATACGTTCCCACAATTGGTTGAAAAATATTTGGTGGGAAAACAAAGTCGATCTTGGTATCATAGCCTGGGTAAACCACATCAACCAGAGGATGGGTTTCTAACAACTGAACTTCCTTATGGACATCACTAGGTTCAGGAAAACGTGTATGAAGATAATCTTGTAAAATGGTTGAGGCACATATGTCAAGTCCGAAGTGAGGGACCTTTCTAAGAGTTAAGGCACATGGAGAATGATAATCACCCCCAAACTTAGAGTTTTGGGTGTCTCTAGAAAGACTAGTCACAACTTCCCTAATTTCAAGGTCATATGATTCCTGAAAATGGTCAATTGATTCTTCTAAGTCAGGTTCATCCGCACTCAACTCTACGAGTTCACTTTCTTTGTCTAAGACTAATGTTTCTAAATCACTAGACTCTAAAACAATATTCTCAGAAAAAGCTCGTTCCTCTAAACCATCGTTGGCTTCGTAATCATAAGGAAATACTACATCGTCTAAAACGGGGGTATCTCTAGTCAAATCATTGTCCTTTTGAATAGGTGAATAATTATTAAAATTATTTGGATTTGAACTAGAAATAGTAGTATCACTGTAAAGCTCAATTGGAGTAACAGATTCCTGATCACTATGCCTATATGTGTCAAATTCTTCATCAGCACTATCCTCATCATAATAACATGAAAATGGTTGAACCTCATCTAAAAAAGTAGTGTTACCAATTCTAACCCCGGCATCTTTATTACGCAAATAAATATCCTCATTTTCAAGGATACTATTGGAAACACTATAATGGAAATTAAGACTATCTTGAGCAGTTCTGTTATGGGCCTCTAATAAAAGCTTTTGAATCGACTCACATGACTTCCTTATGGTATCGTGTATAGAAGGTTCACTCATGGGTGAATTTTGTTTATTCATTTCTAACACAAACCTATTTGTATTCTCAGTTAATTGTTTGAGAGACTCTTATAGAGGAAGAACAGGTTCAGAAGGATCATAATAGGGACTAGTTTTCACCATTTTCATTATATTGTCCAAAGACGAGGAACTAGTACTATAATAATCCTTATTTTATTGCTCGTATGACCGGTGTGTGTGTGTATAGTAATTGGGATCACCATGGTATGAGACGTAACCTTGAAAAGGTTGATGTTCCCAATCACTATTCACACTATGGTTAAAATTGTAACGTCCATTTTGAAACTCAGTCGGATATTCGTTGTATTGTCTATTGTGATACCAGTTCGAAATTCTTTTGCAGGGGTGTGAGTTATCACAAAATAAAATCCATTGACACGGGATTCGTGGGTGGATAGAGTCTTACCTCCCGTACCAGACGGGCGATGAACCGTTGAAGTCGACTAAGGCCACCGACTCCGATGTCAGTGTACGAACCCGAGGGGCCGAGACAGTATCGTAACTGTCGTCCTTCCCTGCAGATAGTTTATATTTAATCTTAACCCTTCCGTAGGGTTTTAAAAAATAATGTCCAGTCCAAAAATAAAGTCCAAAAAGTGTCCAAAAATAAAAAGAAAAATTACAAAACTAAAATTCTATTTACAGTTTCTAAAAATAAAACAAAATAAATATATACAAAATATTCTTCTTCACTCCTTTAGGATTCCTCTTTTCTTTCCTTCTTTGGCGATGCTTTCCTTTTATAGCACTTTTTCTTTCCTTGTAGCTTCGCTCGAAATCTGAAAAGAATCAAAAAATACCAAAGGCGTAAAAGAGAACAAAAATTCTAAAAGAAATAAAATAAATCTAAAACCTAAAACCTAAAACAAATCCGCGTCGGCGGCGCCAAAAATTGATGTGATTTTAATTGTTGTAGAAAAAGTGGTAATAAGATTCGTTCAACTCGGACTCGATAAGATTGGGTTCTAGACTTAAAATAAAAATAGAAAATATATATACAAAAGGTTTGTCACAATGTCGAGAGAGACTGAGACTCGGGATTCCACTAAATTCCATTCATGCGACTCAAATAATAATTCCAATCAATTATAGTTCAAATAATAAAAATATGGACTCTTGTTCTTTGCCAAAAATAGATTTTTGAAAAGCAATGACTGTAAATCAAAAGCATGATGTATCAAAAATACATAGACCAAGCATACACCATCAAACGAAATCACACCCATTCAATAAAAATCATAAATCGATTAAAAATCAATGCAAATAGTCATAAAAGAATTATTAGAATTACCACATGCGTGAAATAGGGCTTCCTCTGTCATCCCAGTAATGGGGTTTAGCTCCTCATATTAATCACTTGCTCAAAATACATGTTTGTTGCTCAAAAAGTTGATTAAAATAGTGAAAATAATAAAATCAGTGATTCTGCGACCCACAGAAGGCATCCAGAGAAGAACGATAGATAATAAGTGCGTTTGTTGCTTTTGTTTTAAGACTGACAGGCGTCTGTCCTTGTCACAGTTGAAGAACGACTGTCTGTGGAAGTCTGTTCTTCGTGTTCTTCAGGATCTTCGTGTAGCAGCAGCAGCAGAGACGGGCCTCCTGTAATCTCTGATTCTCGCCTCCTAAGCTCTCCTCTCGACCCCAAACTCTCCGTACTTCTTCTAGGGGACCTAAGCATCCTATTTTTACACAAAAGGGTCATTGAATCTTTCCCAAATCGCATCAAAATTCCCTTTTTCCTTTCTTGGCAGTCACGGCAATAATAGCTTCCCAAATTTGTTTTACGCGTTTCTGAGCTTTCCCACTTATCTCAAACTCTTCCTTAGATATATATGTATCTTTGGAAAGAGTTTACTTGCCTTTAATCTCCTTGAATAACAGATTTTGAACCCATGAAGACGTGTTTCCTTATTTGACTTTGATTCCAATTCCCGGCTATTCTAGCCCAATTTTATCGGTCCAATTTCTTCTAATGAACTTGTTAAGTCATATCAAGTCCATCCCAATCAATTTCTGGTTTTGAATCTCTTTAAGACTGCCCAAAGCTTCACGTCCAAAATCTGCAGATGTGAGGTATCTTTTCCCGCCAATTCTTTTTGATTCAAATCGTCAAGAAGGCGGGTGTCCCCTATCATGTGATGTTCTCCCTTTAGCATATGCCTGGAAATGGGTCACCCCTTAGTAATTAGGTTACCCCTTATTCAAAGTGAGAGTCCGTATAGTAATTTTCTCCCACGAGCGCAAAAACCACTTTTTTAGCCAATTTCGCCGCAAAAGCTTATTTCTCCAAAAATACCTACAGGGACATAAAAATCCATAATAAATATAAAATCGAGCACTAATAATATATACAATTGAGATTATATAAGACACAAAAATGTGCCTATCAGAGAACTGCTGGCAATTAATGATTGCTGACGGTTGATGATTACTGACAGTTGATGATTGCTGGCGGTTAATGATTACTGACGGCTGATGATGACTGGCGGCTAATGATTGGTCTTGGGAAGAAGACGGCACGGAAGCAGTAGACAGAAGAGAAGGCAGAGAAAGATTTACGGGAGAAGGCTGTGCTGTGAAGTCGTCGACGCCGGAGAAGGCTGTGCTGTGGCGGCAAAAGGAAAAGTGGTCTCATCAAAAACAACATGACGACTAACATAAATCCGACCTGTAAGAATATGAAGACACTTATAGCCTCTTTGAGAAGGACTATAACCAATAAAAACACAAGGAGAAGAAAGAGGCTCCATTTTATGAGATCTATATGGACGTAAGTATGGATAGCACAAGCAACCAAACACCCGAAGTAAAGTGTAATCTGGTTAAAGACCAAAAAGAATTTCATACGGAGAGGAGTTATGAATGGAAGTAGACGGAACACGATTCATTAGAAAACAAGCGGTGTAAAAAGAGTCGTACCAATATGAGGATGGTACAGAAGCCATGTTTAGGATTGTAAGACCAGTTTCACGAATATGACGATGACGTCGTTCGACTAAACCATTTTGTTCAGAAGTATGTGGACATGAAAATCGATGAAAAATACCCAGTTGTTGAAGATGCATAGTAAGTTTTCGATACTCCAGTGCGTTGTCAGATTGGAAGATTTTGATTTTTCGATTGAAGAGATTTTCAACATGCTTTTGAAACATATGAGAAGACATCATATTTCCTATGCTTTCGATTGAAAAAGAATATTGAAAAGACATCAGATTTCTGAGACATAGGAAACATCCAAGTAAAGAGACTAAAGGCATCAATAAAGATGGCATAGTATTTATATCCTTCATTAGATAAAATATGAGAAGGTCCCCAAACATCAGAGACAATTAAATATAATGGATGCAAATAAGTAGTTTTACTAGAAGGAAAAGGGAGTTTATGACTCCGATGTTCATGGCAAGAGGAACAAAACTTAAAAGTCTGACTAGAAACCGGAAGAGAAAACTGGGAAACAACCTTACGCACTGTGCGTATCATTGGATGTCCTCATCTAGAGTGCCAATCTTGTAAGGTAGCACGCTCTCCTATGTAGGCTTTAGAAGATTGAGACGAATTATCAAGTTGATAGAGACCACCCCTCCTACTGCCACGAAGAAGAACCTTCCTGGTACATCGATCCTTCACAAGACAAAAAGTTGGATGAAATTCAAATAAGACACTATTGTCAGTAGTAAACCGAAAAATAGACAGAAGATTATGAGAAATTTTTGGTGCATGAAGAACATTACGAAGCCACAACTTACGGTTGGGAGTTCCCAAAACAGAGGATCCAACATTAGAGATTGGAATAGAAGAGCCATTACCCATTTGAATTTGATCCGGACCAGTATATTCATTAGAAAATTGGAGACGAGAAAGATCATTGGTTATATGATCTGTAGCACCACTATCAGGAGTCCACGGAGGTGTAGATAACAAACCAGTTTGAGCAGCATAAGCACGAGGAGCAGAGGTAGGTGGCTGACGTCGAGGAGGACGAAACGAGCGATCGAAACGATTCCAACAGTCATTAGCTTCATGAGTCTTGCGACCACATAGTTGACAGGGAAGACTTACATCTGTGCGTGAGTTGTAAGGCTGTGCTGGGCCGAGAAGAGAGGAATGATTCGAAATATTGGAAGCAGCTGGACGAGCTGGGCTTGACAGGGAGGAGAATTGTTGGGCCGAAGATGGACTGGACCGAGTTGGAGGATGTGAAAAATTGGAAGCAGCTGGACGAGAGAAGATGGAAGCAGCTGGACGAGAGAAGCTGGAAGCAGCTGAACGAGTTGGGCCGGATGCTGCAACGTTAGCTACAGGCTGAGAATGCAGTGACTTTGCTTGGTTCTCAATACGAAGTTCATACGTGAGAAGATAGGTGATAAAATCCTCTAGTTTCATGTCTCCCATGGAAGTTGTAAGAAAGGTAACAATGGCATCATATGCAGTATCTAGGCCGGCATGAATGCAGTGACGTAATTCAGACTCAGTGACAACAGTATCGGCAGCTGCAAGGTTGTCAACGATATTGCGAGCTCGATCAATATAATCTCGCATAGAAAGAGATCCTTTGCGTAAAGCCCGAAGTTCACATTGCAAGTGATGGATATGAGCATCTGATTTTGAAGAAAAGAGAGATTCAAGAGAGGACCGAACAACATGAGAACTTTGGAGACGATGAACTTGTCGATGAACAGCAGGAGTTAGCGAGGAAAAAATCCAGCCAAGAAGAATACGGTCTTGCTTTAGACAAGGAGCATATGCCGGATTGGGTGTATCACTGTTGGGAAGAGTTGGAGACGGACAAGGATTGTCACCTGTGACAAAACTATCGAGTTCATAACCTTGAAGATATGGGAGAAACTGAGCACGCCAGAGGGAGTAATTGGTGTCATCAAGTTTGACAGTGATGATGTGATGAGGTTGAGAAAAGATAGAGGAAGCCATCATTGATTGAGAGGAGTTGAGTATGGTTGAAAGGACAGAGGAAGAAGTAGATGCAGCAGAAGACATAGGATCAATAAGCTGATACCAAGCTAGAACACGTATTGTTTGGGAGAGAACACAACTATAAGAGGAGAACACGAACTTTAATATAAGACGTTCTATTGATATAACTTGTGTGTACAATTGATCTTTACAAGATACATATATATATATACTAACTCTTCCTTGAACTCCAAGATAGGATGAATTCCAAAACTAGAACAATTTCCTAAAATAAAAAAAACTTTTCAAACCTAGAATAGTTTCCTAAAAATACAAAAGACTTCCTTAACAAGATGTACGTGAGTTAGGAAACACACATGTATTGTATGCCTTAACACACTGCCATGTAGTCATGGACCCATAAGAGCTCGAGAATCAGCTCATCACCGAGTAACCATCCTTACTATTTTCTTAACTCGAGCAGCTACAAATACATTTCGTACTTCTTCTCCATTAACCTGAGATCAGCGGGACCAATAACTCCCAGCACCATCGACCATTAACATCATCAACCACATAAACACCCATTAATCTTCTCTGTCGAGCATCCATCAACACCACAGAGTTCATCCATCGCTGCCAACCCATAAACCTGCAAATTCTCATTGCTTCAACATCCCGCAACTCAACCGGAGAAACTGGTTGTGAACCGGTGATAAGAGGAAGACCACTGTGTTGGAAGAAAATGGCAGCCCCTGATAGAATTCCTTGGTGCCTTTAGTAATTGTATTCAACTGTCAGTCTTAGAAGACTGACAGTGTAATTTTCTGCATCATTCTCGTTTCGTACCCCATCTTTCGCCATTTGCTTCGTATTTTCATCCTCTTCAATAGATGACAAAGACTCCTGGATTCGAACGAGTTCTACTTTTTCTTTGGCCCTTCTCCATTTGTAGCTAACTTCTTTCTTTGTACAATTAAGTTCCAAATCTCTTCTTTTGGACGATTCACCTAGCAAAACATAAATAAAAGAAAACAAGAGTAATATACAATAATTCACAAGAATATATAGAAATTACTAGCATGGATTTGACACTAAATATATGCAAAATATGCACTTAAAAAATTCCCCCACACTTGGCTTTTGCTAGTCCTCGAGCAAACTATCTAAAATACAACAACTCTATGTCGTCGAGGATAAGGTTGCACTTAGCATGTGCAACAGGCCTTTAAACCCCTAGGTGTCCCTAGTGGACCAGTTATAGTCTCGTGAGGGCTTACGAGAGATATACCCACAAAACCTACTCCAACTTCAAAGCGTTCCAGCTTCCCAAGCATCCAAAGATCTATGAGGACATAGAGTTTCTGCATGCTAGTAATAAGAAGTTAATAATACCAAAGAACATATTCATTCTTAAATATTGAGTGAGAAATAACCACACCATAATGAGAGAATGCGTATTTGAGAGCGATCAATAAGCATTTCGCCTCAACTTCTGCCTCGCTTAAAAGGATTTTATGATAATTGCACTCAATAAGATGCCTTTTTTATGGGTCCCACATGTGTGCAGGTAGGAATGAAGAGAGAAATCCTGGACACGTTGAATGGTAGGAAGAAAACCTTCCAAAATAATTTCTGGAGACTCCACAAAATCGTGGAAAACAAAAATATTTTTCTGATGATCTCTAAGAAAGGAAATCAACCATTATTATTAAAATAGAGGATGAGAGTACTTACCACCTACACATCTGATTGCAGTGATGATAACACCACTCTCACAACATCCAATAGAAACGTAGTCTTCAGCTCGTCTTCTTCATCTTCTTGGTCTTCGACTATTGATGATGAACTCTTGAACTTCATAAAAATTTGACAATTGTAACTCTTTTCCTCTATTCCTTGTTGCTCGAAACTTCCTTATAAATTTTTCTTCCTTCCCCACGGCCTTATTAAATAAATAAAAACAACATAACAAAATTTTGTTGTCTCATTTTCTTTTCTTCCTTTTCCTTTTTTTTTTTAAAGAGAACAAGAAAGAAAAATAATACAAAAATTAACAATGGAAATAGCCATGGGTGAAGTACTTTACCGCTTGATTCTTCACAACTTGTATTGTCTTCGATATCATAAAATCCAATAATTCTCATCTTTTGATTTTCTTCACTCTTGTACTTAGTCTTCCACTTTGATATAGAATTTCGCTCCTTGTATTGTAAGTCTTCAACATGTATTTTGAATTCTTCTCATTGTATGTTGCTTTACTTGGATATGAAATTTTCTCTTTCTTGTATTGTTGCTTTTAAACCTTAAACGTCTTCAACTTTCCTTGTAGATTTTGATGTCGCTCCACTTGTTGATGATGATGTGTTTCTATGGATCTGTTGTTGGCGAGAAAGAGAATGGTGCTAACTGCAAATCAAACTACAAGAAGGTGGTTTTCGTCTATAGACGTCACCCTCATGATTGATAAAATTAGAACTCAAGAGATCGAAGAGTAGTGCTTCTATTTTTGGGAGGTTGGATAGCTCACCATTATACCCAGAATTAATGTACGGTGACACACACTCAAAAGAAATCTCTTTAGTCATTTATAAAAAAAAAATGGTATGGTGCCTCTGTTGATTTGAAAATGGGTAGTCTCCGCTAATGATTGATTAGAAACTCTAATAATGCATTTCTCCCTGCACCTCATTTCCATCACCGACATGATTAAATCCATTATTTAACACTCCAATGCGTAAGAAATCCGAATGTAGTTCCCTAACACTTCCAAGTTCAGTTATGTCGATCAGAATTCTCTATGTGAACATACCTAGAAGTATGTTAGCGACTCTAAAATCTCTGCAAGTTGGGGGTTTTATGCAAATTTTTTGAAAACCCAAAAAACTACTAAAAACTCTATATGCAAAATAGTCCCCCACACTTAAACTTCACATTGTCCTCAATGTGTAAAACCGAAAGTTCTGAATTCTGACGTAACAGCAAATAAAACGCAAAAACTGTACAAATTGGTATGGAATTTGGAAAAACTGCATTTCACAAAAGTTGTTCATCTACGTGTTTTCTACCCAATGTCAATAGGAACAGTGTTTCGATAAACAATTATGGTCTTTGGACTGCACTACGCGCAGTCTGAATTTTTCTGACGAAAAGGTCTTCATCATAATTCTCTTCTAAGATAGATTCCGGACTCAATGAAATTAAACATGGGGATGCAAATATCATATGAAAACAATACAAAAAACAAAAAATAAAAGGGTTTAAGATACAAAACCTATGGGTTGCCTCCCATTAAGCGCTTGGTTTAAAGTCTTCAGCCCGACTCTTTTGTTATCATCCATATACCAACAATCTGAAAATCTGGTAGTCTTCCCAGAATACAATCTGCAATTCTAGTAACAACTTCAAACAATGATTAGCATAACATATTAATAATGAAATTGTTATAGCTTGAAAGCTTCCCCCACACTTAGTCATTTCTACACTCGAAAGTGGATAGAGAACATAAAATAAGGGAACTTCTATAGGTTCCTCTTGTTGAACCTGCATTTTTCTAGAATCAAACACATCAAGTGGTGGATACTCAAAATAAAAATAATCCTTAAGAATTTTAGAAGCACAAATAATCAATTCTAAGTGATGTTGATCGAAAGATTTAGAAATATGCACAGGATTAGACAAACCTTCCACAATCTCTTGTATTACATGATCCTCATCATTCTTATAGAATTGCAATGAATTATTTACCTTATTTGTATCGTGATACTCTATCAAACTATTTCGTCATTCTTCGTCTGCTTCAATCGTAATCTCAGCATCATTATAATCCTTGGCTAGCTCAATTGGGTCTTCCACAACTTCAATAAAATTGGTTTCATTCTCAATCTCTATTTTTTGAAAAACCTCGTCATCAGAATCGGAATCATCTCCTCGAAATTCTAGTTCATTGGTGCAAATCCTAAAATCATTGTTTAAGTACGCTACACCATTATAACAACGGTTATGTCATATCCATTCTCCTCATTTTCAATAGGCGAGTGATCCTTATAATGATCCGGAGTTGGAATAACTTTAGCATTATTGCATGGACTTTCCAAAGGTTGCTCATGTTCAAGATACTCATGAATCGTATATCCGTTATTGATCATGGTAACGGTAGAATTGATTTGGCTTTGAGGCCATACTTTTTCCTTAGTTATTCCATTCTTAAATTGATCCATTTTTCTTCTTAATTTATCAATAACCTCTTGAATTTCTTGAAGTGTATCTTCAGTCTTTTTGTTGTGTTCATCCAGCTGTTGGTTTTCCCGATCCAAAATATTAATAAATTGGTGCATTAGATCTTCGAGAGTAGAAGAACTATCTTTAGGAGCATAAATTTCCATAGTCTGGTCGCGTTCATCCAGCATTTGAATGTGCTGGTCCAACTTTTGATTTTGCTGATCCATATTATCCATAAATCGGTGCATTAAATATGTAGGACTAGAAGAATCATGATTAGAAGCATAACTATCTCCCATCTTGTGGTTTTTCACTTACATACCCGTCATAAGGTTGTTGATATGCATGAGAATAACCATAAGGTTCCGTAGGATATTGATCATAGTCAAAATATTGGTTTTAATTATACCCATGGAATGGTTGGTAGTTGTCATAATATTGAGATTGAAAACCAAATTGATCACCACTATAATATGATGATTGGTTTTGTGCTCCGTACATGTTATGTCCGTAAGGAAACAAGACGACTCACAAGAACAAAAGAAAAAATCTAAAAACAAAAACAAGCTAAACAAATAACAAATCAATTAACAATCGCTCTTTCTTTGCTGCCTCAAAGAAGAATTTCCATACTTGTTGCGAGAAGGAGCAGCTGAAGAAGAGATGGGTGGCCGACTCTTCGTGACGATTACAAAGGGCACAAAGGTTAACAATTGGATTGCCACTCGCAGTCACTATGACACTCTTCCTCCTATCCAAAGCAGCCTGCCATAAGAAGAATGAAATTTTATGTGGACAGAAAGAAGACCAAATTTTCCTTTTAGGAAAATAGTTTACAGGGTGTTGAACATCATCTAAGTTATAAGCTTCCTTAACCGAAAATTTGCCAGACTTGTCACCTAGCCAAAGCAACTCATCCTCCTCTTGCGAGTCAAAATGAATGGATTCCATACAGGAGATAAGCGAGGTAAATTCAGAGATCTCAACACCAGACAACCTTCGTCTACCAATACCAAGGTTCCAGTTTAAGCCCGAGGCGACTGAACAATAAGCAAAAAGAAGGGAAATACCTCTGGTAATCGAACGCTCGTATAAATGAGGACAAAGAGTAGTCATCGGACCTTGAGAATGCCATTTGTGTTCCCAAAGGAGAATTATATCACCTTTACCAACTTTAAATATAGACTGCTCAAAAAAATTGATGGAGGTCGAGTAGGTCTTCCATAGAGTAACCCCATGACTCGCCTTAGGCATTCTCGTTCTCCACCCAAGATCTTGCAATCCATTCTTTTCAGTTATGATTTTTTCCCGCAGGGAGTCTCTCTCCTTTCCAAAACGCCATCACCACTTAGAGATCAGGCATCGATTGATGAGGTTAAGCTTACAAATGCCCAACCCACCATGATCCGAAGACCCGTTGCCCAGGTAACCCAGTTATGTTTCTTACCATTATCCCCATCACGCCAAAGAAAATCTCTAATTGCTTTTTCAATATGCTTAATCACGGACTGAGGAGCCATAAATAAAGAGAAATAATATACTGGAATGCTAGGGAGAACGGTTTTAATAAGAGTCAATTTTGCCTTCTTTAGGAAGCAGGCCTTTTTCCCAAGAAGCAAGTCTCGCTTTGCAGATTTCCATGACTCTGCCCACTTCGACTTAGTGTTGGCCTTGCCGCCAAGAGGCAGCCCCAAGTAAGAAGAAGGGAAGACTTCATAAGAACAACCCTTCGCAAACATCGTAGAAAGGACCTCTGAAACAAGAAGGAATGGAAATGGAGAGGGCTACCTTGGCAGCAAAACCTGAGCAGTATGTTATCCGAACATATTTCTACTAATTGCAACAAAACCTGACAATCTGGCAGTTTATTCTACAACATATTTGAGAGACTGTCGCTGCTCTGTTTGTCGATGAAACAAGGGATCCCATGAAACAAAAATCTTTGTTCATCTAGACCGTTAAACAACATATTTAAGTAATTTTTTTCTTTTCAAAATGTAAGGACAGCAATTTTAACGCCGATAAGCACACTATAATTTCAAGTTTCAAATAATAATCCAAAACAATTTCGGGTTTCCATCTCCTTGGTTTGAAACAAAAACTTTACAGCAAACATGCAACCGGTGGCGTAATTTCTAATGGACAACTGTTCCAAGAAGCAACAACAGAGTATTTGGTCACTTTCGGCACAGGATTCAGGGTTCAGAGAGGTTGATCACTGATACCCAACATTTTTCAGCTTCACGTACCCACCTCATCGCTTGAAAGAGATTTTTGCTGTTGCAGCTGCACCAGCAACTCCACATAACTTAGTAGCCTGAGCATCCATGAGGCCTAGCTTGATGTACACCTGGTTATTTTTTTTCTTACAAAAGTGTAGAACTGAATACAAATTGAGTAGCAAAAGTTTAGAATTCATGTCTATTAAGGATTACCCGAAAAACATCGGCACGCAATGGAAATTTCTGTGTCTTTTCCATGTATGCTTCAGTTAATTCATTTGACTTCCGTTCCAACTCAACTACGCTTTCCTTGACTAACCAATGCAAACAAAGTTATTGGATAAGCATTCCACAATCTCAGGGTTTACACATAACAAACTACCATAATTTTTTGTAAAAAGTATATAAAAGAATCATTCAACCTAGCTAAAGACAAACCTACCATAATCTAGAACACGATGATGCACAATATTATTTTTCCAGTATTTGGATATGAACCTACAGTTAAAAACTGATTCCTTGGATAATAATTTGAGAAGTGGGAATGTTATTTATGTCCCTAGTATCCATGGGCTTTGCACGAACACCCTTCAGGGGTATCTTTCCAACGGGCTGAATATCCATCAACGTCTTAAAGTCCGATTTTAACCTCCACAACATTTATTATTCGGATATTAAATAGCTTTCAATTTATTCTGTTTTCTCGAAGAAAAAAAAACGGAGAAATTTTTTTCAGAGAGTAGTTGCAGAGAGATCTCAGATCAGAGAGAGCTGAGAACCGAATCTCCATTTAATTAATCGAGTTTAATCTTGATTAGACATGCAGTTTATTCTCCATTGAATCTTGAATCTAGTTTGAATCAATCGAAATCGGCGAAGAAGTTTCAGAGTCAGATTTGCTTTATTCTCCGTTGGAGAAGAAGTTTCTGATAATTGTTCTTCAATTCAACTGAAATCAGAGTTGTTTGCATATTCAAATCATTGAATCTGAAGATCTACTTCATTTTTCTATTGCATCCTCGATTATTTGAGTCTGAAGATATACTTCAGTAAGCTTCTTTCATTATTTGAGTTTGATTGAATCATCGATTGCAGAGGTCTACTTCAGTAAATAACGATTTTGATTTCTTATCATTTCTAGTTTAATCGCGTTAACAGGTAAGATTTACTTTTTTTTTTGCTATAATCTTTGTTTTGTTTTAACATTTTGTTCTGAATAATGTAATTTACAAATTTTTTATTGTGTTCATACCGTGAATTTGATAGGTTTGTACCTTTTGAATGAATAAATCGCCTTTTCAGTCCATGATTATCAAGGTAACTCTCCTTTCTACGGTGTTTATGAAGCTGCAATTTTTGTATGGCCATTTTACCCCCATATCTAACTTAAACAATAAACGCTCTATAAATAAAATGAGGGTATGTTAGTAATTACAGGCAACGTTTGCTGTTTAGAAATTAGAAAGAACCCAATTCAGGTGCCTTTATATTAGAATGGACCCAATCATTATGCACGTGCGTAGGCACGTGCGGACTTCTAGTTAAAAAAAAAACCAACGAAACAATTGATTCACTATACTGAACAAAAAATGTTATCCAAAAATAAATATATACTCATAGAATTAATTGGGTAACGATCGTTCACACATTGAACACCGATCTCAAAAAAAAAAAAAAAAAAAAACTAATACTACTAGCAAATTAAATTTCATCATCTTTCAAAAGGTTATTTTCTGATCCTTGGTTTTTTGAGCAACTTATCCTTTTGCCCTGGCTTGAGAAGCCAATAGCCTCCAGCGCAAACAGCAACGGCTGTAATGGCTAGAACTGCAAACCCTATTTTCCAATAAAATACTGCATTATTATTAGCAGTAGTTAAATCCTCAGCATTACCTTTTAACGCCGTAATTGCATCGCCAACTTTTGCTTCTAATGAAGTGGCTGTATCACAAACTTTTCCTTCTTGCGCAGCAACTGCATCGCCAACTTTTGCTTCTAATGTAGTAGTTGCATCACTAACTTTTCCTTCTACCGCAGTAGTTGCTTCTAATGTAGTAGTTGCATCACTAACTACCAAATTTTCCTTTAAAGTTGTCAACTTTGTCAACGGTTGTCTTTGCTTTGGTGAGCAAATGACCAACCTGCTCGGTCATCTTCTTCTCAAGAAACTGATCAGCTTTACCTTCTAATGCAGCAGTTGTTGCATCACAAGCTTTTCCAGCTTCTAACGCATCACAAGCTTTTCCTTCTATCCCAGTAGTTGCGTCACCTAATTTTCCTAAAGTTGTCAACTTTGTCAACAATGGTTGTCTTTGCTTGTAGATTTGGGAACTACCCTAATACGGTATGAGATTCGCCACCATCTACGAGCTTAAGTGGTTTAGCTGCTACCATATAGGAATCTAAGAGAGAATTTCCTCCCTTTCAAACTTAAGTGGTTTAGCAGCTTGAGTCTGTTATACTTAAGTTAATGATAGGAAGCAATGTAGTGACATGTATACTCGTCATTAAGAGCAGAAGACATAACACAATACATTCATATATCTAGAATAGTGTTCAACCGAAGTTTTGCGGTATGTTCACAAAGTGATGCTATAAACTTCCTCAAGAAATATACCACTTCGATAGCTCATCCATTTGTTCAGTAAAGGTCATCTGAGATTCTGAGTTAGTTTTTCTCGGTTTCTCCTCTTTATTTCTGTTTTTATTTTTTTGGTTATAGTTACATGTTAACACAATTCTTGAATAATGCACCCTGTCAAACATCCATCAGGAATGGGCGAGGTAACACGTGCAATGCTGAAATATAATTTCGTCCTACCAACAATTATAAAAACATCTCAACACATACCAGAGTACTATTCCGTCAGGAGCGCCATTACATGCATAAGTCGAGAGCACGTACGTTGCATGGCAGCTGACGCACATGAGAATTTTTTTTTTGTCTTGAAGCACACATGAGGAATTGTAGGTGCAGGATTTTGTAACAGACAACTGGGTTCCGAAATTGACAGCTATATGCGACACCAATTTTGACCTGCACTAATTCCCTTACCATTATTGTTTTTAATGTTTTTTTAAAGCACGATGGAGAATATATAAATGGTGGGTTTGTTTGGGGAGTTCACAATTCCGAAGAATTCATAGTCCCGAAGAATTATAAATGACGGGATTCATGTAAATCCCCTTGAATTTGATAACTAAGTTAAAATTCTTAGGATTCATAGAGATATCTTGTTTTAATTACCTAGGACCTATTAGGATTGATATGGAACCCCTATATATCACTCTTTTCAAGCATCTAGTATTAATTAGATAGGAACCTATGTCATATTTACTTGAAACAAGTTATAAAACAGAAGATTAGAAAGAACGCAACAATAGATTCACAAAATTGAACAAATACTGCTTTCCAAGAAATATACGATCATAGAATTAATAAGATAACGATCTGTTAACGAATATAACTTCTCCATACAAAAAAAATAAAACAAAAACCAAAACCAAAACCAAAACAAAAAAATTCCTAATACTAAACTAGCAAATTCAATTTCATTATCATTCAAAAAATTTATTTTCTTAACCTTAGTTTTTTGAGCAACTTATCCTTTTGATCTGGCTTGAGAAGCCAATAGCCTCCAGCACAAACCACACCTAGAGAACAAGTAGTAAATTGCCTTCATAACCACAAGTTGCACATAGTGTCTTTTGTCTGAGAAAAAACACGATCATTCCTCTCCTTCCAAATACTCCACATAATTGATGTAGGAATCATATTCCAAACTTTATGCTCAAATAGTCAATTGAACCTTCCAGCCGGCGTGCAGTTTGCCGGGTGTATCATCCCTCGATGTATGCTTCTTGGACCATTTCCATTCGATCTTCATCTCTTTTATTTATTTACTTTGTAATTTCAACAAACAATTAAAGTCAAAGGTCACAAGGCTGGGCCATGCACAAAGAAAAATAGGTAATGGATGACTCTCCAAGTCCAAGTTAAGCTCTCATGAATGGAAGTCAAATACAGATTTTGAAATAATTAAACAAGCTGCAAACTTGCAGTACTTCTTAGAGTCAAGGATTCTGAGAATCTGAGCCATACTGCATACTCATTTAATCAAGCAAACGCTTTATATCCTTCTTCGGATAAGCAGCAGTGAATATTTTTAGTAAGAATACTCAACAACTTTTTGTCATCCATCTTCATGCCTTGTTCTTTTTATTGATCAGCGTCACTCAAGTCCCACTAGACTCTCAGGGATGCTATGAAGAAGAAATAAGAGCTTTATTAAGCTTTAAATTCACGCTGGAAGACCCATCGAATCGTTTGTCTTCATGGCGAGACCATAACCAACATCGAAACTGTTGTGATTGGCAAGGAATTGGGTGTTCCTTTAACACTTTTCGTGTCATTTCCATCAACCTTCGTAACACAGACCTTCAAAAGTACATTACAACTACTGAATTCAAGGGATCTATATCCACTGCTGTCGATGAATACAATCCACCATCAAACACTACATTGACCGGTAAATTCTCACCTTCCCTTTCCAAAATTACACATCTCGAGTATCTAGATCTTGCCTTCAACGATTTTGAAATCCCATATCAGCTCCCTACTCTAAAAAAAATTGTTCATCTTGATCGCTCTAACTCTATATTATCATCACCGATTACGACACAATGTAACAATCTATCATCCTTACAGTACCTTGATTTATCTAGTTCTTTTCTAGATATACAAAATGGAGATATACAATCTACATAATGGTTAAGAGGGATAACCAATTTGCAGGTGTTAAAGTTAAGTGGTATTAATCTATATAAGGTCATATCTTCTTCAAAACATAATTTTGGTGGAGACATATCCTATCTTTCTAGTCTTAGGTACCTTGATCTATCCGGTTGCATTATATAGAGTCTTGATTTCCTCCATCGGTTACGCAATTTTTCCCGTCTATCTGTAGGTATAAAAAATGTACTCGTCACGTGTAGGACCACGAAGAAGCCAAATGAGCGGTTTCATCTCGTTCAGAAGATACCATCACCAAGTTTCGAGGCAAAGCATTTATAAAGACGCCTAAGGGGTCAAATCAACTGTCAGAAGACACAGCAAGACTTTTACGAAAATGGAAGTTGCGAAGAAATGGACGCGAAGTGATGAGACTAACGAAGTAATAGTAACGAGATGAATAAAGGGGCCGAAGTGATGAGGCTAATGAAGTAATAGTAACGAGATGAATAAAGGGGCCAAACGAATGAGGTAATTCATCAAATCTAACAAGCGAAGAGTACCAAAGCGAAGAAAAGTGATTTCTAGGAAAGGTAAATTGTCGGAAAAGAAGTATGGACAACTAATTCAATGTCTAAATTGGTGAACGTCGTGAAGTCTAATGCTCAACTACTGACTTCTATTGTAATACCCTGTGTTTTTAACATGGTGCATGCTCAAAGATGTGCCATGGCTTGAGATGAAGCTTCATCCAAAACTTTTGTTGCGTAGTAAAAGGAACATTGGCCTAGGCCAATACATTGCCAAAAAATGGCATATTGCATGGGTATATTGGTCAAGGGCCAATATGGCACCAAGACAGTGTTAGTTATAAGATATATTGGCCAAGAGCCAATCTCGCACCAATGATGCTTCAGGCCAGTTGGGTGGCTGACCTAGAAAAAAGTAGCGCCACAATGGCACAATATGCATGTCATTGGCCTACGTCCAATATCGCACTACAACAGTGCAACAGGCCAAAGAAGGACGGCCTTGGAAATGTACACCCATCACGGCTGGACATTAGAGTGGCCTATGGGCCAAAGCCGGAAATACATCCATCACGGCCCTTCACTAAACCCGGCTCGGGAACTATTCATCCATTATGGTCGGACATTGAAACTGGCATGTGAGACAAAACTGAATGTACATCCATCACGGTCGTACATTGCATTTGGACAGGGTAGTCATGTGCGGCCATCACGGCCTTGGGAGTTGATAAACGATTTTTTCTCCCATAATCTAAGTTGTAAAAAAATGCCAAGTTAACATATATCTAGAGGGGTAGTTGGTTGAAGGTGCATATGCAGACCATGACGCATTTGGCATGACCCCGAAAGTAAGCTACATTGATATGCAAGTTAGATGAGCTTGCATAATCCTAAGGAAAGTACCGCATAAGCATGATGGATGCACCCATGGCTCGATCAAGAAAAGTACATGCTCTCAGCAATGCCTAAGCTAAGTGAAGAAGGGTATTAGGCGTGAAATGGCCTATGGGTAAGCCCAAGGCATGCCTTATGCCTAGACAAAGACTCGGCAGTATAACGGTTACTTATCTAGATAGGAAATTCACTTATTATCCTTTGCAGAACAAGGGTAATTTGGAACCGTGTGGAATATAAGTTAGTTTCATCATGATCCATGAGCATGCCTGCATGGGAAAATCAACATGTATTTTCCTAACTTTAAGGCCCGGATCGGAGTATTATCATGGCGCGTCATGGGAGTTATGGCCCACGCGCCCAGGCGCGACGGACGTAATTTTCCGCTCTGTTACAGTTGGTATTAGAGGTAAGTTCTGGTATAACACTAGGGACTGTGCGGAGTGGACCTGTTAACGAGTTATTTTCCTACTAAAAGAAATAAAGTTGGAGAGTAGGCCAAATTTTGTGACGATGGAGTTTGTAACTGCTATGACAGTTACTTTCCTATTCGAGTTGAACTTGTTTAAATACTGTGAGTTTGCCTGGCCTAAGTGGTACTCCACTTACAAGTGGATATCCGGAAGAATGTCTAGGACGGTGGTGGTAGACAATGGGACTGATCATCCTCACACGTTGGCAACTGGCCAATGGTGTGCATTGTCAGGCCTGGCTAGCATCTCACTTACAAGTGGCAACCTGGATGACCGTCTGGGACGATGGGAAACTGGATTCGGCTCCACACAGTACTGCGTTAAAATTGCCTTGTCATTGCAATGACATCTTCCACTCGTGAATTTTAGAGATTCCTGGTAGTGGTATGGGATGCCCCTTTGGATATCTGCTTGAGAGATCCTTCTGGCCAATTGAGATTCTTGGTAACGTTGTGGACTCTTTTTGGATTTCTGAGTATTCAGAACGGGACGTTTTCTCAGAAGGTTTAAATTTATGTTCACGACAACTTGAAGAAACCCATGATTTCTGAGCATCTGGTATGAAACTTTTGCTCAGGAATCCAAACCGAAAGGCTTGTCCATAACAGTTTTTGTTTTGATTTTTGGGGACAAAATTCTTTAAATGGGTGAATATTGTAACACCCCGTGTTTTTAACATGGCGCATGCTCAAAGATACGCCCTGGCCTGAGATGAAGCTTCATCCAAAGCTTTCATTGCTTAGTAAAAGGGACATTATCCTAGGCTAATATGTTGTCAAAAAAAGGCACATTGCATGGGTATATTGGTCAGGATCAATATGGAACCATGAGAATGTAAGTTGTAAGCTATATTGTCCAAGAGACAATCTCGCACCAATGGTGCTTCAGGCCAGTAGGGTGGCTGGCCTAGAACAAAGTAGACCCAGAATGGCACAATACGCATGTCATTGTCCTATGACCAATATCGCACCACAATGGTGCAACAGGCCAGATCAAGCCGGAAATATAGCCATCACGGTCCTTCACTGAACCTGGCTCGGGAAATGTTCAGTCATCATGGCCGGACATTGGAACTGGCATGTGAGCCAGAACTGAATGTACAGTACATTGCGTCTGGCCAGGGTACTCATGTGCGGCCATCACGGCCTTGGGAGTTGATGAATGATTTTTTCTCTCTTAATCTAAGTTGTAAAAATTTCAAGTTAACATATATAGGGATGGGTAATTGGTGGAAGGTGCATATGCGGACCATGCAACAAGTAACCTTCATATCTTAGCCGGAAGAGTGTAAATTATGCTTAGGCCTCATTTATAAATGCATAGCCTTGCCAATTGAGCATATTAAGCATGGGCATCACTATGCCATGCCACGGGCCAGATATACACCAGTTGGATGTATTTTCACGGAACGGCCTATACGGACTAGGCCATACCTTTATTGCTTGATCACGGCCTTGCAACGAGTTGGGTTAAGTTGCTTGTCCCTTCGAGGATGAACTGTGCTTGATCGTTTTAGAGTAGGGAAGGGTACGTAGGAAGCCACAATGAGTTGCAGCATTGCCGGGCCAGCACTTTGTCGCTCATATCATCTAATTGTGAGATGATTCTGACATACTGGCCTCTCATATCATCTGGATTGGTAGGTCGATGCAAGAGATTATTGTGGCCACACTTTATGAGGCAAGTTGAATTCCATTCCTTGGATGCTCATACTTCCTATCAAGGCGTTCAACTTAGGCATGTACCAATTCTGCATTGGAAAAGACCCTGAAAGTAAGCTACATCAACATGCAAGTTGCGGAGCTTGCAAAATCCTAAGGAAAGTAAGGCATGAGCCTGATTGATGCACCATTGGCACGAGTAAGACAATTGCATGCTCTTAGCAATGCCTAAGCTAAGTGAAGAATGGGTATTAGGCCTGAAATTGTCTATGCGTAAGATAGCCCAAGGCATGCCTTATGCCTGGACAAAGACTCGGCAGTATAACAGTTACTCATAGAGATGAATTTCCTACGTTGAATCAAGGATTATTAACCGTTACAGAACAAGGGTAAGCTGGAAAGGTGTGGAATCTAAGTTAGTTGCATCGTGCTCCATGAGCATGCCTGCATGGGCAAATGAACGTGCATTCGGCTAGCTTTAAGGTCCAGATCGTAGTATCATCATGGCGCGTCGGGGGAGTTATGGCCTATGCGCCCAGGCGCGGCGGACGTAATTTTCCAGTCCGTCACATCTATCTTAATCCGAAACATAGCTATAAGTAGACTATAAATCAAGTATATAGTTTTGATCAAGTAAACTTGACAAACAAGCTTGATATAACAACGTTTGCGAGTTCGACCGAGAAGTGCTCTAACAGGTTCATTCTCATTCCATTCATATGTATTATTCGCAAGTCTGTCTATTTGAAGATCAATGGCAGTTATCAAACCATCATTCTCATGCCCATACAACTAAACAACTAAAGAATCATATAATCATTTTTTTTATTTTCCAGTATAATGAAGAATTATCCATTAATGAAGCCAGCCATTAGAATTATTTATGTGAATCAGGTACATGTGTGTTTGCACATAAAATTTTCTTTCACTACTTCTCTTAGTTCTTTACATGTGAAATCAAATTGTCAATTGTAGTTCTCGACTATTGAAACTCCTACATCAATGACATTACTCTTTGGGACACATTTATAGTCGTTGGAAGAAGTGGTAATTATGTGATTCATCTGATTCTGGTGTTAGCTCAAATTCTCTTCCAATATAAGTATCCTTGGAACACATTTGTGGTGTTGGACAGAGTGGTAATCTATGTGATCCATGCGATTATTGTGTTTCCCAAAATTTATGAATTTATTCTATATCAGAGGATCGCGTTCACCAAATTGTGATAGAATATGAGGGTAATATGTCATTTTCACAGTTCCCAGAATATTTGTTGTTGTAATTCTTGTAAGGGTAATTAAATCTATATTGAAACCAAATATACACCATAGGTCAATTTCTAGCAGTGTTTACCAAAATATGCCTCGTCCGATCTCTGATTAGTTAGAATATCTATACTGGAGTACTAAATCTAGCAAAAAACCACGAATCTTCTTTATTTCATATACCGTTCATCAAAATGTATATCGAGGTCAATATTCAACAGTATAGGAAAAAATATGCCTCGACGGATCTCTAATTAATCGGAATATCTATACCTGAATCAATCAATAAACTAGAAAATCTGCCTTGTTCATATCTGGTCTTACCAGAATGTATGCCGAAGGTTAATATCTAGAAATGTGGACTAAAATATGTCTTGTCTTGTCTCTGATTAATCCGAGTTATATGTATATGAAAATTCGAGGGTACCAAAATACACCACCAATTTTTTCTTAGGCAATCTGTATGGACAAACGTAAACACAATTCCGAGAGTTCAACTTAATGAATCTCAAGGAAGGAATAATATGTAAAGTTATATCTCTTTCTCTCACAATCATAAAGTTTACCGAGACAAGTTCGTGAACCTGATTTGCGTATGAGAGTACTTGGGTGATTCCAAAGATCAATTTCCAAGTATCAATCAAGTCATATCCAACAAACAAGGATATATGTATCTACTTTGATTGATTAACGTACAACCTGTGATTTTTCAGTTATGGTATGTATACCTTAAGACATAACCAAGTTCCGGAGTTCACATAACTTTTTCGGTATGCGTACTAGTACGGATACCACTAAAACATAACTGAGTTACGAAGTTTACAAAACCTTTTTGGTATGTGTATGGGAATGTATACCAAACTGGTTCCGAGACCGACAGTTTTTTTCCAGTATGTATATGGTACGCGTACTGATCCGTGCTCACGAGTTCACATAGTTTTTAAGGTGTGCATACTGGTATGCGTACCAAAAGTTGTTGTCGATATATAACTACTCATATATGTGTACCGAGTACATGTATTAGGGCTTCAGACCTTAATAGTTTTCCCAGTTTGTAAGACTGGTATGTATACTGTCTTATATCCCAATTTACAGTAGTTCTATATTTCTCTCTCTCAATTTTTTCCAGGCTATTTTCGAATGATAATCTTGAATCACGATTTAGATTACCAACAATAAATTGTTCTTAACTAAAGTTCATCAAGTATGAACAAATGTTCATTAAGATTAGTCATATATTTCGAGGACTAATCACAAGAAAAACTTGACTCAAAAATTCTTGATATGCTTAGTGTTAGAGCAATGCTCGGTTGAACTCACCAATCTTTGGTATGTCAAGTTTGGTTGTCATATTTTAGTGAATCAAAACTCATGTTAAGAGTCGCTTGATTACGTATTAGAGTCAACTTCGTATAGGTTAGCTTGAAAGTATTAGGATATGAGACATTACAAGTATTGTGAAGTCTTGAAGATGTGAAGAAGAAAGGAGCTACAACAACAACAATCATCCTTCCACTTGAGGTTAGTGATATTTGACTTGAACTGTTTCATTCCCTAACGTATCTTTCAAGTCATGCATATTGAAAACATAACTGCGAAGCATGTTTGAACTCTAGATAGACATAGTATTAAGGAATACAATACGAGGTTTATTGCTTAACCATTAAACTTTGTAGATAAGACATCGCCATAATCATTTGAATGCTATTGTGTTATGTATGGGTATGAGGTGAGGATTCATCCTAGGGAACAATGTTTACATGTGTTCTAAGGAAGTAAGTTCATAACCTTGTTTGTGGACTGAAAAGGAAATTGCCAGGTGTTATTGGTTTTGTTATTCATTGCATATCTTATGAACAACCAATATGTGGGATTGAGTATAACCGCTCAAAAATTGTTTGTGTTCTTGGCAGAACTATTCACAAAGGCCTGACTTATGTATTGGTATAACTTTTATTAGTAAAATCGATCTTAAGTACTCACCTGTGGTATGATCGGGTTTGTGTGTCTGACCAAATATGGGAGAGGGGAACCGATCATATTAATAGGTGCAGTACATCACAAGGGGAACCGATCCTTGTATGGGGTGCATCAAGGTTTATAGCAGAAAGGGGAACCGATCCTATGAACATGTGCAACACGTTTTTAGGAAAAGGGGAACCGATCCTATGGACATGTACAACACATGTAAGTTAGATACCATATAATGTGGGGAACCAATCCTAGTACCTAGTCAACCGAATTTTGGAAATCTAGTGTGACTATGCACAATACTCACATGGAGGTAGAACCGAAATTTGTTTTGGTAGAACCGTTAAATCCATGATTGTGATTGAATGTTGGTTTGATCAACCACATAGTTCTTAAAAGTCATATGAACCAATTCTAAACTTATTTGGAAGTGTGGAAAATCGGTTTCAAGATTGTAAGTGTCAAAGAGAACTTACAAAGTAAAGATGTCGACAAACTTTAAACACATGTTGTGAATGTTTATTTCTTTAATTGTTCAAAGATATTCCTTAACGGCTAAGGGAAGAGAATCCCAGGATCGAAACATAAGTAAGTTAAGAATATTTTAATTAAGGTTATTAATTTCATTTGGTAGGGAAATTCCAGAATTAGTAATGTGCATTTACTAATTAGATTTTCCGAGAGATTTCGATCATTATTCTTGGACAGAGCATTTCCAGGAATTATGAAAACCGAATATGTGCTTTAATGAATATCTTGAGAATATTTGCGGTTTTGGAAATTCCTTGGTGTCCAAACTTCCTTTTTATAAATACTTGAAGTTTTCCTTTCTAGCAAACTAATCCTTCGTAACAACAGACTTCCTCTTTTGTTGTTGTTATTGGTGTAGTCGCCTATTCGGAGAGGAGAGTAACCTAATTAGGCGTAATGTCTTATGGCCCCTCAGTTTAAAGTATTCTTTGGGATTGAGAAGCTCTAGCGTGTACCGCTGGTGGGAAACTAGATAATTGCGGTTTATCTTTTGTTTTCGATCGATTTGATTGACTAACGGTGGTTGAAATCTAATTGCACCTATTTTGTTTATTCTTGAGAATATTCTCTTATGATATAAAATTCACTCAAACTAGTTCAGAGTTTCGATAGGGATCTTTAGACTGTTATTAGTTCTAAAGACGATCTTATGATAATCCATCGTTAACAGACTCCGTTCTGTGCGTGATTGATCACAATATATTCAAGTGATTATGTGCAGGTTTTTATTGAAGATATAAGAATATTTGAAGACAATGAAGATATTGAAGATCTGAATTGGGTTTTATAATCTTTGGTGTGCACAATACTTGTTTCGGTAAAAGAGGATCCAATTAATACTCGATTTATCCTTGTGGTAGATTGGATTGATTAGTTGAGTAGATCGGCATCAACACAGTTCTTCGGATTAAAGGTGTTGTTGGCTTAATCTTAAACGCTTATTTCGGTAATTGAAAATAAGATAGATCTAAGGACCTGACGAAGAGCCTTTGTCTGACTCATATCACTTGGTTGAATAGAGTTGATACCAAACAGATTTGTTGTTCCTTTACTGTTTGGAATACAAACCAAAGGAATTGTTCCAAGTACGTGACTTACTTATAAGTTGGAGGCGTGGGAATACAGAACGAATTAGGTGAACTATAGGGTTAGTTACTTGGTCTTAACTATACGAAGTTAGGTGTAATTTTGTGTAGCGGCTTAATCCTGAGAGTATTCAATTCTGGACTAGGTCTCGGGGTTTTTCTGCATTTGCGGTTTCCTCGTTAACAAAATCTTGTTTTGCCATTTACTTTTATTTTCCGCATGATAATTGTTTTATTATAATTAAAGTGAATTACACAAACGTTAATTCCTATTTACTTGATAAGAAATCCTATTGTGTTTGGTTAAGTCCGAACCTTTGTATCAAGTAAACATACTTCGTTGTTATATTGTCTTGATCTCGTATCCATAGACGATCACACGAAGTGTGAACCGATTAGTTGTATTGTCTCGACTCAGTCCATAGACAATCACTTTCGGAGAAAGGACTTATAATTAGGAAAAGTTTTATCTTTAGGTATATTTGGGTACCCTCGCCTTTTCAGTTGGTATCAGAGCAAGCAAACACGAAAAGATCTAACAATTTGTGTTTGGTGCGATCCAACCTATAAGAATTGAATCTAATGAATGATTCAATTAACGTAAAGCAAGACATCAAGAGTCTTGAATTAACACTTGATGATGGCATCTACGATTCAATATCTGATGAAATCATCTCTAGAGATTCTACCAGACAAGTTAATCTTGTTAATAATGTATAAACCGATGACGACTGGAAAATACGTTTACAAGAAGGGTTAGATGAAATTTTCGATGATGATGATTCATATTTTGAACAAGAAGTAGAAGAGGATATCTCAGAATACTCTAAACTGCTGGAACCCTTGAAAAATGAAAAGCTGAGAACTTCGGATTTTCTTGGTTTTATAACTCCTCTTTGTCGTGAGAACAAGAAATTGAAGAAGGTTTTTCAAGGATATTATATTGGTTACCAAAATAGTGATTATCTTCTTAAAGATCGTACAAACGATTTAAATTCTAATAAATTAGAATGTGAAAATCTTCGAAGAGAACTGTTTTTGTCGGAAAAGAAACGTGCTGAATCGGAAGCAATGATTAATTCTCGACAAGTACGGGGTCTTGAAGAAAAAGCCAATGCTAGTATCTCTCAAACAAATTTGTTTGGGAAAGAGCGTGATGTTGCTCTTGAAAAAATTCACTTGTTGGAAGAGAAACTTGTTGAATCTAATGCAAGGATTAACTCTCAACAAAAGAGTTTTTAAGAGAAAGAAGGTGTATATCTCTCACGATAAAAACGCCTTGAGGATGATCTAGCCGGTGCTCTTGATAAAATCAAGATGTTGGAAGAAGAAAAGTTGGAACTGAAAAAATCCAATGAAAGCTCAAACAAGTTAACCTTAATGTTAGAAGCAAGTAGAATCATCGTGATACACGAGGATTGGGATATAAGGGAATAGATGCTTCAAATATTAGCAAAGAGGAAAAATTTGTTAAAGCTACAAATCCTTCTCAATCAGAGGCTTTCACTGATGACAAAAATGCAACAACGTGGAACAAAGAAAAAGAAGAAGAAAAAGAAGAAAAAGAAAACTCGTCGAGCTCCAATGGAAGAGGATCCACAAAAAGGTAACATCAAAACTCATACTTCGTATATTTATACTAAGCATTTTTATTATTGTGGTAATAAAGTATACTTGTAATGGGGATGCAAAGTTCGTAAGATGCAAGATGCACTTTCTTTTGTATCAAACGAATTGCCTAAGTTTTTTCCTCATAAGAACTCAGATCGTTATTGTCCTAAGTTTAGGAACAAGAATTATTATAATGATAGTTCAAATTTTTCATATCATTCGACAAGGTCATCCCATAAAAGACCCAAATATAGAAAAAGAGAAAACTTTGTAAATGCAAAGACAATATATGATGTTCCAAATTGGAGAAAGGGTGTTTCGCAAAATATTAAAAAGGACAAGGATCCCAATGGTATGAAAGAGAAGACTTCTCCTGCGAAACCCAACTCTAAATGGGTCCCGAAGTACTCTATATCCAAGAAGGGACCAAATGTTAGTCACAAGAATGACTCTCAGCTGTTAATTGTTGGTAACAATAATTACAAGAGTTTTCTTGAAAGACTAAAGAAATACATCATGTCTGAATTCTCTTGTACTAGTGGATGTTGTGATAATGACACTCTTCATCACAAGTCAAATAATAAAAAAAAGAGATGGAACAATAGAAAACAAATCAAGCAAGAGGTCAAGAATGATGATTCGATCTTAGTCACTCGTGACGAGCAAGACAAAGATCAACTCAACACAACCTAGTTGTGTTGAAATGTTCATGATCGCCCTTGTGCTCAATCTTATGAAGGGCTAGGAAGCACGTAAAACTGAGCACATGATCTCTCGGGTAATTATATGACTAATTAACATGTTTAGGAGATTTCTTTTCGTCTATACTCATACTTTCTCTATCTATATTTGAGTTTTGATAGAAACGGTAATTTTGAGTTTATGATGTTGATATCTACTGATCATATATGTGTATCTCTTGTTTTTACGGTTAAAACGAGCCAAAAATCACTAAATTCGGACATCGTATGCAAAAGTTATGTCGAAAACAGTTTATTGTTGTGATCTGTCACAAGTAACTCTTGGGAACCGATCCTAGTACTATGTCATAGTGAGGGAACCAATACTAGTACCATGTCATGGTGAGGGAACCGATCCTAGTGAGAGGTCCCCTTACGAAGAAGTGTAAAACTGTTTTTCCCATAACTTCTTTGTCCGAACTCGGAATGAACTCATTATTTTGCATTTGTTTCGTAATTCAATTTCCTACAAGAACGAGGTAATTGCAATACTTGAGTTTATGTTGAACATTTATGGTGTATTGCAAAGTGATTTGTGAGATGTTTGATTTCGGTTTTACTACCTTAATATTCGATCTCATATATTGTGAACCCTTATGGTTTAGGTGATTTTTTGATTTAGCGGGATTAAGTTCTAGCCTATGTTGGTAGGCTTTATCAAAGGATCATGAGGGGTTCTGGTAGAAACAATATGTGAAAAAGTCACAATATGTTGAATCGGTTTTGGTTTAACATCAAAGCATATGTGTTTCGATGGTTTTCAACTTTTGCTTGCAATTGTTAAAACCGGTTTTCAACCTTTCTATGGTAAATGTTGAGGGTTGTTATTATTTTTTTTATGCATAAGGATAACAACGTGATGATATTTTGATATCAATTCACCCTGGACGAAGATGCAATCATATTGGAGAAGTGGATGCGAATTTTGAGGTAACAATCTTGTTAGTTAATTATTTTCCTGTTTAAGAAAAGCCTGAGTTTATATTATATATATTTGTTGATTTTGCTTAACAAAATTTCAGTACAATTGATGTTTATTCCATGATGTGTGTGTGGATGTATGATTCAATTGGTTCCCGTTAAGAAAAACTATTGTTATCTTGCTTTATTGTGTGGTATCAATTGTCTAGACTTAAAAAATTTCGGTACAATTGATGTAGTTTGTGATTCAATTGGTTCCGGTTAAGAAAAACTATTGTTATCTTGCTTTTGTATGGTATCAATTGTTTAGTCTTACAAAATTTCGGTGCAATTGCGGTGCTTTTAATGTCTATGTTGTTTCAATTGCTTCCGGTTGAGGTGAATAATAATCCAAGTTGATTTATTTTGGTTTGTATGAATTTTTTATGGCTTAACGAAATAAATTGTGTATGGGATGAGTTGTTTAGTCCAATTCGATTCTGGATAAGAGAAACTAAGTTAATTATGATCTTAGTTACACTTATCGAAGCGAGGTTTCGGTTATTCAAATCTAATCGAATGCCTTAACAAGAAATGATAGTTAACTAACCTAGTACTTATCTTGTTTAAAATTGAAAGGTATAAGTTTATGGATAATTAAAACCTGATGAGAAAAATAGAGTTTATCTTTATTTTGGTCTTATCGAATTAAGCGGTTGTTTTTGAAGAATCGGTTTAGTAAAGGGACTAAGGTGCTTAGTTGTTTTTTGGTTTGCTAAACTAAATTGGAAAAATTATTTCGGACAATTGTTTCCTTGGTAACATATCAAAATAAAACTACTTGTAGTTTCGGTTTTTGATATTGGTTATTAGAACATGATGTATGGAACCCTCGTGCCTAACTCAACAGGTTTGCAAGTCTATTATGAGATTTGTAAGATTCTTTTCGTGTTGTCCTTTATTTTTTCGTATTTTTGTTATTTTTGTGACAAAAAGGGGGAGAAATATATGGAGTAAACAGGTGATACTGGCATTGATTTTTATATTGATTGGTATCGTTAGGGAAAAGAACATTGGTGCTTGAACGTTTATCTAACGAAAGAGTGAAAGCACAAACTAAGGGGGAGTAACATGTCATATGAAGTTTATAACAAAGACGTGCGGATTGAATATCTACCTATCTTCCTTAGGGGGAGTATTAGCTTTGTTATTCACTACGGGGAAAATATACATCTACAACTGGAGATTTACAACTCTTCGCTAAACATCGTAGAAAGTCCTATGTTTTACAACTAGTTTCAAAGGAAGAGTTGTCGTATATCATCACTGCCAACCCTTAGAAAACAACGGGTTGCGCTAAGAAAACAAACGACAACTCCTTGAGCAAAACAGTTGTGATGACATTTAGCTATAACAACTCTGTTCCATAAAGGTAGTGACTAAGCCTATCACAATTTTCACAAGAGTTGTTGAAGAACACCAAAATATGATGATGAAAATTAGTGTTATAGGGGAGATTCGAACATGAATCTACTGCATGGAAGTCTAGCTCATCAACCATCCTTACCATTCACAAGTTTTGGCTTTTTTTTTTTTTTAATAAAAATGTATAACAACACTTATAAGTGTTGTTGAAGTAAAAACATAGAATGTTGGAAGAAATGAGGATGGGGGATTTGATCCTCGGCCTCCTGCATGGAAGATGAAGCCTAGATCGATGTAGTTGAAGACGATATTAATTAACAGAGTTGTTGGAGTTGGAGACGATGGAGGGGGAGATGGTGGTGATTTCAGTGAAGTCGACAGAGGGGGAGATGAAGTTGCAGCTTTGTGAAGGAAAAAAAATGTATGAAATGGAAAAGGAAAGAATAGATACGATAGTATTATGGAAAATAGAAAGAAAAAAATAACGGACGGCTTTAGATGAAATTGATGGTTGTAATGAAAGTCTACATCCCCTTCCACAACTCTTAAAAAAATTCGTCGTAAGGATACGACGAATTTTTCTCACTTCTGCAGAATTTTTCTTACTTCTGCAAAAATTTCTCACTTCAGCAAAAAAATATTTTGTTATCCGGTTCTGCAAAAATTTTCTAACTTCTGCAAAAAAAAAAAAAAAAAAAAAAAAAAAAAAAGAATTTGGGTTAAATCACGAACTTAGGGTTACTGAGAGTATAAATATCCGAAAACTTTTCCAGAACCAAAATCGTGAACCCGGAAGTTCGAAGTTATTGAGAATATTCCCATGGAATCTTACCAAGTTTCGATCTCGGAGGTTTATTGAGATTGGGTTATAGTAGTCCGCTCCTGACCAGGTTTCGATCTCGAAGGTATTTTCTTTCTCGAAGTTAACGAATTTGTGTGTGTTTAAGGTTTATGAGAATATTCCTACGAAATCTTACCCGTGAATGGTTGGATTCATCATTTTAGCGAACTGTCATACTTATATAGTAGTCCGCTCTTGGCCAGGTTTCGATCTCGGATCCAGGGTATGCATAAAATATGCAAGAATATGGTTTGTTTAAGGTTTCGGGAAATATTCCGGAGGAATATTACCTGTAAATGGATGGATTCATCGTTCTTATGAAGTTTCCAAATTATAATAGTCCATTCACGGTCAGGTTACGATCTTAGATCCAGGGTATGCATACGATACGCCATAATAGGGTTTGTTTACGGTTTCGGGGAATACTCCAAATGAATCTTACTTGTAAATGGATGGATTCATCGTTCTTACGAAGTTTCTGACTTATAGTAGTCCACTCACGTCCAGGTTACGATCTCGGGGCCAGGGTATGCATACTTATAGTAGTCGACACTAAGATTCATATTCATCAATTTCGATGATGTATCATGTTATGTTTGAAGTCAGAACCCTCTCAGAGCTTCGTGGTTCATAAATTATATACCTTTATACCAAGTTTGAAGTTCGAATCGACATTGAGCTTCATATTTATCGATTTTGATGATGTATCATGGTAAGTTTGAAGTCAGAACCCTCTCAAATATTCTTGGTTCATAGTTTGTATGTCGTTATACCACATTTGAAGTTCAAATCGACACTAAGCTTCATATTCATCAATTTCGATGACGTATCATGCTAAGTTTGAAGTCATAACCCTCCTGGAGCTTTTTTGTTCATATTTTGTATGCCTTTATACCACATTCAAAGTTCAAATCAACACTTGAGTTTCATATTTGTCGATTTCAATGATGTATCCTGCTAAGTTTGAAGTTACTTCATGACCTGTATGACTAGCCGAAATTACTTCATTACCTATGTAACTAGTCGAAATTCAAACCAGAAGCACAAAGAGAAAGCACAAAAGCACAAAGAAACACACCAATTATCGAATTCATTTCTCATTTTCCCGATTCATTCTTATGTATTTTTTGGATTTTTTTATATCAGAATGTCGATAACAATGTCCTAAATTTATTAATATTTTATTACATCGAAAGTTCATAATTTAACCCGATACATGAGTTCGTATTAGCACAAAGAAAAACACACATACTTCTCAATCCGTATGAGCATCCAAAATACAATCTCAACCATCAAGATCTTTTCTTAATCCGTACGAGAGGATCAAACGAAACGTGGTCGGTCGGATTCACTTTTTTTTTTCCTCGAAGCGTTTGTTTATTCACCATATTTTTTCTCGAAGCATCTCTACCGCTCCTCTCCTCCGCAGATACCGCCGCTGTAATATTTTTGCTGAGAAAACAAAAAAGAGATCGAGATAGAAAACAAGAGATCGAGGGAGAAAAAGATAGAGAGAGTTTGATTCGAACCACTGATGGTGGTTGATTAGGGTTTTGGTTTATATCTGGATCTATGTTGCAACCAAGAAGAAAAAGGGGATTTTGCTGTTTTAGATGGCAGAATACAACAGAATCGAAGATAGGGTGTTTACAAATTGGAAGAATAAGCAATTATGGGTTCGATTTGTGGAATTTTCGTTGCTGCTGCTGGAAATCAAGTTTGGGTAAGAGGAGAATAAGTTAGGTTTTTGATGAAATTGAATTCACAGAATTTGATGGTTCGATATATGATGGATTTTGTTGATTTGTTGAAGATGAACTCGAGAATGAATTTGTGATGGGAAATAGGAATTAGGGTTCTGATCTAAGTTGGTGTTACAGCTGGTGGAAAAGGAAATTGGTATCGTCTGTTCTCGAGCAGAAATTAAGAAGAAACTGGTGCTTCTGTTGAATTGAAATGGTGGATTATTGTAGGTGATATTAATGATTAAGGATATGAAGTGCTGGTGGTGATTGAAGCAACCTGGTGGTAGTGGTTTTGCTGAGATGGAGGAATTTGAGACAAGTCTCGAGTTCTGGTGGCGATGTTATTGCAATGGTGCTGCTACTGGTGATGTTGGTGGTGCAAAACAAGGGCCAGAGTTTTTGTTGGAGTCAGAATGCAGCTACAGATGAAGTTATTGTCATGATAGGTGGTGAATAGAATGGACCCATAAAGGTGCTGAAGGAATTGCCGAGGTGATCTGCAATCGAATTGCCGAGGTGAGTAATTTCATTAATTCTTTCAGTACTAAAACTTTCGAAGTCAGTGTCTCACACTGAATGGATGAAGTTCACAGCTTTACGTGTCTGGCAGTAAATTCAGTGGTGTATTTACTGGAAAGTTTGGTTTTTTAATCACTGGGTTGTAGTTTGGGTTTATGCTCTGAATTGACTCTTACTTGATTGAAGTTCATGGGGACTGTCACTTTGCACCTGATTCTCTATCCAGGTTTATTTTTATTTGATTTTAAATAGGAGTCCAGAAAAATGAATTACCATGAAGAAGATGCTTATCTACGCTTGTAAAAATTAAGAGCATCAGCACTGCGCATATAATTTTGTGGTTGGTATCTTATAGAATCTTTTGAAGTTAATAATTAGTATAAAATCCTAATTCTTTGAATGCTTAAATAATAAAATCTGGGTAATTCTAATTTGTATATACAAGTTTGATTTCATTGCTCTTTTATGGTGAAAATTTTGGGTTTTCTTCTGCTGTGAATTTATATAGTATTAGCAAGATCAGACAAGGGCCAAGCATGGCTGTGAATGTGAAATTGAGAAAATAAATCCATCGTAGAACCTTGTTATATGTGATATATTGGAGAAAATAAATCTATCACTCAGTATTCATGGCCTTGTCTTGTTTTGCGGCCAATAGCTGAGTGGTGGTTGCTGGTTGTATGAATGACAGCTTAACTAACTTTTCTTTTATTATTTGTTTTTTGGTCTTCGAAGAATGAAGCTGTAGTTGATGAATACCGAGGCAAGAGTTGCTGCTTGAACTCCCCTTGAGGAATGTGATTTTGGAACACCTTCCCTTCTTTTCTGCTTCCTAATTTTTATTGACTTTCGAAAATCTTAGCATTGGGAACGGTAAGTTGACGCCTTTGTATGACTTAGTCATATGTGATTTTGTATTTTGTAAACTAATGCTTTGGTATGTGCCTGACAGATTTGCATACAATTGGTGGTTTAGTCCCCCTTCTTGAACAATTGAAAAACTCAAGTGCAGGCATCCGAGCTTAGGCTGCTGAGGTTATAACTACCATAGTTCAAAACAATCCTAAGAGTCAGCAACTTGTAATGGAAGCGAATGGTCTTGACCTCTGCTGGCTAATCTCACCTCAGATCCAGATGTTACTGCTCGAAACAATGCTCTTGGTGCAATATCGTGTAAGTAACATACACTGTCTATTCTGTATTCATATCATCGGGTTTGGATATATAAATTTGTTATCTATACTGAGGCTGGTTGATGTTAACTGGTGTCACTTGAAAGACTTTCGACCTCTTATGTGTTTGTTGTGGATGTCTTCCAGCTTTGATTCGGCACAACAAGCCTGGAGTTGCTGCATTGTGCCGTGGGACTGAATTGGTGGCTTAAGTGTTATGAGATGATGGAATGAATGGATGAAACTGAGTCTTGAGATAAGAATGGGATTGCAGTTGGTGATGGAGATGTCACATTACAATGAATGGCCTGGAACCTAGTTGTATGTTAGGACATTTGAGAAGCAAGATGAATGAAGTGAAGTGAAATGGCAATGGGGAATGTTGGTATGATGGCTGTGAAGAAGGGAATGTATGTCTCATGAAACTGGTGGTGTTGAGCTGTTGATCTAGCACATGAATGGACTGCAGTTAAAGCTCAGATGGAAGTAACTGAACATTTGAGGAGAATGGCTTAGGATATTGGTGTTGTGACTGTGATGCTGCTGCCATGGCTAGGTTGTCAAGCTGCAGATGTTGATGCAATTAATGCTTTGTGGAGAATTTCTGGAATGGTGGTAGTGCAATGCAGTGGCAGGAAACTTAACAGTTGGATATGCCAGAATTCTGGCATAACCAATAGACATCTTAATCTTCATATTCTCTTTTGAGTGTGTTTAGGAAATATAACTTTGGTAACAAACATGTGTATCACTGCCATTTTTTTAATGTGTGTGTTTAACACTGGCAGGTTAACTTGAATGAATGTAAATATGATATTATGAATGTGAATGAATGTAAATGTGCTACATTGGCAGGTTAACATGAAATTATGAATGTGAAATACTTTCGGCAATTCGGATTCGGTTTCAGCTATAAATTTTTTTTTTCCAATATGCACACAACTTCTAATAAGAGTTGTGTTCCATATTTCAACTACACAAACAAAGGTTGCGAAAGAATGTCTTTACGACATAACTAGGTGTTGTCCAATATAGTTCTACAGCTCTAACAAGTGTCTTGCAAATCTTATTCAAAATAATAATAAGAGTTGTTACATATTTCTACGATACATATCCTAGGTTGTCTAAGATAGTCCTTCAACTTATACAAGTGTTGTGTTACATATTTCTACGATACGAATCATTTGTTGTGTAAAATAGTCCTACAACACAAGCAAGAGCTGTGTTAGGCTTTCAAAAAAAATCGAAAGAGAATCACAACTTTAACAAAATATTGTCGAACAATTAATCACATCACCCTTTACAACTCTTAGTCAAGTATTGTAGAAAAGCTTGGACTTTCTACAATACCCCACCTACACATAAAATAGCGTTATCGTAGGGGTATTACAACGCTAATACAGTGTCGCCAATGACATTTTTCCCGTAGTGATAGGAACTTACACATGTATAACCCCGTCTTACTCAATTACCTAAGCTCTAGGTTCCATTGTCCGCAATATGGTACTGGAATATCCCTGAGAAGCTGCAATAGTCATACGAAAGCATCGCATGGAAGATTAAATTTAATAAATGCTCACACAACAATGCCGGAACTTACAAACTTCAATACATACAAGCATGGGAACGTTAATACTAAAAAATCACACAAGAGTGAAACATTCATACAATGTGATAGATAGAATGGAGTATTGAGAAGAGTCTAGCGAGCATTATAGATTCAAATATTCAAAATAAACACACTTAACTTCTGTATGGCAAAAACTAAAGGATTAAAATCGGACGTAGCTTGCATATCACTTGGCACAATGTGTAGGATATGCTTAATTTGACTCTCCCATGGTCTAATGGTATCTACCTTTAATTCTATTTAATTTATGAAAAGAAACATAATTCTCGAATATATGTATTCATCTGTTGTTCTATTGACTTCGTCAATTACAAAGTAACCTAAAACTATGAGTGGACAATGAACATACTTGTTTTTCCAGTGGGACAAGAATCTGGGATTTTGGATTGCATTCTGCTTTTGATGTTTGTAAAACTCAAGATTAAATATCTTTTGTTTGCTCATGAAATTTCGTTGTGTAGTTTAAAAAGTTTTCCGAGCAATCAAAATAAAGCTTTTTAAAAGAGAAACTATTAGGCATTATATTATAGCACAAGAAAATGATCAGTAAATATATAAAGTAAGGGATAAATATAAAATACGGAAAATGAGTTATTTATACAAATATTTTTAAAACATGGTTCAAATGAACGAGTAAAAATTAGTTTGAACGAAATGGATACAAAAAAAATAGCAAGGATGAAACTGGATTCATCCTGACGTAAACTTAAAAATTAGCAACGATGAAACTGGATGCATCTTGATGTAAATTAAAAATAACTATTTTTATATCTTTGTTCATTTAAACAGTATCAAAATCTAACTATCCTTTTCACCCAGAAATTATTCATTTTGGTCTTTTTAACCAATTTGTGTATAAAATATCCACATCAAAAATAGCTAGTTACAACAAGAAAATTAAAACAACCATAACAATAAATAACCATTCTATCCATTAAAAAAGAATTGCTTATCAGATTCATCAAAAAAACAACAACAACAAAAATACTTACTTCGAAAGATTCTACATTGAAAGACCAAATCAAATACTCTCTCTATGACAATGGATTGATAATTCACGTTCTTTTTCTCTCTCGCTCACCTGCAGAACAATTAATGGACAAGTAGAAAGATTCTAATTCCTCAAAACTAAATAAAATAGAAAGCTGATGATTAAGTTGCATATAAAGGATGGCGGGCGGACAAGGAAAGATGAGCGCCTCCGATTAACTCCTTCGTCACTTAGTGAGTGGTTTATGAGAATCCAATATGCTTTTCTTAATCAAAGAGAATTTTCTCTCACCTTCTATATATATATATATATATATATATATATATATATATATATATATATATATATATGATATGGAGGGAGTAGGTTTCCTTTTTCTTTTCTTTTTTTGTCGGTTGTATTTGTTGGGTGTACCCCTTAAGTACATTTTTTTTTCCAAAGAATCCTTTCCTATTGGCCGATCAAAAAACACAAATAATAAGAATAACAATAGTAACCAAGTTGCTTAAATTTGTTGACATAATTAGAAGAAATAACTTTTTTTTTGAGAAATTTTCAATAAATTTAACATCTCAGTTATAAGAACTATCTCTTCACCAAGAAGCACATTGTGAATCTCTCTACTAGTAACAACCATCTCTTCAATAAATTCATTTAAGAAAAAACACCACAAGCTCAGCTCAGAATCAGCTATCACACATCCGGCAGCAGCTAAGGCATCAGTAACTTCTTCAACTCAGAGATCTACATTAGTCACCTGCAAAAAATAAAAATAAAACATTAGTCGAATTTGAAGAAACTGGAGTCCTGATTGCCCAACAAAGTACGAACCGCCATAATCCAGTACTACCACTCTACGCTTTTTGGGCTTGTTGCCTCACCTATATAGCAACTTTAAAATCTTAGAGCACAGGTTGGCTGCTCTCTCAGTTCAAGTTCAGAACTCTTAAGATAAAACGACCCACTTTAGCTTGGCTAAGAGTTTGTAACTTAGTTCCCAGCTAGATGAGTAGAAGAATTTGAGAAAACTTCTCCTCAATTTGCTTCCATAGATCAAAACATGTAGAAACACCAGTAAGATGTGTGGGAATGAGCTAGGTATTTAGTACTTGGAATGGGAACAGAGTTCACTTTAACTTCTAAAATACTGTGTTGTCTAATTAGCAAGCCATCTTCAAGTAATCTTTGTTTTTTTTTGTACTTTGTTTTCTCTAGCTTCATCTACCTCTTGTAGAACTATTTGTACATTCCTTAATCTATTTATAAATCTTCCTTTTCGATCAATAAAATGAGAACATATAAGGGGGAATCGTGTTTAGTTTTCTTCTGGAGGTGCCGATGACAGAGAACAAGAAGAGTAACTAACCGTGAAGGGCACCACGCAAGAGAAAGGAGGAAGGATTCCATTCCCAACAAACGTGAATTCTCTATATGTTGTCTTGTTATTTATTTCGATGGATTTTAATATATCCATAGCCGACTTCCCCTTTTTCATTTTTGATGACATTTTTATTGTATGTGAGTGGAAGCAGAGTTAAAAAAACGTAGGGTTTCGTAAACCTATCTATATATAGTAGTTACAGGAAGAACGGGTAGAAGATATATACTTTAATTAATGGCCCGCCGACTTTTGATGAAAAGGGAATCTTTTACACCACTGAAGTGACAAAGGAAATAATTGGAGGTGCTCATGTTTCCCTGTACTTATCGTCTGTCCGCCGTCCTTTATATCCAATTCTCATCATTAACTTTTCGTTAATTAACCTGCTCAGATTTTCTGTGAATTGTTTTTTTAATTTTCTGATGTTTGACAAAAAAATTCTTTTGAAAAAATCAAAATTCATTCGAAAATAAAGTGCTAAGAAAACACTTAAAAGCTACAATAAATTGGAAGCACTTGAAGGTTGATTCCAACTGTTGTTCTTAAAAATCCTCTAGTCGTGGATGAAGTACCCAAACTCAAAATGTTTAAAGGATTTTCTATTAATTAAGCTGCTCAGATTTTGGGTATAAAATTCTTTCATACTTCTCCATTAATTGTTCTGCTGGTGAGCGAGAGAGGACAACAACGTGAATAATCCTAAGAGAGTTTTGATATGGTGTTTCAACGTAGCAATGTACCCCTTTTCCGGGTAAGCAATTTTCTTTTCTTTTTCGAAGCATCCTGTAAGCAATTCTGCTTTTAATTAATACAGTGGTTACTTATTGTTATTGTTGTATTTTTTTTGTTATGGGTAGCAAATGTATTTTCTAGGGTGGTGGAGGAAGGTTGTTTTGGTGTGTAATTCTCAGTATGTTATTCAGTTTAACTATTTTCTTTATTTTTTGTGTGCTAAAAAGTGTCTAATAATTTTTTTTAGCAAACTTTCTATTTTAGAAAACTTTGAATAGTTTTTGAACAACGATATTTTAATATTATCGGGAGTATTTTGGTTTTATTTTTAAGATACTAAATCTTGTTGAGTTTTACGAAAAAAATGGAATCCAAATTTTACTTATTTTAATTATCTTTTTAATTAAATCATTATCACTTGGTATGTATAAATGATATTTTCAATCTCCATAGATAATATTTTAATCTCCACATAATAATAATATATTGCTTACTATCTCATCGATAAATGTGCACATATGGTAAACATATAGGTCCCATCACATAGTCATGTTGCACTAAGTTTGTGTAACTAGAATTTTATGGCAAATACCATTTAAAAGTATTAGACTACTTTTAAATTGAGTCGTATATAATGATAGACTATCATGAGTTATTAATTCATGAATATTATCTAGTGATTAATTGAAAAATGTATATAAATAATTTATAAATATATTAATCTTATTATTTGATAGTCAAAAGTCCAATTTATTGCACACACCTTTAAAATGTGTGCTAAAAATAAATGTATCGTGTTGGATGGCCTAAGCCTAACGTTATGTATTTATTAAAACTGATTTCTGTTTTGGTTTAGCTTAACTCCAACCTAAAAAATGGATAACAGCATATAGCATATCTAATTCTTACTCAAAATATCGTATTACCAACAAACGAAACGTAAATTAGTAATAACTTTTCTTTTTTAGCTCCTAATATATGTTTTTCAATCTTGACAAGTAAAACAAATTGATGACCACCACAGAATAAATTCTAAGAAATTAAAGCACACCAATAAGGATCTAATGTCAATTTTGATTTCTTATATTTTTTATTTAGGGTTAGGATCTATATTAGTCATTTTCACTTTTACTTTTTAAATTAAAATAATTAATTTTTAACTTTTGAATGCATATACAATTTTTAACATGTATTTAAGTTTGGGTTAGGATCTATTGACATGGGTAGAGTGACATAATCTTGGCATTTTAGCACCAGTTTGGATTAAGATCTTTTATTTTAAAGCACTCCGGGATGTGTAAGATCACCATATACCATTTTGAGTATCAACAATCGGAGATTAACTGTTGAAATTAAAATTTGTGGATGGTGAATTTTCGTATTTGAGAATACTCTCATTTTCTGTAGGATTGTAGAGTTTTATATGAGGAAAATATCACCAAAATCTTAACTTCAAATTTATCGTGGTTTAGATTTTTAAGAAAAAATGGCACTAAAATGTAATGATAATACCATTCTAACCGTATCATGATATCCTTTCCTTTAAGCTTTTATTACCAGAAAGAAATAGTTTATAATTTTGGAAATACTATATCCTAGGTTATGATTGAAAGAATACATATTGTGTTTCCTTCTTTAGATACTTCATTAACATTAAAAAGGTAAATAGAAGAACATCAATTTGATAAATACATACCAATTGACTTAAATCAACCAAATAGATAGATTTGTTTTGAGCACACTCTTTAAACAAGTATTCACAACATTAGACTTAACAGTTCCTGTTTTGGTTCATTTTTTTAATGGGTTATGCTTAGAAAATGAAAATAACATTTGTAATTAATATCCAATTTCGTAATAAATTTCTCAATAATGCATTTTGATACAACATGTATAGGTTTATTTTTTTCGTGCGCTATGTTTTCGATTTTTGGGACTATATACTTATAATATGCTATGTTAATAAGACTAAAGAAAAATAAATATTTCATAATAATGTCTTATTTTAGTAATTGAATACAAATAATGGATACCATAGACTCTTATTACCGTCCCTCGTATTTAATTAGTTTAGTTTATTGTTTCGTTATTATTCTTTCGAAGTTGTTGCTTATTCGATTAAGAGTACTGGTTTCATATGAGTTCGGCTTGTCTTTTCCGTTGTCTGCTAGTCAGACAGTTTGCAGTTACAAAAATTGTGGGTATTTATGTGAATTGAATATTTGAATCTATATTGCTTAATAGACTCTTCATAATTATTCATGCTAATATGCTATCCATCACATTGTATGAATGTCTTGTGTAATGTTTCAGTATTAATGTTCGCATACTTGTATGTGCTGAAGTTTATAAGTTCGTTCATGTTGTGTGAGCATTTCGGATTTGTATTTAATCTTCCATGTGATGCTTTTAACTAATTATCGCAGATTGTTGAGTCTATTCGCCTATTCGAGTGTCATATCGCGAGCAGTGGAACCTAAAGATTACTTAGTTCAGCAAGAAAGGGTCACACCAGTATACGTAAGCGCAGCTTCCATTAATCGCTTCAAAAGGACAGACCGGACGATGTAACCAAAAATACAACTACGAGTTGTTTTTCCTTTGTTAAAAGAAACATTAAACTGCAACTACATGCTTTTTAATTGCAACAATTTAATGTTAAGAGTCTGTCCTTTCTGTATAACAGAATTGATGTCTGTTACATGACTTGTCCGTTACATCTTTTACGTATATTTGTGTATCCGTATTTTCTGTTTATCAGAAACTTTCTTACGAAATCTTTTATCAAGGAACAAATTAAGACTATTAAAACGTTTAGTAGAATGGATTAGTGGATGAAAGAAAACATCAGTGAAACTCCTTGATTTTCAACAAAATTTTGGTGGTGGAAAATTAAAATTTGACTCCTACCATGTACAATCCAACTTCAACCCAAATCAAGACCGATTTTTTCTCCCTACCATTCCTCCATTTTTTTAACTCCTTATAAATACCGTCTCATTTAATGAAACTAAACACCAACAAATAAACAAAAACAGAATAAAAATGGTTCTTTAAGTCTACACCATTGAATAATGCGACAGCAAATAATCTAAAGCTTTTCATTAGCTCCACACAAAAAAACCATCGATCTGAAAATTCTTTCTTGATTTTAATTTATCATAGAAGTTTTTAAAGAAGAGGTGAAATTTTTCTACCCAATCAAAGAAACTGACAATTCAGCAAGTAGTACCAGAAGAAAAATCAATGGGTCTCATCCAACATTGCTTCTTTTTCCTAGTAGTCTTTCACGTTGTTTTGAATGAGCCTCGTGGAGCTTATGGTACCAGATTTGGCGGTAGCATTTCTTCGCCAGCACTGGCTCCAGATACGGCTCCGGCTCCAAATATGACTCCAGCTTCGGCTCCGGCTCCAGAAACACCATTGACAGCGGGTGGAGTGTGTGAAACTATGGTCACAAAAGCTGGTTACAAATGCCAGGAATTCAAAGTATGATGGTCGATTCTAAACCACATGCATCACAGCTACGCTTAATTTCTGTAATGCAATTAACTAAATATAGGATGTATATACTGTATACAGGTGACAACCAAGGATGGTTACATTCTTTCCCTTCAGAGGGTCAACAGTGGTAAAGGTAATCCAAAGACCAAAGAACCAGCCTTCTTGCAGCACGGGTTATTTATGGTATGCATTCTCCTCCGAATGGCTCTTTCAGATAGCAGCAGATATCTGTTCTTCACAAAACATAAACACATGCAGATGATGTTATCCATATATATATATACATTGGATATACAAGTATATTTGATGATGGCCTTAATGCATGCAGGATGGAGCGTCATGGTTTCTGGATTCACCAAAAGAATCTCTAGGATTCATACTAGCTGATAATAATTATGATGTTTGGGTCGGTAATACCAGAGGAACGAGATACAGTCGTGGTCATACTAGACTTAATTCACTTTTACCTGTACGTACTGCTACACTCCTTCACAAACTCTCTTAGAAAAAAGTAGTACATTCTCTTAGGTGTTTATTTGATATATATGTCTATATTGACGTACAGCAATACTGGGACTATTCATGGGATGATATGGCACTATCTGATCTTCCAGCTTATATTAATTTCGTGTACAAACAAACCAAGAAGAAGATTAACTATATTGGACATTCCCAGGTGAGTAATTTTTAGAAGATTAAAAAAAATCCCACTTCATCGTAATAATAACAATTTTGAAGTGGTTTTAGTAATTATATACATTGTCACTGGCAGGGAACAATTATGGCACTCGCATCATTCTCTCTGGGTCCTAAAGCTCCAGACGAAGTTCTTACTAAGCTGAAAGCAGCTGCACTGCTCAGCCCCGTTGCTTATTTGAGCCATATGCTCAACCCAATGAGTCGGATTGTTGCTAAAACCATAGCGCAAGAGGTAGACAATAGTTTAAACCATTTAGTTCCTATTTCTAAAGAAAATGCAGTTAATCCATCTTAAAACATACGACTGTAATGTATATTGGACTGATCCTATTTAATTATTCTCTCCACAGTGTCAAGGAGCCTACGCCATGGCCGAAGTCAATATGAAGGAGTAGGAATTATTTTTTGACAATATCTGTAGTTTAATTTATTTTATAGTTAGCTTGATTTGTGATGGTTTTCTATTAATGTCTCATGAACAGCGAACGTATGTCGGCCTATCTCGGGGCTATTTGCAAATCTGTACAGGGGCTGAATTGTTTTGACTCGGTATCGAGTTTTACAGGTACGGACCAATTAATCCCCCTTTATAATTCAAAAACAATTTCTCGTCCTTATTATTTTTTGGAAAATACTAAATTAGTAACCTGCTAATTTTGGTGACATTAATTCATAGGAAAAAATTGCTGCCTCAATGCCACGTCTTTTGATAAATTCATTGCAAATTCACCTCAATCGACTTCAGCGAAGAACAGCATGCATTTAGCTCAAAGTAAGTGTTTTACTACGTACATTATCAACATTGATCTTCCTTTCTTTGATTTAGTTCATTATTACATATATCTTTATCTTATTTATCTGAATAATGTAAAACACTGCAGCGAGTAATTCAGGAAAATTTACGAAATATGATTACGGACTCCTCAACATGGTAAAGTATGGACAACTAACGCCACCGCCATATCCCTTAACTAACATTCCCAAGAACCTTCCAATATTCATCAGTTACGGAGTCAATGATGCACTAGCCGACCCGCAGGACGTCGAACATTTACTGAGTGATATGAAACATCCTAAAAATAAACTTGAAGTTCAAAAGATTGCTAATTATGGTCATCTTGATTTCATCATCGCTACTAATGCTAATCGTATCGTTTTCAAGCCTATGATCGCCTTCCTCAAGCGTCAAAAATAATTCAGCAATATTTCCGCTTGCTTGGTATGTAAGTTCATTCACTGTTATGTCAGATACGGGCTAGAAATAATCCAGTTGGCTTTGCTTGGTGTTTGATTTTCCGTTGTCGAGATCAGAGAGTTCGAATAATTTTCCGGACCTGGGTGGGTAGTGCTGTAAGCAGCTCGATCTCCTGCGGGTGTTGTAGGAATAATATATGCTGTGTTGTCGATTGTTGTTCCATATCTAATTATCAATGAAATCAACTTATTTTTCCTTTTCTATATATCGCTTTTCTTTTTTCTTTTTTTCTTATTATTATGGGCTTCTTGGCAAACAATGCCAACGGCAAAGAAAAAAAAAACGAAATCCAACTTAAACAGGACAAAAGAAATATAGGAATAAGCCATACAGACTGCTCCAAGAAGAAATATGAATCCTTGTTTTTCTTTGTTAAGAGAACTATTAAGATGCTTTTTAATTGCAACAACTTAAACTTTAACAGTCTGCCATTCCTGTATATAACATAATTGATGTTTGTAACATGACTTGTCTGTTACGAACATACGTTTGTGTTTCAGATAATTGATGAGTCCGTATTTTATAAATAGCTTTTGCAAGGTCAAGGCGCTCATTCATTTTCTGTTTATCAATAACTTTCTTACGAAATTTTACGTCAAGGAACAAATTAAGACTATTTAAAGGTTTAATACAATGGATTAGTAGATGAGAGAAAACACCGGTGAAACTCCTTGATTTTCAACAAAATTTTGGTGGTTGAAAATATAATTTCCACTACCACCATTCCTCCATTTTTTTTCAATTCCTTATATATACCATCTCATTTAATGAAACAAAAAACCAAAGAATTAAAAAAAAAAAGGTTCTTCAACTCTACACCACTGACCAGTAAGACAGCAAACAATATAAAGATTTTAATACCTCCACACCGAAAAACCTTAGATCTGCGAAAATTTTCTAGATTTTAATTTATCTGTGTAGAATTCTTAAAGCAGCGGTGAATTTTTTTCAGCCAATCAAAGAAGTTGACAATTCCTCAAGTAGTACCAGAAGAAGAAGAAAACAATGGGTCTCATCCAATATTGGTTCTTATTGTTGGAAAACGATTAATAAAAAAAAAAGATAATTTTTTAAAGTTTTAATAAAAAATTAATATTTATTGTTTTATTTTGTGAATGAAACTTTTTAGTCCCACATCGTGGAGTTTCCAATTTTTATTAGTTTTAAGAAACTATATAAACCTTTTAGTCCCACATCGGGGAGTTTTTCTTCTTAAGTTATATTTGTCAATTATATAAAGAAATTCACTACTTTTGTAAAATCATGGGAAAGGGGTTGCTCTATATTTTAGAGGGACCCCTAAGGGAAAATATTTTATAGCGGTTTTTAAGCATTCGCGATTTTCCTTAACGGTTTTTTCGGAGTTGCCAAGCTCAAGTTGAGCATCTACTACATATGCTAGTAGTAGGTGTATTAGGGTGTTTTATCCTGGAGATATCCGTCCTGTGAGGGCTATAGCATCACTCTTGAGTGTAGCCGGGCGCTAATGTCTTAAGGACAACGTGTTGAACACGTGACTCACTCTATTTTCCAAAGTTTTGCCTTGTTGCTGTTGCGGAGATACGGGGAGCTTGTTCGTTTTGTCAAAGCAATCACTTCCATTATAAAGGAGCTAAGTATCAATAACTTTTGCTTATTTGATTTTTCTTTGTTTTTGATTATTGCACCCAACACTTATTCCTAGTAGTCTTTCATGTTGTTTTTAATGAGCCTCGTGGAGCTTATGGTGCGAGAATTGGCGGTAGCATTTCTGATGCTCCAGATACGGATCTGGCTCTAGACGCGGATACGGCTTCAGATATAACTCAGGCTTCAGATATGACTCCCGCTTTGGAGACACCATTGACAGCGGGTGGAGTGTGTAAAACTATGGTCACAAGAGCAGGTTACAAATGCCAGGAAATCACTGTATGATCCTCGATTCTAAACCACATGCATCACTAAGATAGTAAGATAGGATGTGCATCTTCGGTACTAATCATTGCTGAACGTGATATGTATACACAGGTGACAACCGAGGATGGTTATATTCTTTCCCTTCAAAGGGGCAACAGCGCTAAAAGTAATGTAAAGACAAAAGAACCAGCCTTCTTGCAGCACGGGTTATTTATGGTATGCATTCTTTATTCTTCTAGACTTCAGTTCTCTTTCTCTCTCGATTGGCTCAATGAGATAGCAGTAGATATCTGTTCTTCACAAAACACAAACAAATGTAGATCCTGTAATCAAAATAGTATTCATAACGGAATATTTTACATAAATTCTACCTGCTGCCTGCACACAAGGGATATATATATTTTTATTTGATGATGGCCTTTATGCATGCAGGACGGAGCGTCATGGTTTCTAGATTCACCGAAAGAATCTCTAGGATTCATACTAGCTGATAATGGTTATGATGTTTGAGTCGGTAACACCAGAGGAACGAGATACAGTCGTGGTCATACTAAACTTAATTCAATTTTACCTGTACTACTCCTACACGCCTTCACAAACTCTCTTAGAAAAAAAAAAGTATTAAATTCTCTTAGTTGTTTACTTGATATATATGTGTATATTGACGTACAGCAATTCTGGGATTATTCGTGGGATGAAATGGCACAATATGATCTTCCAGCTTATATTAATTTCGTTTACAAACAAACTAAGAAGGAGATTAACTACATTGGACATTCCCAGGTGAGTAATGTTTAGAAAATTAAAAAAAAAAAAAAAAAAACAGGCTTCATTGTAATAATGATAATTTTGATGATCGATTCGGTTTTAGTAATCATATGTACTGTCACTTGCAGGGAACAATTATAGCACTCGCATCATTCTCTCTGGGGCGTGAAAGTACTAGTGAAATTGTTTCCAAGCTGAAAGCAGCTGCAGTGCTCAGCCCCGTTGCTTATTTGAGCAATATGCTCAACGAAATGAGTCGGGTTGAGGTATACAATAGTTTAAACCATTTAGTTCATCATATTTCTAAAGAAAATTCATTCATTGCATCTTAAAACATACGAATGTAATGTATATTGGAGTGATCCTCTCTAATTATTCTCTCCACAGTTTGCAAGCAGCAATCCAATGGCCGAAGTCAATACTGCGGAGTAAGAAATATTTTTGACGATATCTGAAGTTTAATATCTTCTATAGTTAGCCTCTGGTAAGCTGACTTTGTGATGGTTTTTAATCAATGTGCCATGAACAGCCAACGTACCGCCGCCTATCTCGGGGGTATTTGCAAATCTGTACAGGGGATGAATTGTTTTGACATGGTATCGAGTTTTACAGGTATGAGCCAATTAATCCCCCTTTATTTCAACAACAATTATCCGTCCTTTTTAATTTTGGAAAATACTAAACTAGTAACCTCGTAATTTGGTGACCTTAATGCATAGGAAAAAATTGCTGCCTCAATGCAACGTCTTTTGATAAATTCATTGCAAATTCACCTCAATCGACTTCAGCGAAGAACAGCATGCATTTAGCTCAAAGTAAGTGTTACTACGTACATTATCAACATTAATCTTCCTTTCTTTGTTAATATACATATGTTTATCTAATTATTTGAATAATGTAAAATTCTGCAGCGAATTCAGGGAAATTTACGAAATACGATTACGGGATCGGCAACATGCTAAAATATGGACAGACAACGCCACCTCTTATCCTTTAACTGACATTCCTAAGGATCTTCCAATTTTCATAAGTTACGGAGTCAATGATGCACTAGCCGACCCGCAGGACGTCGAACATTTACTGAGTGGTATGGATCATCCTAAAAATAAACTTGAAGTTCAAAAGATTGAGAACTACGGTCATCTTGATTTTATCATCGCTACTAATGGTAATCGTATCGTTTTCAAGCCTATGATCGCATTCCTCGAGCGTCGAAAATAATTCAGCAATTTGTCCGCTTGCTTGTTATTCATTGTTATGTCAGTTACGGGTTATAAATAACACAAAATTGGTTAAAAAGACCAAAATCAATAATTTTGGGGTAAAAAGGACAGTTAGATTTTGATACTGTTTAAATGGCCAAAAATTATTTTGATACTGCTTAAATGGCCAAAAGTTTAAAAATAGTCAAGATGTAACCGGTTTCATCCTGCCAATTTTCAAATATTTTTTCTTATTTTTAATTTACACAGGATGTATCCAGTTTCACCTTGGTATTTTTTAAGTTTAAGCTAGGATGAATCCAGTTTCATCCTTGCTAATTTTTTTTTGTCCATTTCACCCAAACTATTTTTTACTCATCCATTTAAACCGTGATTTAAAAATATTTGGACAAATGACCCATTTTCCGTAGAAATAATCCAGTTGGCTTGTATTAGGAGATATGTATTTATTGTGTATATTGTACATATGGTTACATATTTTTGTTACTTAGAAAATATACTTATCACATTTAGATTTGTTTTTGGTTCTCTGCCTATTTAATCACGTGAAAAACATGTTTATAGGGTAAGCTTTCGAATAATAAGAAAATCTTCATCTTCTTTATCTTGTGGTTTCGTGGCATCTGAAACATTGTCGTTTCATAGCATCTGAGCCAGAAAAGATCTAATCTATTTGAATTCAATAATTGTGCTTAAGATTAGCACATCACGTGTGTATCTAATGTAGCGATCACACCAATTAATTCTCGTGGAGGATCTCTATTATCACAAGATCGATTAAATCTTGCTAATAATCTGACCAGACGGCAAACTGTCTGCCAAGGTTGCCTAAATATTCTAAAAATCTGACTGGATGGCGAACTGGTAAAGTCAGGTGGATCAGGGTCAACTGGTACAGCTCATAGTATCAAAGGGCCTAAAAGATGATGCTAGACACGTGTAAGATTACAAAATACCATGTTCTTTACCGCATCTTTATGTTTACATTTTCTGCCACCAAGGCCTAGCTTTCCATGCGTGGTGTCTTCTCCTTTATCGCATCATCCTCACCCAACTACTTCTGAGTTTTAACTCTCTGCGCCTCTATCTAAGGTTCCTGCATTGTCTATCTTTCTCTCAAGAATTCCCATAACTATAAAAGAAATTGAAGATTTATTGATAATTAAATTCAGTGTACAATTCTTATGGCTGAATAACCTATTTATATTCTCACAAACTTAACAATCACTCAAAACAAATTTTCCTAACGAAGATAAAACTTAAAACAAAGATACTTTCCTAACATAAAGCAAACTCTAAATAAAACTCTTCTAAGACTCTCTAGAACTCAATCTATCAATCAAATTTTAAAAAATATAAGACATGAATTTGTGAGAAATCTTTCTGTCGTACATCTCGGTTGGTTGAAGATTTTTAAAATAAATAGATAATAAGACTAAAAAAAAACTAAAAAAACTTTAAAAATTTTAAAAATTAAAAATAAAAAAATTTAAACCACAAAATAAATAATAAATAAGTAAATTAATAAATTAATTGAGGATAACTAAGTAATTTACCTACCCTTGAATACCCGTAATCACCCCATCCTAGTTAGGGTAATCACTTTGCATTCCCTAAAACATGGTTCTTATATAAAGCAAAAAGACTTCATACCAAATCTACTTAATTGTATCACGTCTCTCCAAAATTCAAAGCCAACATGAAAGTTTTATGGATGTTGTGCACAACTCTTTAAAATAACATCTGTAAAATGTTGGAAACCAGATGATTAGGAGCAAAAGGTTGGATGACTTCATACAAAATTTTGAATTCGTGTTTCATTCATTCTCGACAGACAGTAAGTATGAAAAATTCAAAAACATTCCTCTTCTACAAAACCTTTTCGATGCTTGGATTATTTATTACTGGATATCTAAATAAATCAGTGTAAACAAAAATACCTGAGTACGTGCAGTGATCCAAATAGGTAAAGGCTTATCTTATGATTTATCAGTCTTAAAATTACGGATTGACCGTGGGAAACTGTTGTGTCTCACAATATGTAGAATTCCCAATTTAACTGAGTGTGTCAATTAGTACTGAATATGAATCTTTCATATTGATCTTCTGAATCATGTTTCGATCACTTCGCCACATGGTTAAGTTAGGAAATCAGGATGGAAACACTTTCTCTTTACATATAGATATCAAAATGGTAAGTAAGTAAGAGTTGGAATTTTGTAACTATAAATCTGAACATTAATTTTTTAATGGACTAGAAGATTTTTAAGATAAGAAAGATTCTCCAGAATACAAATTTTATGTGTGGATATCTTAAATTAGTTAAGTTTCTCTTACGTACTTAGATCGATACGCCAAATCAACATAATTAACATTTATATGAAGTACTGTAAAATCATCATGATCAATTCCCCCTATGTTTTTTAATATGATTGATACCCAATACAACGTTCGTAAATTGTACTCGTATTACTTAGCTTCAAACAACGTAACCGGAGAAGATTCTAAGACAATGAATGACACTGATTAGTTAAAATAGTTGTATGACTCACTGACAACAACCATGAAAAGAAGATGTATGATTTTCATTCCAATTTTAATTGAAAAGAATGTTGTAAATGGTTTTACAAAATGCGGTGCATACAAAGCCCTTATATATTTATTATGACTACTAGGCCAGGTTTTAAAAACCCTTAAAGCTTCTCCGATGGCACATTTGTGGAGATAAATGTTAAAATCCACCTACGATGCACATTCATTTTCTCTAAAATCATTCTCCAATCCTAATGTCTTAAACCAATGTGTAGATGACTTTCGGTAGACATTGTAAAGGTGAATGTCTAGTTTAGACATTCCCCTTGACATTGTCTACCATCCTAGTCAGCTTCTACTTAATTGAATTGACTTTAATATGTTAAGTAACCATCTTTAACTCTAATAAAATTTTAATTATAGAAAATTAACTTTACGCTAATTAAAAGAAGAGGTTACATGCAATACCGTTGGAGATGGATTTTTTTTCCCTTCCTAATTTTAAGGAAAAATAGATTGAGAATGTCTTATTTGTGTTACCACATAGGAAAAACACGCAATGTCCATTGGAGAAGCTCTTAGATTTTACGCAGAATTAGTCATTGGATCTGTAAATTAAAATGGATAATTAAGAGAAGAGACAAACACAAAAAGAATAAAGAATAATAAAATAATAATAATAAAATGTTCTACATATATCAGGTATCATTTGTGTAACAATTTAGGCTAATTTTATTCTTTTTTCGGATTGAAGAGTCAACACCATCGTGACCGATATGTTTATGTTAGACAACCTGTGGTGTTTATGAAATGTTAACCCATAAGTTTATAGGATTTTACTGCGTATGCATCGGGTTAGAAGCTTTTATGTTTATGAAATGTTAACCCATATGTTTATGTTAGACAACCTGTGGCTTAACTTATATCAGGAAAGTTATTTATACATCAGCAGTGGGGGAAGACCGAAATTTCAGTCGTTGAATTTTACAAGGGAAATGATTTAGCAACGTATATATCAATTTTGGTTTTAATTTGAAGCAATTGAGGGTAAAATCGATAGTTAACCTAGTTCAGTAAGGTTAATGTATACTTCGGACCCAAAATTGTTCGATTATCAAATCAATTTTGGAAAAAGATGATCAATTTCAACTGAATTTGAATTCAATGAAATTGTAAAAAAACTGTTGCAAATTGTATTAGGCCACTGTTTTCTCATGGTTTGTGGGCCGTAATTACAGATAATCATTTCGAGTTTTGATTAATTATAAGACGCTTAACAATATTTGGGGATGATAACTCTTTAGTTATCCAACCAATTTCGAAAAATAGTACTGATTCATATTCAATTTCATCGAGAAAAAACGTTGTCTGCAATTGAATTTTAATCCCCATAGTGAACACATATAAGGACCCCGATCAGTCGTTCAATTATAGAAAGAACATCTAATTAAACCAGATGACCGTGTTCACAGTGTTGGCGAAGGAAATTCGGACCAGTTCAATTCATAAAACGGTGATATTTATGGGTTTAACATCAGCAACTGAGAATAAATGTTCGTCTGTTGCTAATCAATTTCACATAATACTGCAGAGCACTGGCACACCCTTGTAAGGCCCTTGTTACCGTAGCCCCAATAATACATGATTACCATTTTCAAGATCATAATCTAATTTATTTATCTTTTATTTGCGTTGTCCTCGAAAGTGGATATTATGTATTTTACACAAATCCCTTTTGAGAGTGAGTATATATATATATATGATCATCATCGATATATTTAGTTCCGTTAAAGGGCACAATAGATCATCCCCGGTTCCAGTTTCAGCAAGAAATTTTAATTAGTACATAATTAGACTCAACTAATTATGTGGAAACTCAAATTCGCTGACAATGGAGGTCCTTTTTGTGAGTGGCTTTCCAGTACTAATAATTTTGTGGGAAGACAGACTTGGGAGTTCGATCCAGAGGCCGGAACTTCAGAAGAACGAGCTGAAGTCGAAAAAGCTCGTCAGGGATTCTATGAAAATCGTTTCAAAGTTCGAGCTTGTGGGGATGTTTTATTACGCTTGCAGGTGGTATGGTTAGATATATTTTACATAATTTATGAGTTTTGCGTAGTATTAAAACGCTCTGTAATTTTGTATACAATGACAGCAATTAAGGAAAACAAAGATAAATTCGATCTTAGTATACCACAAGAGCCGAATATTGGAGACGATAATGAAGTGACCTTTGAAGCAACGACAAATACGTTAAGGAGAGGCATTCGATTCTTTTCTGCCATGCAAGGCGATGATGATCATTGGGCTGCTAATATTGATGCACCCTTATTTCTGATGCCACCTTTGGTTAGATTTTTTCCTTTCTCCCTTTTGCCTATAGTCGAACTTCTACATACGCTGACCTTAATACGTTCATGGCACACCAAAAATATGCAGGTTTTCACATTATATATAACGGGAGCCATTAATACCATCATGTCGCATGAACATAAAAAGGAGACACTGGGGTATATGTATTGGCATCAGGTATACGTATGTTGAGCTATGCACGTACAACTTTCATTTAATAGCCTACACATAAAATAATAACTAATTCATCATCAATGAAAAAAACATATTTGTTTTTGCAGAATGAAGACGGAGGTTTCGGGTTCCATATAGAGGGGGCACAGTATTATGTTCAGTACTGCACTTTAACTATATTTGCATGCGCATACTTGGAGAAGGACCAGATGGTGGTCATGAAAATGCTTGTACCGATATGTACTTTGAAAGGTAGAGAGAAAGAATGGTGCTAGGAATTAAATCCAACTATTCTAAATGTTGTACTTCGTGAATAACGAATGCTGTTATGAAATAGGAGTAATTTTCCTAACCAATTGCCTTATTACAAAGTGTAATCAAGATAAACCTTGTCGATCTCCATTATACTTGAATCCAAAACGTCAAACCACAAACAAAACTTCAACAATAATAAGAATTCTACGACTACAAACAAGTAAGACTAGAGTGGCGCAAAGGCAACTACAATTGCTAAATTACAAATACAACTACAAATACACAAGGAATGTTGTATTTTTTGTATTTATTTTTTTGGCAAAGCTCACGAGAATATTTTTATATTAAAAGGCAAAGAAAATAAGAGAGGACTAAGCCAAAACCTCAGAAGGAAGGAACATAAGAAAGGAAAGGCGAAAAGAAAAAAAAACATGTTACAGTTATCGAAATCTATAAGTAGACAGATTCGATCTGTCATTATCCAAAGCTGGTCGAATGAAAGGCGGTGGCTCCGTCCACCACCGAGAGCTTGAAGAAGCTCCCCATTTCGCTAGTAAATCAGCTAGGAATCTTCCTTGTATTCGTTTAGGCGCTCTCACCTTGTTTCCCTTTTCCTTTTTATCACTGAATTCACCTTTTAAGTTTTTAGGACTTCTATTTTTGTTAGTTTTGTTTGTGGTTTGACGTTTTGGATTCACCTTTTAAGTCAAAAAAAAAAAAACTACAATTACTAATTCTAACCACATCAAAACTAACAAAGAAAAAAAAAAGACTACAATTACTAAATCCAACCACAACAAAACTAACAATAGAAGTCCTAACAATTTAGTCCCGAATACTTTAGATCTGAGCTAGAGGTTAAAGGAGGATATGGTTGTAGTTTTTTATTTATGAAGGGGAGGGGAGAGTCAAATTAATCTACAATGCTAGTTGTTGGAAATCAAAGGCTGAAAATAGGAAATATATTGATTATACATTAGAAACTCTTTAAATTAATAGTCCTGGGACCAGAGAAATCTATTAATTTAGAGAGATTATTAATTTAGCGAGTTAAATGTTAGCTTGTGCAAGCCTAGTTGGGATCATCAAATGTTATTATTTTAAAGAAATAATTAATTTAACGAGTATTAATTTAAAGAGTTTCTACTGTATTAACTTTTTTTTCTATTTTTCAATATCAATCTTTTACTGGTCCGAGGGTAATCAAATCTAGCTAGGTCTCGTTAGTTGCATTGTACATATGGACACCAAATACATTTTATTGACTGTCTTTCTTTTTTTGGGCCGACATTATTTATGTATGCTTTTTGCTGCACCACAGTCTTTATGCATGCTAGCTTGTTGGGTGGAGGATCCGAATTCAGATGCTTTTAAGAAACATGTTTCCAGAGTACAAGATTACATCAGGGTTTCCGAATATGGACTTGGCATGCAGGTTGTTCATGTTGGCTGCAATAATCAAAATAAAGAAAAAAAAACAAATAAGCAAAAGTTATTGATACTTAGCTCCTTTATAATGGAAGTGATCGATTGACGAAACGAATGAGCTTCCCATATCTCCACAATAGCAACAAGACAAAACTTTGGAAAAACAGAGTGAGTCACGTGTTCAACACGTTGCCCTTAAGACATTAGCGCCTGGATACACTCAAGAGTGATGATGTAGCCCTCACAGGATGGATATCTCCAGGATAAAACACCCTACTACACCTACTACTAACATATGTAGTAGATGCTCAACTTGAGCTTGGCAACTCAAAAAAAAACCGTTAAGGAAAATCGCGAATGCTTAAGAAATGTTATAAAATATTTTCCATTAGGGGTCCCTCTAAAATATAAAGCAACCACTTTCCTATAGATTTTACAAAAATAGTAAATTTGTTTATATAATGGAATAATACAACTTAAAAATAGGAACTCCCCGATGTGGGACTAAAAAGCTTATATAGTCTCTTAAAACAACTAAAAAGTGGAACTTCCACAATGTGAGACTAATAAGTTTTTCATTCACAAAAGAAAACAATAAATTATAATTTTATTAAAACCTTAAAATCATTTTTTTAATAATCGTTTCCAACAATCCCCCACATGAATGAAAACTCAATAAAACACGAAAACACAGATAGATCTTGGTAAATCAACAACCCAATCTCACGACCCGAACTGACTGAACAGACAGACAGATCGTGTATGTTGAAGTAATACTAGCCATTTCAACGTCCTCTCCCTCACACAACAGTGTGTTGACTCCAGGGTCATACTATGGATTGCAAACAATCATAATAGTATAGAGGGCTTTCATCTTTAATTTCTCACAGGTGAGACTAAAGGTTTCTTTCACCAAAGTGAAAATGAATGATCTAGTGAACCCTTAGCGACCCTTAGGTCCTAAGTTCCAATAATACCAAAACAACATGAAACTCATTTTCTCAAAATGATTTAATTTTTGATAAAAAAACAAAAAACACATAAAAACGTAGGAAATACCATTTTAGGCAGAGGTGTCCATGAGGTCTTGAACATTTGCTTAGTGAGATATTACCGGAATTACTTGATAGAGACAGTGAACTATGTCTTGAACTGCTAGCGTTTGATGTAATTCGCGATAAAAACCACGCAATGATATCTCCAAGGTTGCTGCCAAGCTCGTGCCGTTGTGTCCGTTTTGGCCCTGGACGTATCCTGTTTCTCAGAATGCTCTATAGAATCAGCTCATATTCTCATAGGAAGCGACCCACTTCCTCATTCAGATAGGTGAATTCCATCAAGAGTGTTTACTGCTACACCCCACTTCAATCTTAAATTGAAACTATAAAACTCATTAAGACTTATTAAAAAGTCATCCTCCACATGCAGTCACACTATCACGTCGACACCATAGGGAAGGGACAGAGAATGAAAATCTCTGATAGTGTTTACCTTTACCCACCACAAATTAGTTGTCTCATTCGAAACCTTGATCATGGTTCTCCAGTCAGCAAGGTTGAGTATCCTTCATGGCAAGTTTAATATATGAGCTTAAGCCCCAACCCCCTCGATGCATTTTTAACTATCTCTTTGTACAAACCTTTCGTCAAGGTTGCACGATATTCTCCTTGGACTTTATCCAATAACTGGAAATAACGCCGATTGGGATTAGTTATTTCTTAAATTTAACTATTATAGCTTGGCTAACACAATGTATAGATATAGCTGACACAGGCCTATGCCAGAGAGGAATGTCTTCTAAAAAGTATCTTAGGCACCCATCCCCCTCTCGTGCTTTATCTAACGTATTACTCTCAAATTCCATAGTGAATTGAGCTATATGTCTGTTTGGAATATCTCTGTTTGGAAATCATCCAAAAACAAACAACCTGCTAGAGTGAATACATATCCACTCGTAGATTTAGACTCCTCTGAGTCAACTATCCATTTTCCATCACAAAGAACCTCAAGGATAGCAAGTTACCTTCATAAATAAAACAAAAGGTAATAAAGTATTTTAGGTACCATAATACTCTACTAAGTGCATACAAATTCTTTTTCTCTGGACTACAAGTATATCTACTTAACTTACTCACAATATAGGCAATGTATGTACTCTTACAGTTCATTAAATTCATCATACATCCTATAACTATTGAGTATTCAAGTTAAGATACTTCATTACCCTTATTTTTCTCGAGTCTAACAAGAAGAATCGTATGGAGTACACGCAGGCTTACAATCAGACTGATTGTATCTCATAAGCACAAATTCAACATAATGAAAATGACTAAGACTATAAATGTTTGATTATCTTTTAACCCTCATCCCTAGGATTATATCAAAAGGGCGTAAGTCTTTCAATTCAACGACCTCATTCAGTGCATGTTTTTAGTGAAATTAATCACATCTATGTTTGTATCAAGTATAAGCATATCATCAACATACAAGCATACAATCACACAGGCATCCTTAACAAGTTACTTTTAAATATACTTGTGAGATTCATTAACTTAAATCCACTACTCATTATCACATGATCAAATTTTTCATGTCACTGTTTACGTGCTTATTTGAAAACCATACAAAGATTTGTTCAACTTACAAACTTTGTCTTCACAACCTTTCACTACAAAGTCCTCAGGTTTGTCTATATAAATTTCTTTATCTAATTCACGGTTTTAGAAAAGCTATCTTAACATCCATCTGATATATCTCCAAGTTGTTTATGGCAGCGATATCAATTAGCATCTCAACAAAAGTAATTATCGTCAAAAGTGAATAAGTATCAAAGAAATCTACACCTTATTTTAGTTTATAGCCTTTAGATACCAACTTAGCTTAATATTTTTCCACAGTTCCATCTACCTATCGTTTCCTCTTAAATACTCATTTACATCCCATGGTCTTACTCCCTGGAGGTAAACTAGCAAGCTCCCAAGTCTGGTTCCGACGGACTGAGTTAATTTCACTAAATGAAGCTTCTTACCAGAATGGGGTTTCAGTAGATATCAAGGCTTCTTTACAATTCTTAGGATCTTACTAAGCTAGGCATGTTATGAAGTCGGTATCATAAGAAGTCTCAAGTCTAATTATTTTACTTCTCTTAGGCTCAACATCAATTTCATCTTCCTTTAAAATAAGTTCTGATTATTTGAAAATAAATCTAGGTGATCAACAACACATATCTAATGAGGTACAGGTTTACAATAAACATGTTCAAAGAACTCCGCATCCCTAGATTCCGTAATAATATTCACACCAAAGTCAGAAAAAATCAGAACACACAACCAAAAATCTATTTGTATAAGTATACTCAGCATACCCTATACGAAAACACAATCAAAATTTTTGGTTCCAATCTAGTTCTTTTAGGAAGAGGAATTACAATCTTAGTCAAACACCCCCACACTTTGACGCATTCATAAGAAGGTCATCTACCTTTCCATAAACCATATGGAGTTTCATCTGAGCTTAAAAGGGTACTTTATTCAAGATATACTAGTTAAGAGGACTGCCTCCCTCCACAAGGCCGCAGGTAATCCTGAACTAATCAACATGGAAATTATCATCTCCTTAAGGATACGGTTGTTATGTTCAAGGCTTCTAATTGGTTTCCAACTTCAAGTTTAAACATCTTAAGGCTTTTAAGGCGTCATCCTTATCCCTAAGCAAGTATACAAGATAATACCTCGTACAATCATCTACGGAAGTTATAAACCATCTTTTACCACAGTGGTTTTGGGTTAAACTCATGTCAACAAGACCTAACTGAATTAATTCTAAAGGCTTAGAATTACTCTGAATATTTGTGTTAAAAGGTTTTATAGCATATTTTGATTCTTCACAGATTTCACTTTTATATTCAAAATCCAAACTAAATTTGGGTACGCAGCCTATGCTAGCCAGTTAAGCATTGACTTATAAGTTTACGGTTCCAAGTCTACCACGTAAAACAATCAATCACAGAAAGAAAGCACAAGAATCAACTATGTTCACATCATCAGTTTTTCCGTTAAGCTTATATAGACCCAAAGTCCTATAACTCTTGCTTAAAAAATCTCTGCCTAGTTACAACAAGTTTTCCAGATTCAATTAAGATCTTAAATCTTTTTCCACCTACAACAGAACAAGATACAAGATTTTCGCATATGCTCGGAACATGAAAACTTCGTTCAATGTGAGAATATTACAGATATGAGCTTCTGCTCGACCTTTTCCTTTTATGCAACCTCTATTGCAGATAAGTTACTCAATAAGAGTTTCTCGACGTGACTATCCTATGATAGGAGGTGAACAGGTCTCTGTTTCAACAAACATTCTTGGTGGCTCCAGAGTCCACCTACTGGTCTCTCACATTGGTTATTAAAATAACTTCCGACAACATGCCACTAAACTCGTTCTAGTTTGTTTCAACTAAATTAGTATTAACTTTCTACTTATTAAGGTTTTTATGTTGTCTACAATTTACTGCCGCGTGGCCAGGAATTTTACAAACATAATAATCACCCTTAATTAAAGTAATGCCAGATTCAGTTTTACGAAACATACCTTTCTTCTGAAGAGTACGCTTAGAATTGTTTGATGTTCTCGCCTTTGTCATCTTTGGAAGACTTGTGTTCATCCACAGGCTCCTGGTATCCATGTCCCTTCTCAATTTCATGTCATAATCTTCGTTTATACTTTGACCATGGACACGACAATTTCCCAATCAACTAATACACCACATCTCACGAACCTTAGTTCCGAATAGGAAAATAAAATATGAGTTTTGAAGATAACATCTAGATCTACAAACTTCGTTTGAATCACCATATCAAAAAACTCATGGTTACCCCATAAAAACTACTTTAGTTAACAACAAATTTCTGCTCGTTAGGATTTTTCAGGAACGTTTCTTTGTTTTGTAAAATATCAAAAAAAATACTTTTACAACTCCAAAAATTCTGAAATTTTTCGTGGGTAACTATCAAGGTGTCTACCACATTATGTCCAAAGGGTTCGTCGAAATTCCTTATAGATTAAGAGATAACTTCGAAACTATACAACTGACCAAATATTCGTTTTTTTAATTTTTATTTTTCACTCCACAATTAACATCCATGATTATTACAAACTCTAATGTCTTAAGATTGTTGGGTGCAATAATCAAAATAAAGAAAAAAACAAATAAGCAAAAGTTATTGATACTTAGCTCCTTTATAATGGAAGTGATCGATTGACGAAACGAATGAGCTTCCCATATCTCCACAACAACAACAAGGCAAAACTTTGGAAAAACAGAGTGAGTCACGTATTCAACACGTTGCCCTTAAGTCATTAGCGCCCGGCTACACTCAAGAGTGATGCTATAGCCTTCACAGTACGGATATCTTCAGGATAAAACACCCTACTACACCTACTACTAACATATGTAGTAGATGCTCAACTTTGAGCTTGGCAACTCAAAAAAAAACCGTTAAGGAAAATCGCGAACGCTTAAGAAACGCTATAAAATATTTTCCATTAGGTGTCCTTCTAAAATATAAAGAAACCTCTTTCCCATAGATTTTACAAAAGTAGTAAATTTGTGTATATAATGGAATAATACAACTTAAAAATAGGAACTCCCCGATGTGGGACTAAAAAGCTTATATAGTCTCTTAAAACAACTAAAAAGTGGAACTTCCACAATGTCGGACTAATAAGTTTTTCATTCACAAAAGAAAACAATAAATTATAATTTTATTAAAACCTTAAAATCATTTTTTTAGTAATCGTTTTCCAACCGTTCATAATCACATATTTCTAGTTCAGAGTTATAAATTAGAATTAAATGAGATAGATGTATTATGTATCTTTTGAAGTAACTAATATATTATCCTTTCAGAATATCGGAAGTCAGACATGGGATGCAAGTTTCGCACTTCATGCGCTTCTAACAAGTAATGATCTTATTGACAAAATAGGTCCTACCCTCAAGAAAGGACATCATTTCTTGAAGTTGTCACAGGTTTGACCTTAATTCTCTCTATGATTGCAGATTTATATATCTGGCTATTCATCGTCATGGCAGACTTAAATTTTGCTTATTCTGTCTCAAATTGGGAATCTATGTTCGCTGCAACTTAGTTTTTCGGTTTTTTTTTGTTTTGATTTCCTTCTTTTCTTTGCTTTCTACCTCTGATAGACTCTTTGTATATTCTCTTCTATAATAAAATCTTCCTTTCTTTGAAAAAAAAATACATCGTCATGGCTGAGTCGAGCCAAAGAGTGTTATACCCGTATCTCAGACCTATATATGTTTTCATTACCTCTCATTTTCATGTTTTTCCAGAAACAACTCTAAGATAAATTCAAAGCTAGTCTTTTCTTTTCATTAGTGAAATTTATAATTTGTCTGATTACTGTGCTTTACATAAATGAAGGTTAAAGATAATCCATCCGGTGATTTCTGAAGTATGTACCGTCACATAAGTAAAGGAGCGTGGACCTTCTCTGATCAAGATCATGGCTGGCAAGTTTCAGACTGTACGTCTGAAGCGCTAGCGGTAATTTGTGCATGTCAGGTCTGAACTATTTCTTTCATAATTGAGATCAATAAGTCTTTATTAACTCATCCACAAAAGAAACCTCAAAGATGGTAACGATGTTGAGTCCGGGTAAATGTTGCACCACAACTACAACAAATGAAGCTAAAGTAATTTGAAGAAGAAAAATCACTTACATTTGAGTAACTGCGACTGAGTATATGCAACACCTCCACCATATCTAACTACGCTACAAAAAGTTGAATCTTAAATAGTTTAGTACAAAATTTTCCCGGCTTCAATTAAATTCATCATCATCATATTTTCCACATTTGTAAATGTGGAAGTGGAATAAATACAGCTTTGTTGCGGCATTTGATCACCTGCCGGATTTCTAACTTTATCCTACTTGGAAATTTTATCGCCGAATATTATTAACATTCACATTTGCTATCAGCAAGATAGAAACACTTTCTTTTTGGGGGGATGTTCATGTTCTACTGGAACATTAAGTAATTACCTTTTTGTTACAAGGTATTTAGCAACAAAAACTGTCATTTTGTAATCTGTACAAAGTATATATACAACCAATGATATGAAGTCATATATTATTGCAGGCGTGTCTCATATTTTCCCAAATGCCATAAGAAATTGTTGGAGATAAATTGCCAGTGAAACAATTTTATGGCGCTATCGAGGTCATTCTTTCCCTTCAAGTAAGGAGATCAATTTCGTCTAACATATTGACATGCACAATTATTGTGTACAAGTATACTAGCCTAAAATGCTTATTAGGGTGCAGATGGTGGATTCTCTGCGTGGGAGCCTGCAACATCACATGCATGGTTGGAGATAACGTTTGTTCGAAAGAATATTCACAAATTTGAACTAAATCGATTTATTTTTGGAGAACTTATTTGTTGTTATCCAATGGGTGTAAGCTTAATTATCTGATGGAGAAATTCCTACAAAAATAGGTTTTCAATCCAACGGAAATCTTTGAGGATGTTTTAGTGGAGCATGAGTAAGATACATACTCTTTCTATCGAATCTATCTTGATCTCGAGAACAGAAATAAAAGCGTTGCTAAACGAATGTGCTTCGCCATAATAATTTTCTAAATATCAGCAAACTGTATATGCTGATGATATACACGACTACTTCTGGTGGTTCGGTGAAACACCATACAAGTGTATTTTGGGCATGTTTTCCAAGTGTTTAGTTTTCGGACCATTAAAGAATTTTTGTTTTGCTTCATACTTATATTGAAAAGTTAAGTACAGATATGTGGACTGCACTTCATCAGCAATTGAAGCCCTAGTTATGTTCAAGAATTTGTATCCTCATCATCGCACGGAAGAAATTGAAACCTGCATTGAAAAAGCAGTAAGCTATTTAGAGTACAAACAAGAGCCTAATGGCTCATGGTACGTAAAAGCTTCCCTTTGTTAACCAACAGTTTTACACAATAAAAGATGTCTTACTTAATTATGATACATGTATACAAATAAATTGGTACAGGTATGGAAACTGGGGAATATGTTATATCTATGGCACATGGTTCGCTCTACGAGCCCTTTCAGCTGTAGGGAAAAACTACTGCAACAGCTCGACTGTTCGTAAAGCTTGCAACTTTCTACTGTCAACCCGAGGATCAATAGGCGGTTGGGGAGAAATTTATTTTTCATGCATGAAGAAGGTAAAACAAGGCGAATATTTTCAACATGATATAAAATCCTGCATTTTATCTTTTATTTAACCTTTTCATTGTTTAGGGGGAGAGAGATCCAAAGCCCCTGCATCATGCAGCTAGGGTACTGATAAATAACCAGATGGAAAATTGCGACTTTCCCCAACAGGTAAAATTCCTAAACTAATATTGCAATATTTATAAGCCGCCGTATAAGAGAAGCTAAAATTAAAAGAGGATATTTATATGACTTTGCAGGAAATAACAGGAGCGTCATTGAAGACATGTATGCTGCACTACTCACTTTTTAGAAACACTTTTCCAATTTGGGCTCTTGGAGAATATCGTCGGAAAGTACTCAAAAATCCTTTGCCCGGCAAATGAATTAGGTTGCTGCTTAATTATCAAGTAGATTGAGTCTTGGGTGGCAATTTAACTTAATATTGGAATGAGAACATATGTCAGAAGTTTGTGTTTTGTCATTTCATCAAGGGTAGGATTGGCAAGTTTGTCATGCTTGTGCAATTAAGGCATTTGGGGTACCTTGGGATGATGTTAGAATAAGTGTTTCAAATGGCTATGTTTCGAGTTGATTCGGATACGAAATTTAGAAGGTGATATAATACATGGACAATATGTAGCATTCCACCTGACACTTCAGTGAATGCTTTAGGCAAACAACATCATGAATGATGTTTATTGGTTGTAACCCAGACTAAGTAAGATTATACAAAGCGATATATAACTAACGACAGTTGGAACAAAACTTGCAACAAAGAAGACATTCTCACCAATTTACAACGGGGGTGAAATTATCCCTTGTAGGTCGGTCGGAACAATCGATATCATCTCACTCCGGGTTACCAATTGGTGGTGAATCAATTGGAGCTTCTTTCACAGCTTGATTAGTGATAATATAAGTATATGCAGCTGGTGCTGGTCCATCGATAGATGGTTTAATAACTGTGAGGAATAGTATATTGTAGAAAACTGAGATAAATAGGAGAGCAAACGCCGAGTAGGCAAAAAACGAATCAGAATACTCCGGCGGTGGTTCCCTCATCATATCTCTATCTATGTCAGCCTTGGAATCCAAGTTTTTCGGCGGAGAAGAAGAGACCCTCCTTATGTTTGGCGGTGGAGTTGTGGTGGTGAGGCTTTGAAGCTGGTTGTCGAGCTGTTTTAGAGCTTCTCGCGCTTTCTTCTTTCCATCCAATTCAAATCCAGAATCACTCTCAACGGCATTTAGAGGCTGCAGGAATATCAAATACTTCTTCTTTTGGTGAAAACTATTTCATTGAATGTGGAAGAACCAATTTTATTGTGGTGGTGGTGGAACTGCAGAAGCATGATTGACTGACTTCTCAATCCAAATACGAAAATAAGTTGTAAGGTGGTGTACTCATATGCACCAAGTGAAATAACAGGGTACTCTATCCATCTACCCAGATATATATCACATGAATCTGTGGCTCACGTTACTCCATCTGTCTCATGACAGACTTGACATTCTTGGATATTTTTCCAACAGCTTCCAATGAGAAAAACTGTTCATGCGAGCGAGAGGCATTGCTTGGAAAAATTTCCATGACTTCATTCAGAGTTTTAGTTTCTAGTTATAACAAGCAAAAACGTCCTCATTGAGGCGTAATAGAACTTCACTGTTCCTTGTAAGTGCAAACTTATATGACAAGCTGCATGTTTTGCTTTTATTATATTATGAACACTCAATATATATTTTTTAACGGAAAATTGGTTCGTTCGAAAAATTAATATTATTTTCTTCTTGGAGTGGGTTTTGCATGACTAGGACCATGATTTGGCTTGATAAATTTCAGAGGTACAATTTGTTTGATATATGACTTCTCATGTGGAAAATTCCTTTTATCCTTTGGAAGTTTTCGCAATTCTGGTAACCAGTATGCGACGTATTCGCCATCCGGATCGTAGTTCTGTGCCTGAGAAATGATAACCACAAATCAAAATTAACGTGTGCAACAATTTATGAAGTTTCAGTATAATCTTGGACAATGATAAATCGGAAGAAAATAAATTTTGTGCTTACTTGCTTGGGGATGCTGAAGTATCGATCCTCTCTTGGATCATTACCAACACCTAAAGTAACAACTTAACCAATCAGAAGCTGAACTAACAGTGTCAGAAACATTCAAAAATGCATGAACCACGAGTAAGAAACTAACCTGCACCATATGTCCAGTTCCCGTAATTTGAACATGGGTCATAATCCAAGAGGCAAGTTTCAAACCACTCAGCACCCATACGCCAATCAATGCCCATATCTCTAACAAGAAACGAGCAAACTATCTGTGTAACAAATACAGATTATGTTCATTATTCACCAACACTGACGATCTTGTTGTATAAAGGTAATGAAAGTTTATTTGATTATCTGCAATGACCCAGGACTATACAAATATGAACTGCGGGTTGTAGTAAACCACCCAAATAGTTGAAACAACTTAGAAAGAAAAATATTGTAACTTTCTCTATTTGGTGTGCTAGTTTCAGCCCTCAACTCGGTATTTACCTGTCGTCCTCGGTTAGACATGAAACCAGTTGTTGACAGTTCTTTCATATTTGCGTCTATAAGAGGATACCTACAAATGTCAAGGTAAAAAAAAAACTTAAAATTTCAGGATTTGGTGCAATTTATTCGGGGCATTTGATAAGCTTCAAGCTCAGTAAAATCCAAAGAAGGATCTTGATGTACCCTGTACGGCCGTCTCTCCAAGATTCGAAGAGAATGATATCTTGGCTCCACCTAGCCTCTACTTCTCTCGGTCCACCTGAATATATTCCCATGAAAAGATGTTTATATAAGATACAGTTAGTGACACAAATGACATACAATTTGCAATCTACACAGACGTCTACAGAAAGTAACTATGCATAAGAGTGATTATGAGACATTCAGCCGGTATGTTTCGGCAAATCCTATCAAGATATCCAGAAATGCAGAGCAGTAAAAGAACGAACACCATTTTCTACCTAAAACCAATATCAATTCAAACAGTACCCTGAAACCACACAAGTTTAACAACTCAGTTGCCAGAGGAATCTAAACATTACAACAATACCAGAAAGAAAACAGAACCTTCAGATTTATATTTAAAAAATCTATGTAATACGAAGCAGAACATCCAATATACAAAGCTAGTAAGATACCAATATGTTGAATCATTTGCAAGCCTATCCTTCTCATATCTCTTTACCTAAAAAATTAAATTGAATCACTGGCAGATGTTAGGATTATCCTATTCTAAATAATAGAAATGATTGCTGACTAGTTAAGAAGAAGATATTTCTAACTTCTTCATAGAGAAAACGAGGAGACACGTTTCCGAAAGCCAGCCACGGAGAGAACTTTGTTGAGTAATCAGGCCCTAACATACCATTCCTTGTATGCTTGTACACCTTGAGCAAATCCTACACAAGTTTGAGATTCATTTAGCTAACTGGATCATTAACATACGGACTCAAGAGTTTTCGAACTAAAATATCAGACACAAAAATAGCAGATTATCTGTCCATATTTAATTCCATCAAACCTTTCTATCCTCTCTAATAACTCAACATATCAACGATAATCTGAGATCTCTACCTTCTTCCAAAAGTACTCATATACTCTGCCCAGCGCTGCACTTTCACCACCTACAAAGTACATTCCTTTTTTCGCCTGCATTTCACGAAACAGAGTCCTTCAGGTACACAATATTTTAATAAAGTATCAAGAAACTACTGCACCTAATTGTCTAGCAAAACAGTATGATCGAAAAAGTGCACAGTGACTTGCCTCTACATGAATGACACCAAGCTGGTCAAGCGAAGGAACATCTCCCCATCCCCCAATTTTGCCAAGATCATTGCTGGGAAGTGGCCCAATTGAAGGTGGAAGTTTAAAGCAGGCACGAATTGCACATTTGGATTCAATAGACTACAAATTGACTCATCATGGAAGATATTATGTTGAGTATAACCTCATGAAACCTCAAAAACAAGTGTACCTTCTAAAACACTGGAATGTACTTCTAGATTTACGTACCTTGCGAAATTGGGTATATATGTCAGGTAAATTACTCGTATTAAATGGGAGATCATCAATATGGTACATAGTACTTCCCCAAATAAGCTCAAGCTTCACATTCGTAGGATTTCGACTGGTGGATGTGGATCCCTCTGATTGTAAAGATACTCCTTGCAAGCCTTTCTTGACAAGTCTTTCCACGAGCAACTCCTCACTACAAGTTTCCTTGTGGGCATAAATCTGAATACAACAGCAACTCAATCAACAAAAGCTCGGGTAACGAATCATATAGTGCAGTAAACAGAAGCTTTTTTTTACTGAGTGAGCTTCAAGCCTTCAACAGCTCAAATCATTTATAACAAAATAAACATATTTCATAACTGTGTGAGCTCCAACAGCTTTTGCAATTGAAGGGAGGATATCTTCGGGTTTTCCATGTTGTATAACCAAATTCAAACCTCGCTTCATCAAATTCTTTTTCAAATCAGATAAGCACTCGATCAGAAATTGTGCCCTTAAAGCTGCAAAGAAAAATAATATTCAAACTCTTACACATTCATCCAACTTCCAAAACCAATTTGATTTTCCTACACTCCCCATTTTACCGGATTAAGTATCAGCAACAAACTCAAAACATATATCTACAAGACATGAGCTGAAAAATGTACCACCGACTGGATCAACCATAAATTAGAATACCAATAAAATGCAACCCATATTACTAACTAAAAATAAGAATAACTACAAGCAAAAGCATAACGTGTATCCTATTAGTAGTTTCAATCAGCGTTATCAAAGTGGAAGACAAAACCCATATAAACATGTCAGGCTTCCACTTTTACCATTTTAACGGTATTCCCAAGCTAATTGCTAACTAGCTTAGGAAGTTAAGTAAATCCCCTGCCCTTTTCACCTAGAAAGAGCTAAATCCAACTAACAAAAAAAAAAACTCAGCCACAAGCCTGCAGTCAACAAAGCTCGTACAAAAGCCGAAAACCGAACATCAAAACATGGTTACAAATGAAATCAAATCTTAATCCAACCGACATATAAAAGGAGTGAAAAGTCCAATAAGATATCAGTTGACTAGTCACTCAGTTTAAGTATTAGTTCAGAAATTTCCTTGGATCCCCTACAACTAGGGCTGCACATGGGTCGGGTTGGGTCGGGTTTGGCCTCACCCGTCACCCAACCCACTGATGGTGGGTAACAGAAGTTGTCACCCGCAACCAACCCAACATTACAATGGGTCGATTTTCACCCGACTCACATTACGGTGGGTTGGATCGGGTGGGTGGTGGGTTACCCACCATAAAATACAATGAACATTACATTAAGAACCCAATTGAAATAAGCCAACCCAAAATCAATCTTAGGAAACAAAACCCTAATTAGTATTTACAAATTACAATGATTCCTAGTCTCACCTTTGGTTGTTGGTTTACTGGTGACGATGTTGATTGATTGTTGCTGGTGATGCTGTGATTTGATTTACAAAGCGAAGAGAAAATGAAAAAATAAACTGAGCCTCTGAGACTGCCGTTGAAGGGAACCGATTGAAGACTCTTCAGTGAAGAGAAGCTAACGATGATTAGGTTTAGGCATTATATAGTATCACTTCAATGGATGTGGTTCATCTAGGATAGGTAATCTAAGGGTTAACATTAATTTAGAAATATTTAGGTGGGTGGGTGGGTTGGGTCGGGTCGGGTGAGGGAAGTTGTCACCCACAGTCGACCCACCATACGATGGGTTTTGATGTTGTGACCCATAGTCGACCCGCTCCTAAATGGATTGGGTCGGGTGCGGGTAATTTCAGGCGGATGTGGGTTGGGTTGATGGGTTGAGTCGGTTTTATGCAGCCCTACCTACAACAGCCATTACGACAACTTGGCAGGCTCGCCACTAGCAATTCAAACCTATAATACATACACTGAATTCTACACTCGGAATAAATTATGATCAGATGCCAAAATCCCTTAACTTAGCGCTTCTCACTAAAGACTGTCCAACATCGTATGCTTCTCAATTATTGATTTATTTAACTGGCGAAACTCAGGATATCCATAGTTTCTTCCAAATGAGTACCTTTACCAATTCTAATTTCAATTTGTGTTTTTAGATTGGATATCAAATCAACTTCAATAAACCCCAAAATCCAAAATTCCCCTAAAACAAATCCTAAAACCTACACATGACACCCCATCACTACAAATGTGTTACTCACTACAATTTTGTGTTCTACTATAATGAAATTGCAAACACTCTCACTTTTCACAAATCTACTGTTAGCAAAATCAAAATTGAAAAAGTAAGAATAAAAATAATTACCTCCGGTTTTAGGAAATCCGAAGTAATGTGTAGTCCCAAAATTCCTAGGATCAACGCAATAAACAGGCAGAACGGATTGAGAAGACATCCAAGCTCTATAGAGAGCTTCATTATCCAAAACCCTCAAATCATTTCTGAACCAACCCCATTGCCCCCATTCCTTTTCGTCACATTAGAATTTGAGTAATATCTTCTAAATGTATCATCAGTGATTTTATCAGTTTCAACAGGATCTAAGCTTGGTACAACAACAACTCTTCTGGGTTGTGATTGTGAAGAAGCAATGTTCATGATCTTGAAATGGTTTGAAATGAGAATTGGAGAAGTGGGTGTTAATGGGAAAGACTGAATTTTTCTGAAGGTGGAGATGGAAAATGAAGAGATGGAAGAGAAAGAGAGTGTTGCTGCTGGATACATTTCATGGAAGGAAGAGAATTGCAGAGAGAAAAGGAGGGGATAGTTTGAAAACGTCGTTGGGTGATTGACACGTGGAGTTTCGAGTTTGTGATGATGTGGAGATTTGGTAGCCAGAAATTCCACCCAACTTCTTACCTCCACGTCTAGTTACTGTAATGTGTTTTACTTTCTCCACCCAAGTTGGTGATGACTGATGAGGTATAGACTAGAGACTAGAGAGTCCATAATGCAATTATCACAACTTCTTTAAGCCTGTCTGACTGGATCTTCATTTGACACTTCATTCATCAATAAATTTTTTCTCCTTTCACAAAAAAAAAAAAAAAAAAAAAAAAAAAAAAAATTGCATGGGGCTTGGTTTAGTCTTTTCTAGTTTGAATCCAATTGTTTAACTTTAGGGGAATGAGATATTTGAAGTGTTTGTCTGTTGCGTTCCTGTCATTCTCTTTCATCATTTAATACTCTTCATCAACGTATAAAGAAAGAATTTGATGTTGATGAATTTAGAGGTCAGCTGGTAATCGACGTCGTTAACAAATGACTTTATCATTGTAGTACACATATTAATATCGAGGTATGTTTTCGGTTGACTCATAGAACATGAAATGATTCCGTTAAAGTTGTTGTTTGCACTGGGGTTTGCCTCGGTGTCTATTGAGTGCAAAAGAACCCCATTTAGCAATTAAGAAGAGTAGTCTGAGTAGTTAAGGTTACAACTGTTGGGAAAATTGGCATCCTGTTAGATTTTGTAAAACACATATATCAAAATAGTTTCGTGTTTCATTCCTTCATTCAATCTGCCTCTTATACAAGATATACAACCCTAGAGTTCGACCTTACAATGGACTGTCCATAACAGTTGAATCATTAGACTGTCCATCACAGTGGAATCATTGGACTGTCCATAACAGTGGTGATAACTGTGAACTGAGACTGTGAAGATGGGTCTTGGGTCTCAAACTGAGACTGTGAAGATGGGTCTCAATCCAAGAGTCTCGAGCCCATAAATATAACTCTCCTAATACCCTCCCTCAAGACGGAGCATGGAGGTCACACATGCCCATCTTGGACATAAGAAACTGAAACTGAGCTTTCCCTAAAGATTTAGTAAAAATGTCCGCCAATTGCACTGTTGTAGGAGTGTAAGAAGGCGTAATAAGCTTCTGCACGATAGCATCTCTAACCAGATGACAATCAACTTCAATATGCTTTGTTCGTTCATGAAAAACTGGATTCTGAGCAATATACAAAGCCGATTGACTATCACAGAGAAGACGCATTCCATGTGGATGATGAACTCCCAAATCACCCAGTAATTTTTTCAACCATTTTAATTCACACGTCGCCGCTGCCATAGATCTATATTCCGCTTCAGCTGACGAACGAGAAACAGTATGTTGCTTCTTAGTTTTCCAGGATATTGGAGAATACCCAAGAAGAACAAACCAACCCGTCAACGAGCGTCTAGTTAAGGGACAACCAGCCCAATCAGAGTCACACCATCCTTTCAAATTAAGACCACTATCAGAGCGCAACAGAATTCCTTGCCCAGGATTCTTCTTCAAATATCGAACCACACGAAGAGCCGCTTCCCAATGTGCTATTCTCGGCAGTTGCATGAATTGAGACAAAATATGAACAGAATATGCTAGGTCTGGCCGAGTCACGGACAAATAGATTAAACGCCCAATCATCTTCGATATTTTTCCACATCCGTGAACAAATCTCCTTTGTCCAAAGAAAGACGGTGATTAGTTTCCATTGGAAATTCTGCAGGTTTTGCACCTAATAAACCTGCTTCCATGATGATATCCAACGCATATTTGCGTTGACACATATAAAAACCTTGTGCACTCCGTGCCACCTCCAAACCCAGAAAATACTTCAACTTTCCCAAATCTTTCATCTTGAAGCATTGTCCCAAGTAACGTTTGAATTGATCAAGCGCAACCAAATCATTACCCGCAACAATCAAATCATCCACATAGACCAAAACATTAAGTTGGGTTTTTCCCTTAGTCATGATAAAAAGAGAATAATCAGAATATGATTGCCGAAACCCATAATTCTTCAAAGCTGCAGACAATTTTGCAAACCAACACCGAGGAGCCTGCTTTAAACCATATAAAGATTTTTTCATCCTACACACCATATTAGACTTACCTTGAGAAAATCCAGGTGGTATTTTCATATACACTTCTTCTTCCAAGTCTCCATGAAGAAATGCATTATGTACATCCATCTGATGTACTTCCCAATTCTTAATTGCTGCCACAGCTAGGAAAGTCCGCACTGTCGTCATTTTCGCCACTGGTGCAAATGTCTCATTGTAATCCAACCCTTCTACTTGATGATTCCCAAAGATCACCAGTCTAGCTTTGAGCCGCACCAACTGTCCATTCTCATCATACTTCTCTGTGTAAATCCATTTACTACCAAGAGCTTTCTTTCCCGGCGGTAATTCTTCTAATTCCCATGTTCCTTGTTCTTCCAAAGCTCGTATTTCTTCTGCCATTGCCTTACGCCATCCTGGATACTTCATGGCTTCTTTGAAATTTTTAGGCGCAGACCCAGCAGTAATTGCTGCGCAAAACTTTTTATGAACTGTAGAGAATTTATCACAACTAACATAATATGTCAAAGGATACGGCGTACCTGAGGATGACGATTGTGGAGAGTGAGCATGAGATGGACTATTTTGTCGTACAGTGTGCGTTACAAAACCTTTGAGCCTACTAGACGGAATCTTCTGTCTCCTTCCTTTACCCATACTAGCGTCCGTCACTTCCTTCGAGACCACAGGGTTCTCAGTAATATATTCTGGGTTCTCAGTATTATCTTCAGGGTTCTCAGTAATGTCTTCCGGGTTCTCAGTAATGTTTTCTGGGTTCGCAGTAATACCTTCCTGGTTCCCAGTAATATATTCTGGGTTCGCAGTATTGTCTTTGGGTTCTCAGTAATGTATATTGGGTTCTCAGTAATATCTTCTGGGTTCTCTTGCTGCACTATTTCTTCATCATCACTCCAACACACGTCATTATTAGCCTGAACTGTCTCAGTTGGCTGATCAGGTACCCTAGATATGTAAGGAAACTGATGTTCATGAAACTCTACATCCCTTGAAACTAAAAATTGTCTCTTGTCTAAGTCATATAATTGCCATGCCTTCTTCCCAAAAGGATAACCCAGAAAGACGCACCTTCTTCCTCGACTTGCAAACTTATCCCCTTTACTACTTTGATCATGTGCATAAACAAGCAACCAAATACTTTCAACTGACTATATGGTGCCGGTTTCCCAAATAGAACTTCATATGGAGTTTTGTTATTTAGAACCGGTGTAGGCGTACGATTAATCAAATACGCTGCTGTCAAAGCACATTCTCCCCAAAATCTGATCGGTAAATTTGCTTGAAACCTCAAAGCTCTTGCCACATTCATTATGTGCTGATGTTTTCTCTCAACTCTTCCATTTTGTTGAGGTGTTCCTACACAGGATGTCTCAAAAACTATTCCATTAGTCTTAAAGTAGCCACGCAATGCATTAAATTCGGTTCCATTATCACTTCTAACAATTTTGATTTCTTTACCAAATTGACGTTTCACAAGCGCAATAAAGTTAAGAAATATTGTTGCAACCTCAGTTTTGCTTTGAATTAAATAAATCCACACACCTCTTGAAAAATCATCTACTATTGTCAAAAAATATTGTGCTCCAGAAGACGAGCACGTCTTATAAGGACCCCATAAATCTATATGAACCAAATCAAAACTACAACTGGATTTGCTCAAACTACTAGCAAACTTCTACGATGTTTTGCACGTGGACAAATATCACACGCATCATTATTTTTCTTCAATAATCTACCCAGACCTGGTAACCGTTGTAACACTTTCTCTGATGGATGTCCCAATCGCTGATGCCACAGCTCATACGTATCTTCACTCACCGTAAGCACTTTAACTGGAGGCACACCACAGAACATATATAGTCCACCTCGTCGCTCACCCACTCCAATCACCTTCCTCGTCAACCGGTCCTGTATAAGACATAAAGTGTTAGTACATTGAACATTACATACTACCTCATCAATGAGTTGTGTAACCGAAATCAAGTTACAAGTTATCTGTGGCACATAAAGCACATTGTCCAATCTCAAACCACCAGGAAGAATAACTGTTCCTATTTTCTCAGAGTGAGCATATTTTCCGTCCGGCAGTCCCACTGAACATGCTCTAATATCTTTCACATTTATCATATCATCTCTTTTACACGTGACATGATTTGTAGCTCCTGTGTCTATAATCCAGGATGTTTGATTTGTCTTACCTTGGAGTTGGGAACTGATTTTTCTTGAATTTAAATATTCAAGAACCTGCTGAACTTGACTTGCAGTCACGCCTGTCAGTCCTGATGCATCTCCTGAAGATCCAGTGGCAGGATGAGATGATGTTGTTGCTCCCGAGATGTTCAAATTATGCGCACGTATATTGTCTTGTCCTCTACCTCCTCTGTTGTTTACAAAACCGGCACCAGCACGTCCTCTACCACCAGTTCGGCCTCCTCGACCATATCCTCTTCCACCTCTTTGTCTGTCACCCCACCATTCCGGGTATCCAATCAGCTGAAAACACCCTTCCTGTGAGTGCCCTTCTCGGCTACAATGCTTGCAAAATTTGTTAGGATCATACATATTATTGTATGGACGCTGATCTGACTGAACCTTGAACGCCATAATATTTTCCTGTGTCTGAGACGACACAACTCCTTCCCCCAATTTTAGACGTTCCGAATTAACCACAGCTTGATAAGACACATCTATAGATGGCAGTGGTTTTCTTGCCAGTAATTGTTCACGCAGGGAGCTATACATGGTATCCAAACCAATCAAAAAATAGTGTAAGAAATTTTCTTCTCTCAACGTACTAACCTGTGTTGCAATGTTACACGTGCACTGGCCACAGCTACACTTTGGTATCTTCATGTACGTCACCATCTCATCCCATATCTTGTTTAATCTCCCATAGTACACTGCAACCTCCTCAGTTTTCTTCTGTTTGCATTCACTTAAGGCAGCTTTCAACTGGCAGATCCGAGTTCCACTTACAACACAAAATCTCCTCTTCAAGTGCGTCCATAACATGCTCGCATCATCATAATCCCCCAACGTTGATCTAATATTTGTCTCCAATGTATTGCTGATCCAAGAGACCAGCATCGAATGCACTGCAATCCACTCCTCTAACTCCTCAGGTTCTGTTGGTTCTTTGACGGTTCCATCAACAAAACCAAATTTCCGTTTGGCTATCAATGATCTTCTCACTGCTCTAGCCCATTCATCATAGTTTGCTCCCTTTAATACAATAGGTGTGATGATAATCCCTGGTCCATCACTTGATCCCAGATGATATTCTGGTTTCTTCTTTTGCATGTTGTTTTCTACCTCTTTTCCTCTTTTAGATGATTCTGTATCATCCGCCATGTTTACTGTTCTAGGGTTTATTCGTGTTAATCAACTCTGGCTCTTGATGCCATGTTAGATTTTGTAAAACACATATATCAAAATAGTTTCGTGTTTCATTCCTTCATTCAATCTGCCTCTTATACAAGATATACAACCCTAGAGTTCGACCTTACAATGGACTGTCCATAACAGTTGAATCATTGGACTGTCCATCACAGTGGAATCATTGGACTGTCCATCACAGTGGAATCATTGGACTGTCCATAACAGTGGTGATAACTGTGAACTGAGACTGTGAAGATGGGTCTTGGGTCTCAAACTGAGACTGTGAAGATGGGTCTCAATCCAAGAGTCTCGAGCCCATAAATATAACTCTCCTAATACATCCCGAGCGCAGCGGAAATCAGATCACAAAGGGAAATTGGCGATTTGAACAAAACACGGGAAAAATAATAAGAGAGAGACAGAAGATAAACAAACACACAACCACAATACAAGATATACGTGGTTCACCTTTGCAGGCTACGTCCACGACTAACACCACTAGAAAAACTTCCATTATAATCAAAGACCATTACATGCTCTTTCCGCAACACAAGACAAAACCAAAGAATTAACAAGACATACCGGCCAAGAACATTATTGAGGAAACCATAGAAACCAACTCTCTTTGACACCTCTACCCAAGAACATTATTGAGGAAACCATAGAAACCAACTCTCTGACCATTCTTCAAACTAGCCTCATGTCTTCTCTTTTATGCCTTCTTCTTCATGGTTACCAGTAATAACATAGGAGAAACATGGAAACCGTCTAGAAACTTGGTTTAGGGCAAAGCCCCGAACCCTAAACACTAGAACAGCAAAATCCTCTCCCTACAAGTTTTTTAGTCACACCGATATTGACCTTCACGGTAATACACGATCCTCCCAACAGAGAGACCGAAACCCTAAGCACAAGGATTTACCACTCTTCTAGATTGGATTTCCACAAACCCACAATTCTAATCATATATATATATATATAGAACACAAACTTGACTACCAAGTATTAGTATCCTAATAGGAACTAAACTCTTCCCTAAAATATTTCCTACTCCAATTAGGAAATCCACCCAATGTGAAATTGGGCATATAAAGAAAACCCACCGTTTCCTAACAACAACTTCACTCGAACAAGAACAAAAGCTACATTTCTAGTTCAAGTTTGATGCTATGATTGGTACTTGGACAGTATTGCATCCCAACTGTAGTTTGGTTTGTTGAAAATATTATTGCAGCGCATCCTATCTGTCTTGTTAGTCATGTAATATGCTTCTGACATGCCAATAAATTAGGATTCTCTAATTGTGAGGTAAATTTGTTAAATGCAGTGACACATCTCGTGATTTAAGCTAATTCCAAGTGTTTAGGAGGGATACTGGATGGTCAAGCAAGCAGTTGGGTAAACAAGTAAAGTTATGGTGCAGACTCTAGAACTTGCAGCGGCACTGACATACTACCATGGGAAAAGGGGAGAAGTCACCGAATGAGAAATTTACAGTTTTCAAAGGACAGAGAAATTAAGAATAGAACTTGGTTGTGCTATTCTCCAGCTGAAAAATCTCACGGTTGCAAGCTTTTATGAGGTGCCTTCCAGTTCCATCCAAGTAGAAGAACTTTCTCTCAAGGGCAAGTCCATGCACCTCATGCACCTAGGGTGAAAAAAAAAACCATCACTGTTGTCCACAAAATTATCTTGTTTTACTCATCACCACTTGGTTAAAGTTTTATTTTCTATTCTTGCAATGGGGAAGAGTGTCTGGAGGAATCAACATGGCAACTGAGCCGTATTCAGAGACATCCCAAGCAATTGTTATGCCATTCCCTCACTTTCATGAGCGAACACATCAAATTTTAATCCTCAAAGTTATCAATCAACTAAACGTTTCTCTTGTACTACTGTGAATTAAAGGTCACACTGAGATTTTTCCTGCATGTACTTATTCTACCCCTCTAGAGAAAAATAAAAAAATAAAAAATACACTATTAGAGCCTGCATCACAATATTCCACTATAACAACACACGTACCAAGTAAAAGAATATCGCTCCTATAAAATCAAAAGAGATTGTATAAAAACTGGCAAATAATGCTCACTTAGACAATGTAAATTTTAAAAGGATAATGTCAATAGAAATGAAACTATGAAATGGCAAAAATCGGGATGAGGAATCAGAGAATACCGGTTCTTATATATGTACCCAGAGATCTCATCGAATTATGAACAACTTGTTTGGCTAGTCATGACCTTTTCACTTCTTACTGCCCCATTATTTTTATATCTTCTTCTCCTAGTTCTTTTAGAGAAACCAAGGTGTTCTTATGAGGAAACACTTGATGAAAATCTTTAATTTCCACCTGAAGCCTTTTAGAGGTTAAAGCTTTTGTGTCATAAATATAAAGGTAACTAGGAATGTTTAGTCCAAGCCAACGGCTGGTGTTCGTCCTGCTCAATCAGGTCACAATGATCCGTTTTCTTTTTATAAAGCCATATATCAAACAAGTATTGTTCAGTGACTGAACAAAAATATTTATATGCACAAAATAGAAACCCATCCAAAGCTCCAAATTCGTCAAGGATGCTTCTTGAGGTGACAGGTGAAAGAAGTTGACGCAAGTTCTCATCAGCCATATCGAAGATCTGAAACACCGGTCGTTCCTTATCCATCCAATAAAGTGCTCCATTATGAAAAAATCCAATTTCTAAATTAAAATAACTGTTGATTTTCCAATGCTTCTCCAACCTTTGCCATTGCCTACAGTGTACACCATGACCTCTACGAAACTGGTGGATGTTGCATACACTAGTACAACTTTGTACTCATTGGTTGAAGAAAGATACCCAAATCCAATCCACCTTTTGATATCAATAGATTTTTCCATAGGTTCAGGAAGAATAACATACTCTTTTGTCACGGGGTTACAAATACAAAATCTACCAGTCCAATCGTGAAAACATATCAAACCACTAAACGAACCAATAAAAGTAGTACAATTATAGGGAGATGTTAGTTTGATCCTGGTAATTTTTTCAATGGGTGTCTCATAATGATTCTCATTATATTCAAAACAAGTTTTGTAAGCCCGCGCAATTTTATTAATACGGTTCGGACAATCATTTCCTTCACTTCACTTCTCTAGCTTACACATAGCTGGTATAGCTTCTTGACAATGATTTTTTCAAATTGAAAATACATAAATATATATATATTCCTGTAAAAAAAATGAATACAATCCAGATGTGTAAAACGACCATCTACCCCTTTGAATATCATCCGCTCAAAATTAACAGTTGAAATTAAGATCGGTAGATGGTGATGTTTGTTTTCTCGAATTGCCTTCATTTTTTTTGTAGAAATATAGAGTCTTATAAGAGGAACATATCATCAAAATATTACACGTAAATTCATTGACGTATGGGTTTTGCAAAAAAAAAATGGCGCAAATCTTATCTGACCTTATTCATCTAATAGTGTCCATGGATCCTCCCTCGTATGTATATATAATGAATTAAATGTGATATCTTTCTGCATATATAATCTCAAAAAGTGGAGTTCTTAGAAGGAAAGAAAAAATTTATCATCAAAAAAGTAGAGGATATCTTTTGGCAGGTTCTTTGGTAAACACAAACTAATCCTCAGTTTAGGTATCAATCAATTAGCCCCTTGTAACCACAAACCCAATTCCGACAGTCTACACTTGATTTTAAACAACAGACAATTTTAACACCAAGCCCAACTTCAGTGTTTGAATCTAAGAAACTGACCAATGTTAATCTTCCTTCTCATCGCCCAATCACAATCTTCAGAAACAAACATGTGAATTTCTATAGATTTAACTTACTCGATGGTCAAAGAATTCTTGGATTAATGACCTTTCCATCTTTTCTTCAATAACATGACCGAATAAAATTTTCTTATAGTAATCATCCCTCGGAGAATTTCTCTTCTACTTCTGTAACCCAGCAAAACAAATCCAAAAGAGGATAGAGCACGTGCAAAACGGAACAATAACTTCTTTCCAATATACACCACTCCACTCAAATTGACACTCTCCAACAAACCCCTCTTCTTCGTTATCTTCCAAATGTCTCCTAAATCTTTTTATACATAATATTTAATGACAACAGAGTTTGGGCAGTGAACAGCAAAGTTTGTTTCAACTTCGTGAACAGTTCACTGGCATTATATAAATTCCATATTTTATGACACAATGTCTTGCAGAAATGATGCCCCTTCAAATTTCACTTATACCAATTCTTCTTCCATATAGGATTACAATCCTTCATTTAACACCGATTGGGACTAAAACATGTCAGATAATTATAAAGATATAATCGATAGATATTTAGAATTTCCGTTTGTGTTCACAATGTATTGGAGCTTGGAACTTGATAAATTCAACGTCCTCATATCCTAACCAAGTGTGGATCCAAGGGACCTCTTAAGCTGCACATTAGTAACACCAACAGAGAGTATTTGCATGGTTAGTAACAAATATGTCAGATGCTACATAGACTTTTACGACATGGGAGTTTACCTCAAGATCCTACCAAATAAAAAGCACTGTATTGAACTCAAGGAAACAAATGATAGTCTGCAATCAAAAACACCAAAATGATAAAGACAGAAAAGGTCTATAAGTATAACGTTAGGTTTTGAGAAATAGCATAGTAACTCCAAAATACACTATGCACAAATCAAAATTTAATCTCGATATTCCATACTGTTAGAAGGCAAAAGATATTTTAATCCAAATTCACCTGGGTAAATCTATGCCAGTTCTCTACTGCTTTTTAAAACATGAGAATTCCTGCGTACCGATACAATAACACTGGATCTGCAAAAGAAGCCAAGGACGTTGTGTATAATGTCGTCAGTCTGGTTAATTGTTGTGCAGGCCCGTTTACGGAAAAATCGAGAAAATTCATGACCATCAAGTTCTTGGGAAGGTTCATCCTCTGCAAAGCCATGTCTCAAACAGGAGAAAGAGCCATCTTACCTTCCCTTTTCTCTGATTTTTTTTGTTATGCGACACAAATCATAGCGCATTACACATTTCTCCCAAAGTATATTAACGATGATAAAAAATAAACAACAAAGACGTGCAGATCTTTAATTTTTCCACAGGATGTTTTCATAAATGGAAATCTTAAACCCCTGTAGAAATTAATATAAATAATCCGAAGATGTTAAAAATAATAAGAAAACCTAGGTGAAAATTAGTTGGTAGACACATAATTATACCCTTTGGATACTTTATGAAATGCATAAATACCAAGTGATACATCATATGTGAAATCTAATTAAAAGATAATTTTTCCAACCTGTGAGAATCCGAGAGATACTCAGTTTTCATTTGACAGAAGCCAAAATTCAAGAGAAGCTAAAAAGAAGATTGTGCCGCATTCCAAAATTCTGACTCACCCCAAATACCAAATGTCACTGCTTCTCTTGGTGTTTAACTAATTTATAGTGTTTGAAGCGTTGCTTTTAGGTTTCAAAGTGTTCTTTCGTTAGTATCTCTTCGTCAACAGTTTCTGTTAAGGCATACAATACGTGTGTGTTGCCTAACACACGTATATCTTATTAAGGAAGTCTTTTGTATTTTTAGGAAACTATTTTAGGTTTGGAAGTCTTTTGTATTTTAGGAAATTGTTCTAGTTTTGGAATTCATCCTATCTTGGAGTTCAAGGAAGAGTTAGTATATATATATGTATCTTGTAAAGATCAATTGTACACACAAGTTATATCAATAGAACGTCTTCTATTCAAGTTCATGTTCTCCTCTTATAGTTGTGTTCTCTCCCAAACAATATGTGTTCTAGCTTGGTATCAGCTTATTGATCCTATGTCTTCCGCTGCATCTACTTCTTCCCCTGTCCTTTCAACCATACTCAACTCCTCTCAATCAATGATGCCTTCCTCTATCTTTTCTCAATCTCATCACATCATCACTGTCAAACTTGATGACACCAATTACTCCCTCTGGCGTGCTCAGTTTCTCCCATATCTTCAAGGTTATGAACTCGATAGTTTTGTCACAGGTGACAATCCATGTTCGTCTCCAACTCTTCCCAACAGTGATACACCCAATCTGGCATATGCTCCTTGGCTAAAGAAAGACCGTATTCTTCTTGGATGGATTTTTTCCTTGCTAACTCCTGCTGTTCTTCGACAAGTTCATCGTCTCCAAAGTTCTCATGTTGTTTGGTCCTCTCTTGAATCTCTCTTTTCTTCAAAATCAGATGCTCATATCCATCACTTGCAATGTGAACTTCGGGCTTTACGCAAAGGATCTCTTTCTATGAGAGATTATATTGATCGAGCTCGCAATATCGTTGACAACCTTGCAATTGCCGATACTGTTGTCACTGAGTCTGAATTACGTCACTGCATTCTTGCCGGCCTAGATACTGCATATGATGCCATTGTTACCTCTCTTACAACTTCCATGGGAGCCATGAAACTAGAGGATTTTATCACCTATCTTCTCACGTATGAACTTCGTATTGAGAACCAAGCAAAGTCACTGCATTCTCAGCCTGTAGCTAACGTTGCAGCATCCGACCCAACTCGTTCAGCTGCTTCCAGCTTCTCTCGTTCAGCTGCTTCCAATTTTTCACGTCCTCCTACTCGGTCCAGTCCATCTTCGGCCCAACAATTCTCCTCCCTGTCAACCCAGCTCGTCCAGCTGCTTCCAACACTTCGAATCATTCCTATCTTCTCGTCCCAGCACAGCCTTACAACTCACGCACAAATGTGCGTCTTCCCTGTCAACTATGTGCGTCTTCCCTGCTAACAAACCTCTGCTCCTCGTGCTTATGATGCTCAAACTGGTTTGTTATCTACACCTCCGTGGACTCCTGATAGTGGTGCTACAGATCATATAACCAATGATCTTTCTCGTCTCCAATTTTCTAATGAATATACTGGTCCGGATCAAATTCAAATGGGTAATGGCTCTTCTATTCCAATCTCTAATGTTGGATCCTTTGTTTTGGGAACTCCCAACCGTAAGTTGTGGCTTCGTAATGTTCTTCATGCACCAAAAATTTCTCATAATCTTCTTTCTATTTCTCGGTTTACTACTGACAATAATGTCTTATTTGAATTTCATCCAACTTTTTGTCTTGTGAAGGATCGATGTACCGGGAAGGTTCTTCTTCGTGGCAGTAGGAGGGGTGGTCTCTATCAACTTGATAATTCGTCTCAATCTTCTAAAGCCTACATAGGAGAGCGTGCTACCTTACAATATTTGCACTCTAGATTAGGACATCCAATGATACGCACAGTGCGTAAGGTTGTTTCCCAGTTTTCTCTTCCGGTTTCTAGTCAGACTTTTAAGTTTTTTTCCTCTTGACATGAACATCGGAGTCATAAACTCCCTTTTCCTTCTAGTAAAACTACTTATTTGCATCCATTAGATTTAATTGTCTCTGATGTTTGGGGACCTTCTCATATTTTATCTAATGAAGGATATAAATACTATGTCATCTTTATTGATGCCTTTAGTCGCTTTACTTGGATGTTTCCTATGTCTCAGAAATCTGATGTCTTTTCAGTATTCTTTTTGTTTCAAAAGCATGTTGAAAATATCTTCAATCGAAAAATCAAAATCTTCCAATCTGACAACGCACTGGAGTATCGAAAACTTACTCCGCATCTTCAACAACTGGGTATTTTTCATCGATTTTCATGTCCACATACTTCTGAACAAAATGGTTTAGTCGAACGACGTCATCGTCATATTCGTGAAACTGGTCTTACAATCCTAAACATGGCTTCTGTACCATCCTCATATTGGTACGACTCTTTTTACACCGCTTGTTTTCTAATGAATCGTGTTCCGTCTACTTCCATTCATAACTCCTCTCCGTATGAACTTCTTTTTGGTCTTTCACCAGATTACACTTTACTTCGGGTGTTTGGTTTCTTGTGCTATCCATACTTACGTCCATATAGATCTCATAAAATGGAGCCTCTTTCTTCTCCTTGTGTTTTTATTGGTTATAGTCCTTCTCAAAAAGGCTATAAGTGTCTTCATATTCCTACAGGTCGGATTTATGTTAGTCGTCATGTTATTTTTGATGAGACCAATTTTCATTTTTCCGCCACATCACATCCTTCTCCGGCGTCGACGACTTCACAGGTACCTTTTTCTACTCCCTTTTCTTCTCCCGTAAATCTTTCTCTACCTTCTCTTCTGTCTACTGCTTCCGTGTCATCTTTTTCCCAAGACCAATCATTAGCCGCCAGTCATCATCATCCGTCAGTAATCATTAGCCGCCAGCAATCATCAACTGTCAGTAATCATCAACCATCAGCAATCATTAATCGCCAGCAGTTCTCCGCCGTCAGCAATCATCAGCCACCTCCAGCAATCATTAGCCAACATCGTCAATCATTAGCCGACAGTAATGATGATCCTCAGCCTCCACAGCCGCCAACACCAATGATTAGCCAACAAAACCAATCATCAACTGTCAGCCATAATTTTTCTGAGCCGTCACAGCCGCCGACAGTTCCCATTATTATGTCTGATTCAGCGGACACAGCCGCCACTGATTTTTCTTCCCCAGTTGTTCGTCTGCAGTCTCCGTATTCTGTCTCTGACACTCATCCAATGGTGACAAGGTCTAAAGCTGGTGTTTTTAAACCAGATTCCAAATATGCATTGGTATGTGATTCTCTTCTCGAACCTACTTGTATTTCACAGGCTCATAAAGATCCCAAGTGGCGTATGTCTTCCGATGATGAGATTAATGCGCTACTTCGGAATGGTACGTGGTCGTTAGTACCATATAATTCTTCTATGAACGTTAGTACCAATCCAGATGGTACGATTGCACGTCGAAAATCACGATTAGTTGCAAAAGGCTATAATCAGCAAGAGGGTATTGACTATTCTGAAACATTTAGTCCGGTTGTTAAACCATGTACTATTCGTCTTATTCTTACATTGGCTTTGTCTTCTAATTGGCCAATTCATCAACTTGATGTGCAAAATGCCTTTTTACATGGAGAACTTCAAGAACAGGTGTATATGAAACAACCACCGGGCTACGTAGATTCTCGTTTTCCTACGCATGTCTGCAAGTTGCATCGTTCTCTTTATGGTCTCAAACAAGCTCCCCGTGCGTGGTATCACAGGCTTAATACCTTTTTGTTGCAAATTGGTTTTGTCACTTCGAAGTGTGACTCGTCATTATTTCTCTATAACGGCTCTCTTGGTACTATCTATTTACTAGTCTATGTGGATGATATTATTGTTACAGGTTCTAACTCTACAAGTATTAAGTCTATCATTGATCGTCTACAACAAGAATTCGCAATCAAAGATCTTGGCTTCTTGTCTTACTTTCTTGGCATTGAAGCAGTTCGTACATCCTCTAGTTTGTTTCTCTCTCAACAAAGGTATGCTCATGATATCCTTATTCGTGCGAAAATGGATGGTGTTAAGCCTATTCACACTCCACTTAGTACTTCTGGGGACATGTCTTCTGATCACAGTACCTTGTTGACTGATGCTACTGAATATCGTAGTATTGTTGGATCTTTACAATATTTGACTTTTACTCGTCCGGATCTAGCATATGTTGTTAATAAGGTTTGTCAATTTATGCATGCACCCACTGAGTTTCACTGGGGCTTAGTAAAGCGTATACTTCGTTATCTTAAAGAAACATCTACGTTTTGTATTCTTCTTCGGCCGTCTTCTTCTCTACAGTTATCCTTTAGCGCATATACTGATTCCGATTGGGCTGGTTCTCTTGAAGATCGACATTCAACCAGTGGTTATTGTGTATTCTTGGGTGGTAATATTATATCTTGGAGTGCTCGTAAACAAAAAACCGTGTCACGTTCTAGTACTGAAGCAGAATATAGAGGTCTTTCTATTGCTACTGCTGAAATTATGTGGATTCAATCACTTCTATCCGAACTTCATGTTTCTACTCAATCACCTCCAGTTCTATGGTGTGATAATCTTGGTTCCACATATCTTATTGTTAATCCTATATTTCATGCAAGGACGAAACACATTGAGATTGATTATCATTTTGTGCGTGATCAGGTTGCTTTGAAACTTCTTGATGTTCGGTTTATATCTTCTAAGGATCAAATTGCCGACATTTTTACAAAAGCTTTGTCTAAAGATCGGTTTTCTCTATTAAGGTTCAAGCTAACGGTTCAAGATCACCCGTTATGCTTGCGGGAGGGTGTTAAGGCATACAATACGTGTGTGTTGCCTAAAACACGTATATCTTGTTAAGGAAGTCTTTATATTTTTAGAAAACTATTTTAGGTTTGGAAGTCTTTTGTATTTTAGGAAATTGTTCTAGTTTTGGAATTCATCCTATCTTGGAGTTCAAGGAAGAGTTAGTATATATATATGTATCTTGTAAAGATCAATTGTACACACAAGTTATATCAATAGAACGTCTTCTATTCAAGTTCGTTTTCTCCTCTTATAGTTGTGTTCTCTCCCAAACAATACGTGTTCTAGCTGTTTCCTAACATAAATGTTTTCTTTTAACGTTGCATCTCTTGGGAGAAAAGTTTCCATCCATCTAATAGAATCCTAATGCCACGTGGCACTCTATATTTTATGAAGAAAACCTCACAATTAATGCTAGGACGCCACATCAGCATAGTTATTCTCCTTTATATAAAGTGATTGATATATATATATAAAGATGATTGATAGTAGAATTATTTTCGATCCCAGGCCAAGGTGAGAAAACCCGACTTACCAATATCAACATAATGATTGAGACGATTCAAGAGCATCCTAGAGAATGATGGATGTTGGATAAGATTTCTCCATGTCTTGGATACTCCCTTGTATCCTAGAACGAATTCGGATGGTAAACGAGTGAGAATTTCCCATATAATCTCTGTTGGTAGAATGTTGAAGTTATCCATTGGAAACCCTTGAAGTAATTTGACGGGAAAATGACTGGCAGATGGGACGAATAGGGATGTCAATGGATATTTATTTGTCACCCTAAGAACCTCCCGGGCCTTCTGGTATCTCCGGGAAATTTATATCCTGCCCATTCAAATCCGTCGGGGGCCGAATTAGGATTCTAGCTATGGGTAAGCTAGCTAAAATCTGGATATGGGTAGGAAAATAAGGCAGTGCCGGGTGGGAGGGAACAACTGCCTACCATGCCATAAGATGGTTGGGCGCCGCTCAACTGCTAGCAACTAATTTTATTTCAGCTGCTATATGTAGCATGCATTTGTATACCATTAATTTCGGCGTACGCTGTGGATACTCTCCTACAGCTATAGGCCAACTGGGTAACAATGTCTACGAAGTAACCGTGATTTACACTACACCAAATCTAGGTTTTCCTAACTAATTTTATTTTAGTAACTCAAATAATCCATTATAACTCTAGTACTCACTCCGTTTCACAAAGACAGTCCGTTTTGACTTTGTCAAAATATTAAGGAGACCATACTATTTTACTTGACTACCCTTAGTTAGTAACCTATTTTATTTTAATAAAAATACTAGCAATAAAGACTATCCAAAATTGTTATGAGAATTATAAATACGAAATATAAAACAAAAATATAAAAGATATCGAATTTATGAAGTATAAACTTTATAAGGAATTTAATTTTAGAGTTAAATATATATTTTCTTAAAAGGAATAAAGGATATATTTGTTTCTTTGATTATACTAATTTATTTAATATTTTAGATCTAGTCACGTTAAAAATGGGTTTATGAATATAAAGAATTCAAGAGTATATTAGAGAGTTCAATGGAAAAGTATGACTATAAACAGAAGCTGGACACAATTTTGAAACTGACGAAAAAGGAATATAGGACGGTCTTTTGGAAACAGAGGGAATAACTCTTATAAAGAGTTAGCAAATTAAGTAATAGTTACCATAATCAGGAATTAATTCATAAAAACTAAATAACTATTTAAAGCGTGAGGTTACTAGTTATTCATATCTAACACACTTTATGCTAAATAACTATTAGAACTATTTCTACCCAAGATTGGATGGATACTAAAATAAACCCCATGTTTATAACTCTTTATCATTTTTATTAGTAACACACTTTAGCATAGCTAACACAATGATTTATTTAGGAATTTAAAAAATGAGAAATAGAGTTTTAAAGTTTTATAAGTCTTTTATGTGGAACCAAACAAATAGTGTTAGAACCGTGGAATGACCTAGGGTTTAAACAACGCGGAATTTTTAAAATAGGGTTCAAATTGGGAGTTTATGACTGTGATTATGATTTTCTTAGGTTTTTCTGCTTGAGTGGTTATGCAATTCTGAAGTTAATCAAATAATTCTGATTCATGATAAATTGTAATGGTTTATTCTTCCATTTAAATGTGAAGCAATTTTTGTGTAAGTCTCTCGTTGAATAAAGAAAATGGTTTGGAAAGGTTGTACAGTCTTTTATCTGAAGCTCATTAGAATTGCAAAATGAAATTTATCCTAAAATCAGAATTGGGTTATCTGTAAGGGATTGTGTTTCCAAGGCAAGAATAAATTTTTTTAGTGAATACACATACTATTTATTTGAGCATTGAAAGTTTCAGTAATTTCCTTCCAGATGTATAGGTCCAATATAGTAGTGTGTTGCACTTGTATTTTGGAATAACTGTGGTGACGTGCATAAGCAAGTTGAGCATGGAAGATTTTTCCATAGGTCCGGCGGACACAAGCTTTGGTCATGAAAATGTAATCTCGGCGCACACAGAAAAAGTGTGATACCGTAGAGTTGTTCTTTTTCTGATCAAGGCTAGTATATAATCACCACCAACTATCTCAATTTATTAACATGTTTTATTTTTATAATTCACTTGATGCAGCAGTTGCAGCTTAAAGATAACAACATAACCCTAACCAGCGTATAACTACTACAACGAAGTAGGTGGGTACTCATTCGATTCAACCTCCCGGACTCAACGCCTATTAAAGGTATGTATTTACTGCAGAATATATTTTTCTTCAAATTTACTCATGGGAAGTAAAGAAAATGATTGTTGAATGCTATTTATAGGGAGTTATGCGACACCCTCTCTTCCATTTAAGAAGGTCACAGTGGACGAGGTAGAAAAACAAGAAAACTTCATTCCGTGGTTGGTTGAAAAGGTATGGCTTCTATCTGATGCGAAACATAAATGGTCATTATATTCATGAATAGTAGTAAGATTTAAACATAAATGCAACAAAATGTGAATCAACATGGAGATTCCCCTTTGCCTCGTTCTTTATTCTATGTTTTCATATTATTTTGTTTTCAAGGCTCTGCTTTGGTGATTTCCATATTCGAGTTCTTATCTAAGATAAGGTTATGTAACATTAAAGGTAAACACCAGGCTCAATTCTTAAAAATGTGTTTCCAAAAGTGCCACCCTAAACCCAAATCTACCAAAAGTGTCACTATATGACATTTCTGCCCCTGATATTAGAGGACCCTTAATTGTTTAATATTATTTCCAACTTTCAAAACTTAAAGTAAGTGTTTTTTCGTGTGGTTTTCAGTGCAAAGGTCCTGATGAAAATGTCAGGACACTCTACTGGACCCTAGCATATTTTTAAAAAATCTTATTTTTTGAAATGAAAATTTGGAAATCACATTTTTTTAATGGTATTTAAGTGTTTAGGGTCCCTAGACAGGGTCTGGACTCCGGACAGGACCTTTTTGGACCCACTCTAGTTTTCTAATAGAAAAAAATATTAAAATAAGATAATTTTTGTTAATATTTTGTTGTCAAGTTCCAGGACCCTTTAACTGGATTCTTGGATTATTAATAAAATAATCTTGTTAATGGAATTAAATAAGATTTGAAAGTTCTGGACCCTTGGAAGTAGGTGAGGACCTTAGTTTAAGGACCTTTTAAGTTGACCACCTAGGCGCCATGTAAGCGCCATGTAGATGACAAGTAGAACGAACGAGGTGAGGACCTTTTCTACCAGGGTCAGGACCTAATAATTATAAGTCGGGACCCTACGCAAAAGACCTTTCTCAACTCGACCACGTAGGTACCATGTAGGTGACAACGGGGATGAACGAAGTGATAACATTTTTACTAGGGTCAAGACCATCTAAGCCGGGACCCTAACGCTTCACCTTCCTTACACCCCCGTTACACCCCTCTTTTCCTTACATAACCCACCCAAGTTCATTCTTTTTTTTTTAGCGGTTCATCTTCTTCTTCCTTCTTTCATCTTTTTTTTTTTTTCATGGCAGCTGCTACACGATGAAAGCAAATCATCCAACTAAGATAGAGAAGGAATGATCTATAGGTGAGCTTAACTTTTAGCTCTTTCAAATTCGATATTAAATTTGGGTTAATTTCAATTTCAAACTCAAAGTTAGGGTTCTTAAATATGTATTGGGGATTCGAATCCATGTTTATTTATATGGTTTACAGTGAAATGAGGTATGGGTTATCTTTAATTTTGTGGTTTGGTTACTTAATTTATATAGGGTTCATGATATATGATGATCTTATAACTGATAGTATGTTATGTTTTGTGAAATGCAGTTGTTAATTTGTCGTCACCATAATGATAAGCAAAGCCGTTCTCATCCACTACGATGGAGAATAGGTGCACAAAGAAGGTAATGATAACTACAAAGGTATGACACATCTTTCAGGGGTACCTGATAAGTACACATTTGAGGATGTGAAGAAGGCAGCAATGGATGTTCTAGGTTTCTTGCACCAACCTTGTTTTAATGTGTATGGCCTCATAGATGTCCCGGAAACCGCATTTAAGCAAAGGATTAAGATTGTTAGGAATTGATTGGTAATTCACTTTTTGCTTAAGAAGCTTATATTGTATATAACTGATAGTATGTTTTGTGAAATGCAGTTGCTTTTAGAAACCTAAATTGTCGTCGCCATAATGATAAGCAAAGCTGTTCTCATCCACTGCAATGGTGAATGGGTGCACAAAACAGGTAATGATGACTACAAAGGTATGACACATCTTGTGGGGGTACCTGATAAGTACACTTTTGAGGATGTGAAGAAGAGAGCAATGAATGTTTTAGGTTTCGTGCACAAACCTTGTTTTGATGTGTATGGCCTCATAGATGTCCCGAGAACCTCATTTAAGCAAAGGATTAAGATTGTTAGTGAAGAAATGTTGATTTTTTATGTTGGCCAGACATGTGGAGTCCCAAGCTTTTACACAATCAAATATGGAGAAAAGAAGAAGTAAAAGTAGATATTCCTCCCGTGACTCCCAAAACAACTACTGGAGATTACAACGGATCGAAGATGCTTCCCCACACTCCCTTGACCCCTCTTAACAATATCACGTCGTGTTTCAGTGAGGATTATCAGTCCAAGAATGAAACCATCAAGGGAGATGGTGGTGTTAAAGGTACGTTTATTTGTCCCTCTTGTTATTGTACTTTTGTATTATGTTTTTCCTGACCAAATAGTCACACTAATGTTGAATGTTTTATTTTTTCAGCGAGTACTAGTGGTCCAAAGGCTAGGAGATGTCTTGAACCAGTAATGAGTCCATCAGCCAAGAAACTCCGATGTCTTCATGATGCGACAACAACTCCAGCGCCGGTTCTGGATATTCCTAAACCCCCGAAGGATATGAAGTACAATGATCTATGTATGGGTAACACTTTCAAAAGAAAGGGGGAGCTGAAACTTATACTTGCAATAGCCAAAGTAGAAAGAAATTTTGAGTACAAATCTTTTAAATCCGACAGCCAGAGGTTTATTGCCAAATGCAAAGACAAGACATGCGAGTGGCGTCTGCGAGCAGTTCCCTTAGATTCTTGTGGGTGCTGGAAACTCACAGTTGCAAACGATGTGCATACTTGTGAAAGCAACAAAAGGACTGACCCTGAATTAAGAACCAAAGCGGCCGCTACTGGAATTGCAGAGCTTTTCAAGCACAAATTCAAAGAACTAGATGCGGCATTTACGCCCAAACAACTGGTTAAGGACATAAAAAGGAATTATGGAGTGATTATCAATTACCGGCAGTGATACAGCGCTTGCAAGCGTGGTATTGAGCTGATCAAAGGTAGCCCTGATGAATCGTACCAACACCTCGTTGGTTATAGTCACATGCTTGGTGCTCGTAACAAGGGTACTGTTACCGAGATTGTAACTGATTCAGATGATTCTTTTCTATATTATTTATTTGCTTTTGGAGTATGTATTGAAGGATTCAAAACCTGTTTCAGACCCGCATTTGCGGTTGATGGTACACATCTTACAGGGCCACGCCAAGGAGTTCTACTGTCAGTCGTTGGAATGGATCCCGACGAGTCGATCTATCCTATTGCTTTTGTTGTTGTTGATTCAGAGAATAATGAATCTTGGGAATGGTTTATAAGAAAGTTAGTCGGAGTACTTGGCGATAAGTATGTTATGAATGAAGATGTTGTTGTGGCAACAGACAGGCACCCATCGATCGGTAGAGACATAAGGTTGGCATTTCCTTGTGCTAATCAAGTATACTGCATCCACCATCTTTCAGGTATTTAACAAGACTTTATATACTATAAACACACGAGTTTTGTGTTTAAATAGATTTGATGTTAGTTATCTGAATGGATACAACGTTAACCTTGATTTGTGTTTAGTATAACTTATCAGACTGTAGGTCTTTATGTGTGCGTATCTATATATAGTTATGAAGTCAATGAAAATAGCATCATATTGTATATAATGTCCCAACGGAGGTGGCAGAACAAGTTTTGTAGCATCAATAACATCATATTGCGTATATGTACAGTCCAAACAAGTTTTGTTGTCCACTCTGTTGTATGATACATTTCAGATATATATATATATATATATATATATATATGCATGCTTCATGTTGTACTTATAGGTCAATCCTGTAATGTTTGACCTTGCAGAAAATATCAGACAGACCTACCACAACGCCACGACTTCGGTGGCATTTATAAGAGCTGCAAAAGCGTTTAGCAATGATGAGTATGAACTTGCTATGAGAAACCTAGGTTTAGTGAGCCCCGCTGCTTTAAAATCTGTAGTGGATCTTGGACCGGAAATGTGGGCCAGGGTGAAGGCTAGAACAGGTCGTTTTACTCTCATGACTACAAACGCCTGTGAAACTTTCAATTCAAGAATAGCTGATGTTAAAGGTATTCCAATCTGTCATTTAGTCGATTACATTCGCAGGTTCCTTATGGAATGGTTATGCGAACGTAGACAACTAGCTCGTGATCGGCAAGATCTTTTGAGTCAACATGCACGGGATATAATCAAAGAATTGTGGGCTGTGGAAAAAAGGTTTGTTGCTTGCCATGTCGATGGGGACGAATATGAAGTGGACGAGGGTGACTATGAAGAGCAGCACACCGTCTATCTTGACCGAAGGTCTTGCACGTGCAAAGTGTTTGACTATCAGCATCTTCCGTGTCCCCACGTACTTGCAGTGTGTGAGACATATAAGATAAAAGAAGAAGGCCTTTGTGGGGAATATTATAAAACATCGGTTTGGAGATCTATGTATGAACCTAAAATATATGGTGTGCTGAGCCCAGAAACTTGGGATGTCCCAGCGGAGGTGGAAGAATGGGTGGTGCTTCCTCCAAAAACTACACCGGAAGTTGGTCGTCGGAGCATCTAGAGGAAAAGGTCTGCCATTGATAAACCTAAAAAGAAAAGAGCTTTTTCAAGGTGTCACCAGACAGGGCATTATGCTAACAGCAAACGTTGTCCCAAGGCTTAGAACTGGAGTGATTTTGGTTGCTGACATTGCTTACCTTGTTATGTTTGTTTGAAATAGTTTAGGCGGCATCATTAGTAGAGTGGATTTAGTCATATTTTCATCCTCAGGGTAAATTAGTTTTTCTCAGACTTGATATTAAACCTTAAATTTCGGAAAGTAGGTCTTTTGTAATTGAATTTGGGAATTACCCTTTGAAAAGGAATTCCTTAGTTATCTTATGTTTATTAATTATAAGTTCTACTGGCATGTTTCATGTGAACTGATTACAAGAATCAAAAATCATTTACTACCATGTTGTTTTAGTGATTGGTAGCTAGGTGATGCACTCTTTTAAACGTGCTAATGTTCATTTACTTTTCTTATTGAAACAACGAAAATTATATAGCCATAACTAGGACAACCTAGAAGTAAAAACAGTTCCATCGTACCTAATAAAAAAGACTTCAAATATAAAATAAACTAACCAGACATTATCTTAAACCATTCTTCATCACTTTTCTTTTCAAGTTCTGCGTTCTTGTGCCTTCGGATATCGCTCGTCATTGCACCATTCATCAGCTCAACAAGGGCAAGATCTTGAAACAAACTCTGTCCAAAATTCTCTTCTTTGATCCATACGCCGCTTCAATGATAAGGAATGATACATGACTCCGGGACTGAGATCCTTAACCTGTTGCATTCTTCACGTAACTGGAGATCCTCCTTTACTAACTCAAACCACTCGTTACAGAATTGGCTACCGTTTCTTGTTGTGTAGAAATTAGTTACTACACGCTTAGCAATAGGTTTTTTAGAGTCAACAAACTCATCACCATCCGACGCAACACCATTCCTCCCATATATGGTAGTATATTGATTTCTTGTTCGGGCAGTTGAATTAAGTGAGGTTACGTCAGATTGTTGAGAGGATCCTGCCATTGTTTTCAGATGATTTGAGATAAAAACTTGTAAACAAATGTACCTGATAACAGTGATTTTCCTTACCCTAGAGATTATTAAGCACAAACGAATCTGAATGATGTCCATTTATACTTATGTTGGCAAACATGTAGAATTTAATGCCAACTAAATATAGCTGGCGCCTCTCATGTTCTGCTGGCAGCTTACAGGTTGTGTTACCTTTCAAAAACAAAAGAGATAAGGAAGAAAAAAAAAAGCAAATTTAAAGCTTGTCCCATTCTTGGGTAATGTTTACACACATTGACAACATTCCCTTCAAATCCTCTCATCTGTACCTGAAAAGTGAAAACCAATTTCTTTTCATCACATTAGCCACAGCACCTCCATGCCATAAGGGGACAAACCGTTACCTCTATCACTATTAAAAATTGTGCATAAAAATGGTCCAATAAGGGACAAATTATTGTGGCGGCCTGTAGTTTATTTTAAGTCAAAGCAGGTGGGGGTGTGGGAGTTGGGAAGTAAATGCTTATTCAAATTTCAAAGCAAATGGGTGAGTCATTTAACATAACAAAGAAAAAAATTATAAACAAAAGGAAAATCAAACAACTTAGATATGAGTGAGGTAGGAAGATGCTTTCTCAATCTACAATTCTATACATACATATATATATATATGACATCCAACCCTTACGAGTGATTCCTTACAATTTAAACAACCCACTTCGATCACATGGGTTCAAGATCAGAGAGCAAATCATGTTTGGAAATTTTTTTTTCTAAAATTCCTTCAAAAAGAAGACGTCAAAGCAACCAACAAACAAACAACCTACCAAAACCAGCGGATGAGGGTTCTTCAAGTATGTCTTTAACAAATCTGGATACTTCTGCCAATGGAGTTATGTCCTGTGAGGAATGGTATGACGCGATTGAAGAAGGTCGTAGATTAAGAAAGGAAACAGCTGAGTTGGGTTTTCCAGTTATGCCGTTGCGACCTCTTGGAGATCTATTACACCATACATACAATAATCTGGTCAAATGTGTTAATTCTATAAGAGATGAGAATAAAGCACTTAATAGGAGATTGATTAATCGGAAGAAGTATTCTGCTGTACAGGGGACTAATATGTAACTGGAGTGGTAGTAAAATCAATCATTTTCTCTTGCAGTATTATGGTAAAAAAAAGTTTATTTAGAGCAATGTGTATGAGTGGTAATTTAGTATACCTTTTATCTTCTGTTCAGTCTACTTGGTAGTAACTGAAGTTGTTGTGCAAGTGCAATGCTGCAGGATAGTACTTCAGAGTATAAATTTACGAACAATATCGCAGTTCTCCAAACAACCCATTAGATTACGATGATAGTTATCAGTTTAATATCTAACACCATTAACAACCTTTAATATCCATTGCTACTTTGTTGCTCTCCCTTTGTATTCAGCGAGCTTCATACTGCACAACTGACGACAAACAAAACCATCAGCTTAGGTTTGATCCAGAACAAAACTACCAAAATACATCCCGAATCAGACGAACATACATTTTCATAAAATATAGAAAGGTATTTATCTACCATAATTCAACTTCTTCAACATAGTTTTCTAAAAAAACTAATGCATACATAATGTTCAAAATGTTACCATCTCAAAGGAGTTCAAACACCCATCAAAATTATATTTAGATATCCCTTTGTTAGCAGAAAAACCATAGTATCTTTTCTATAATTCATATATTGGTCAACGCGTAACTATATGCTGGGAAATCAACAATCATCACACAATAAGTATATATAACAATAAGGTATATATACTTCCAATAAGGAAGTATATACATATGCAGGTCTCACAGGAAACTTTCCACTAGTTAGTAGTTACAAAGTTCCTTCCAATAAGGTAACAAGAGGATTACACAGTCCTAGCAACTGCCACTTTTTGCTACGTAAGCATCTACATACTCAGCGGGTTGAGACACTGATGGGGTCATTTAACCCTTAAGTGGAGTTCAGGATCACCAGGCATTAAATCGCTATTATAAAGAGTCACATAAAGAACTCTTCAGGATTTCGACTTCTTTCCTTACATTCTCAACCTGCAAAAACAACAAACAAACAAAAAATATATATCATCAACACCAATCCACAACTTCCATATCAATTTCTCAGCTTCAATTGAAGTCCTTACATTCACTAGCTTCAAATTGGAGTCCTTCAATTTCTTCTCATCTTCAGTTGGGCGTGTTTCCATGTTCCTAACTTAGTTCTCTATTCATCTTCACATTCATTTTATTTCTTTAGGTTCTCAACCTGCAAAATCAACAAAAAAAAAAATCACACCAATACATAACTTTCATATCAAATTAAAGTTCAAGTCATTCAATTTAAGTAACTAACCTAAAAACAAACCGATAAATCCCATATTAAAACCTAACTCCATGCATCTGCATAAAAATACAAAAAACAAATAAAATTGGTTAAAATCAACAAGCCAAACCTAACATCAGTATTATACAAAAGGTAAAAATCACCTAAATCGAATAAAATCAAGTATACCCGATATGAACTGCGACTAAAGATGTTGAGATCCACCTGTAGAAGATCTGAACTGCAACTTAAGCTGTTCGATTTACCGGAAACCAACCAGAAAAAATAATTCTTAAACCCCCATTAAGAAAATCGACCAGTAAGAAATCAAGAAGAGAAAAAAAAAATTGATAAAAACCCTAACTGTACCTGCTGATTTTGTAAAATCAAACATAACTGCTGCACAATTGAGAGATGTTTAAGGTTAATAATCATAATGAAGTTTAATGAGGTTTTGTCATATAGGGGTTAAATGGTTGGTAATGGTGGAGTTCAAAGAAAGGAGGATATATTTTGTCTGGTCTGGTTCTCGTTTGCAAATGAACTGATGAAGAGAGAGGGGATACATCAGGTAAAAGTGATAATTAGGGTTATGGTTTGCTTATATTGGTGGCAACGGTTGTAATTACTGTGAATCTTTAGGGAAAATTCGCGACATTTAGGGTTTCTCCCTAAATCGATGGCCAATAACCATCTATTGTGTCTCATACGGATTAAGAATCCAATGGTTTACATAAACCTATTTTGTTCATACATATCATGAAGTTTGTGTTTCTTTGCTAAATTGTGTTTCTTTGCTAAACTCAATTCGTGTTTTCGGGGTATTAACAACCTTCATTATGACCAAGTATATTAATAAATGTCGTGTATATTTTAGTCCACGTCTAGATATGGATCATATTTCATATTGTCAGATTTCGAATTAATAGAGATGAAATATATCATATTTCAACATCTCGGGTTCAAAGTTTACTAGACTTAAAATAGAGGTTCTCATTTCGATGAACTGAATATGAAATCTATCGGATTTCGACATCTCGGGTTCAAAGATTACTAGAGTTAGACACGAGGTTCTCGTTCGAATTAACTGAGGATGGATTATATGAGTTCTTATCATCCCGGTTTCGTATATTACACGAGTGAGATTGGAGTCTATCACTCGGATGAACTGAGGATGGATCATATGAGTTCTTATCATCCCGGTTTCGTATATTACATGAGTTAGACCCGAGTCTCTCACTCGGATGAACTGAGGATGGATTATACGTATCTACGGACCTTATCATTTTTGCTTGAGTGTTAGCAATCTGCCCTAACGTCGCAGCACTCTCCCGAACATCTCCAGTCGAGCGGTTGCCACCATCTCCATCATTGTTAGAAGCCATGAAACAAGGATCAAACCTTTCTCTGAATCCAATTGACGCAGCGGTAATGATAAGAAATAGTCTTGAATCCACAAGGTGTGTTTTGAATCCACAAAACACTGTTCTGAATCCTGCACACAAGGTATAATCTCAAGAGATTTGTGTTTTGAATCCACAAGAACAACAAATAGAACACTTGAAAATACACAAACAGAAAACTAGTTCCTTTTAAAATAACAATCATCAATAACGTTTTACAAATCAGGATCCTAAGATTAAATACTAGTAGGTAGTTATAGGAAGTTAACACACACATTAGACACACAAGATAAGAAACTGAAACTAGAAACTGAAAATAACTATTAGATATTTTCTGAAAGTTGTAACTGTCAGGTGTGACTATCCTTGTTCTGCATCAGTCTCTCACTCGGATGAACTGAGGATGGATTATACGAGTTCTTATCGTCCCGGGTTCTTATATTCTTGAAAATACACAAACATAAATCCATTTATCCTCCCATATATTGAATTTCATTCTATCACCCATTTCCTAAATACTGTTTTGTTCAACTAAAATTATTCCTTTGTAGATACATTTCCACATCCAAGAGCTAGAGGAAGGGATTTTATCTCTAAAAGCAGAGTTTCTCTGTGTTCCATTTTTTCTACTATGCTTTCAAACAGTTTTATTTTGGTTTTATCTATAAATAGAGGTGTTTCTAGGTAAGAATCTTTCAGGGCTCACTATAACAGAAGGTGAAATTAGGGATTCAAGAGAATCCCCCCAAAAAGGCGAAGAAAAAGATAGTCTTCTTGCAATAGAGATATTATTATCAGATAAAGATGGGGAATCAGTATTTGGTACCGGGTCTGGAGAGTCCGACCCGAATCCGACTTCAAGAGTAGTCATGGGACCCGCATAAGCTTGGTTTTGTTTTTTTTTTTTTTTTTGAAAAGACCACCAGGGAAGGGATAGAAAGCCACAATTAATTTTGACAAATCAAGACAGAACTAGGTTGCATGCAAAACATATCATTCTGCCGCACGTCCTAGGTTAATTAAGACTGAGAGACTAGGAAGAGGTAGAGGAAACTCAGACAGCAAAAGAAGGAGACAAATCAGCAAAAAAAGATTATAGGATCCTGAGATGATCTCTCTCAGGATAGAGATAGAGACGAACTAAGCATGTTGAAAAGAAAAAGAGATTATAGGATATGCATGATGAAAATATGATTTACTATTCGGGAATGATTCGCAGAATTACTAACTAGGTTCTGTTGTATATTTTTACTACCTATGTATTCTATATTGTTTTTAAACTTTAGTGGATTTTTTATACACATTTTTGCTACATGTGTATTCTTAGTTTTTAAATTTCAAGTCACCCAAACCAGTGATCTTTAGCTGACACTAAGCTGCTAACTCCCTTCAAAGAACATGGAGTAGATAAAATATCTAAGCATCAATTTTTAGAAGCAGAGACAAGCCGCTATACATACATAACTGAAGGATCATAACATGATCAACAAAATATAAACAGATATATCCAGGGTATTAGAGTCCATCGCCACTAACTTATATTTAGAACTACAGCTGACATCGTTTTCAACTATACACATCCAAAAAACAGGGACCAACATGCTATCCAGGAATTATACTACAAGATCATATGATTACAGGTTACTGTTCACCACTTGTGCCATTCACCTCTATAAATTGTTTTTTGAATAGCTGCACCGCAAGTTCGCATCGATAACGAGTAGCGAAAGCAGGTTCGACTTCACAAACAGGAATCTTCCTGACCATATGCTCGATAAACTTGAAAGAAAACACCCCACAAGAGTTACTGCATATATAGTATATGGATCAATTCTCCAAATATAAGGTTAAAAATTCAAGGTTAAAAATAGATTTCAAGTAAGACTCACGTATCATTTTTCTTAGGGGTTTTTGAGTCATATCTACACCACCATGGACCGCGGTTGTATGGTTTCTCCAAATAATCACGAATTTGACCGACTTCCGGGTGAATTTTGCTTGAGCGATTGTTACGATTCGGTCTTAGAGAATCATAAATTATAATTGTCTTCTCCTTTACTTGAATGGAGACTGCGACCCAGTGAATATTTTCAATACAAACTACACCATATACGACATCAACCTTATCCCAAGAGGGTAAATGCTCACTAGGTGGTGAACCACGGCGTCCTGCTAACCCTAGTTTGAATCTGTCAACTTGGGAAAAATCACCATTCGCAAAATGTTGTTGTTTCACGAGCAAGGCAGCTCAGTCACAATGTATTCATGCAATAATATAAATAAGTAGAAAATATCCAATCTATTCTGCACAAAAACTTACCGGTAAGTGACTTTCAAAGTATGACCAGGTACCAGTGGATTTGTTAGAAGGATAAGACTTGTGCAAAAGCACCAATGCACTGTCAATAATCTGCAGGAAGACGAATAAACATAAAACTTCTCACAACCCAAATGATGTTCTCATTATTAGATTTAGTCGTCAATATCAAATGATGCAAATGACTCACATTACCGCATAACCAACCAGTTGAACGTAGTAGTAGTTTATACTCAGAGCAAGACAATAATGATGTACCATCACCATTATAGTTATCGCCATTTTCCTTCATACTGTGGTAAATTAAGATCCATTATAAGGCAACACCATGATTGTTAGTTTTCACATATACAACAACACAGAGAAACAAAAAGGTATACTAGGGAGAAGAAACAACAAGACACAGAAACAAAAGGGTATACTAGGGATGAGGCTAACCCGAGGTTTATGAATCTGTTCACATCATCTATATCCTGCTTCGTTATTTGCTGATCCAATGTGTCTTCTTCAAAATAATTCATGACAACAGGCTCTTCGCTTGTCGGAACCTTTTTTGCGTTCTTTTTCGCCACTTTCCCTGTAGGAGTATACGGGGGCAACATGGAAGGTGTAGGGTTTATTTTCCTCTTCGCCCTTCCCTGACCTTTTGTAACATCATCCGAAAGAACGATAATGGGTGCAGAAGGGCCACTGCAGGGTTTATTTTTCTGACGCTTTCTTTTTTTCCCTGTTGAGCTGTTACAAATGTTTTTTACCTACATATCCGACACAGTCAAAAAGTCATACCACGATAGTTTTGTGAAAAAAGTACAAAATATATACGTGCTAATGTAGCAACAAAACTAGAGATGCAACAAATACTTACAACAGCTCGACTCACATCAACTTCCTTATTTGGAGGATTGTACGGATATGGTGGATTTAATTCAATATTGTTGGATCCATTTCCAGGAGTCACATCTGGATTCTGCATTGTCGCACCATCAAAATCTCCTTCTTCGTTATGTCCTCCAGGTGGAGTCCCCTGTTCAAACAACATAAATATCAGTTCAATAAAACTTCGATATCAGAATAGATGTGACATTCTATCTATCTTAATACAATGAATTTCCAATTAACTCACCGTTTTTGTCTTTGACAATGCATTGTACGTCTTGGTTCCACCAATCTTATCCTTTATTGATTTGATCTCGGCAGTTAAACACTCCACATGATTCAACATTGTTTTATGGCTATTACTTACCTGGACACTTAACTCCTCCAACTCACCATTCACTGTACTTTTAAATACCTCCAGTTCACCAATCACTGTCATTTTCAAATCCTCCGTATGACCAATCATTGCATTTTTCACAAAATACTCGAAAGAAGCAATGACTGAAGTTGATTTCCTAGAACAAATAACATCAAGTTGGGAGCGAGGATGTGCCACACGTGCTTCTTCCTCATCCTTCTCAAACAGATCTTTTTCCTCCACCACATTTTCATTCCCTAACAGATCTTCTTCGTCCTCTTCATCATCCATGCTGCTCTTCTCTGGAACCTGTTCATCCACAAAAACATTTTCAGACTCTAACATATCTAATTCCTCACCGTTCTCAAACAGATCTTCGTTTTCCACCACATTTTCATTCTTTAACGAAACTTCTTCTTCGTCATCTACCAAGGGACCTTCACATAACCCCAACATTACCAAACGCTTTGCATCTTCTTTATGCCACATAATGTCATCACACACTTCACCCTGTATTTTATAAAGTCACTCGACCAAATTAACAATGTAGCAAACAAAAAAATAAAGTAACTAAGGTAGTTATTACTTCATACCTTTGACTCCTCCAAAATCGTAAGTAGAGGCTCATGGTGTATTACTAAATCGCATGTAACACTATGCATATGGGGGCGCCAATTTGCAAAAAATAGTCTTGCTTCCAAACTTATCAAGCACTTTCGGCAACACTTCCAGACCCCAAACCTTGGTGAAAAAAGGAAAACCTTTAAAACAACAATCACAAAAAATTAGACAACTAGAAAATATCAACCCAACTGATTCTTACCACCAGGACATGGGCCATTCCTTGACTCTTGTAAGTCACCTCACTTCCAACAGGCTTGTTAGCGTTAATCTGATAATCTAAGGCAGAATTGCTATTATCAATAGTTCTGCTGAACGCTATTTCAGCCCAAGGATAAGAGTTGAAGTCGACGAGGTTATCCACCAGGTACCAGTGATCATGCTCAACTACTTTTTCATCTACCTTTCCCAGGACATACCTGTGGACAACATATAGTAACGACAATTTCACCTTGTCATCAGATTCCAGTGGGACTTTGACAATTTCACATTCAGCATTAAAGTTGCTTGATTGGTGACATTCACGCGATATTTTTTCCTCCTCCTCCTTTTTGCTTGATCGGTGAAATTTCCTCGATTTTTTTTTCCTCCTTTTTGCTACATTTCTTCGATTTTTTTCATCGTCGTCCTCCTCCTCCTCCACTTTTCCAAAGTAATAATTTCAAACGTTTTCCAGTTACTGGTTTTCCTTCATCGGGGAAATGCTTCATCTTAAGGCAGGGCTTCGTGGCGGGACGAGAAAAATTATGGTCTGACTTCCTAAAACTAAGCCCCGAAATCAATGCGACTCTTTCTTTCCGAAGGAGAGTTCCTTTCCACAAACCATTACGCGCATTTCTTCACGGTTACCCTTATCACCTTCATCACCCGTGGAGATCTGACTAGCCAATAAAAAATGAAATAAGGCACTAGACCACGTTTTCATTGGCAGGTGCAGTAAGGGGCCAATTGTAGTTGACATAAATTTCTCTTGCTCGGCAGGAGACAGCAGGTTACGCACCCACTTCAAAACCTTCGGGCTCGAGTATGTTGTTACCTTGCACGTATAAGCCCGGTACCTGGCAGGGTGAACAAACATACTACAACATAGAAATAAATAGTTACACCAATCACAACATACAAGTTCTTAGAATTAAGTATTTGAGAGCGGAAAGCAGCAACATTGAAAAAACATAAATAGTCGTACATTCCAAATAATCCAATAACCACCTGTATTCAAGTTGTAAAAGTGACTCAACGAATGACCGGTCTAGTTTCCGTTTACAAGTATCTTATACCAAATACACCTAGAAAGAACAATGCAGCAACATGGAAAAAATAGGATTCGCATAGAGGCATCTAACTTTCTTTTATATATAAATAACTAAACTATTGTTATTGTTCAAATTTAACTTCTTAAAATAGTGAGCAGATAGGCAGTAGCTTGGGTTTTAGGCTATTAATGCATACATTTCAGCATTTGACAGGGAATGCTCAACGGTGGCACGATTACACTATACCATACAATCATCTATTAGAAGAAGTAGATTCAAAACTATATCTAAAAGTAAGTCTTCAGCTCTTCGAACTTTACTGATTATTATACTCAGGAAATATCTTATGTGAATCTCCAGCAATAAAAAAGAAGTGACCAGACACAGCACATAAAATGAATGGTTAGCCTTAACAGGATAAATGTCACCTATCTACCTTTCAACACCATCTGTAGATACCACTCTTTTGTCCTCAACAGTGGCATCCAACACTGTTTCATCCACATGAATCGCAGATTTCACTTTCCGAGAACACTTCTTCTTCTTCTTCCCTCCTACACCCATAACTTGGAACCTACAAAAATAATATAGTCAGGATTAGTAATAACATAGTAGTAATTCATATTCTTTAGTTACTCAAAGTACACTCCGCACACAAAGTTATAGTGATTAAGAAAAACTAAGTTTTATCTACCTAAAACTACATGCTCATCATGACATTATTATGACATTATAAACAATTCGCAAGTGAGGTTATTAGATTAGTTTGAAACTAAAACTTGTGCAAAAAACAAGTTTCCAAAACTGCCATCATACATTGAATGAATATCATCCATTGGCAGTGTACAATAATACGTATGAGAGTTTTTTTGAAACAATATATCAAGTACCATATGATAGCAAAACCTAAAATGGTACACCCATGAATTAAGTTGTATCAAACAAACACCATCATACCATCCGTGTAAATTTTACCACTATCATGTAACCGGGGAAAGCCTTACTGGCAGTTCCCTTACTGATTGACACCACAGATTGCAGGAAAAGCAATTACAACACCAATGAAAATTTACAGTGGATTACTTATCTGAGATGGTATACATTTAATTTTAACTATATATGATTCTTATTGTCTGATAAATTCTTGACTCAATAAGAATTTTCAGAAAAGTACATGATATATATATATATATCCAATGTTTTTAGGTTGACGTAGATGATAAATTTATCAAAGAAAAAGGTAATAACAAGGGAAAGAAAAAGGCCACCAATTATACTAAGAAAACCAATCGATTCGATGAAGTTGGAATCATACATCAAATCTAATTTACAAAACAATGGGAACAAATTCGATCTCTTGTTAGCAGGTTGGGATGAGAATATGCAGGTAAAAGGAATACACTACTCAGTAGTCTAGTGTAACTTAATTGGGATTTTGGTTCTATCTTAATTATATGTTGATTGGGTTAATATATTTTGTAATTTAAGCCGAGAAATGTCCATATTTAGAGCTAGCAGTGGTTAAATAGTTACTCATACAACATGTTACAACTATCCACAAATTTATGATTTAAAGCTATTGTTGAATCTAAAACAATGAAGCTTTTGGTGGCCATGACAAATCATAGGAAAACAAGGAAGATTACTAATTATGTAATGAATGACGAGTTTTACCTGCACTTAAACTTAGGTGGCACTAGTAAAAAAATCCCTTTTCATCACGGTTTTTTACCGTGACCAAAGATCTACGGTCACGGTATTTCAATTTTGAGAAACCGTGTCCAAAGCCTGCGAGGCCAAAAGTGTTTCCCATTTGGCCACGGTGAGTTTCGTGACCAATTTGTACATTTCACCGTGACCACAATTTCTTTGGTCACGTACTTTTGTTAGACACCGTGACCAATACGCACAATTAGACACGGATATCGTTCTATACCGTGACAAGTTCATGTTTTTAAACCCGGGAAACTAACATACACCGTGTCCAAATTTGATCATTGGTCACGGACAACATTTCATACCGTGACCAATCAGTGTAATGGTCACGGATCAGGAATACCCACCGTGTCTAGTCCAAGTATCCCCCAATGTTGACTACACATTTTTAGATCAATACTGTACCCAGAAAAGTCTTAAAATCCATAACTAACAATAAACTGAGTTTTTATTGAAATTAAAATATTATATCCATGACATAAAATTCAATAAACATATATAGCTTACTGTTAACAAGAATGAACAAGAAAGCATAATGAAATCCCTATTTACAATGCTGGTACCACTTGTAATGTCCAACTTAGACCACCAAAAAAGTCTTAAAAGCCATAACTAACAATAAACTGAGTTTTTATTATATCCATGACATAAAATTCCATAAACATATATAGCTTACTGTTAACAAGAAAGCATAATGAAATCCCTATTTACAATGCTGGTACCACTTGTAATGTCCAACTTAGACCACCAAAAATCTAATCACGGAGATGGAGACAACTCCCAACCTAGGCACTTCCATGTCAGTATTACTGGAAAGCATGCACTGTATTGATCCCAGCTTCACAGGCGAGGTTTATTAATCCAACAAGAAACTCATTGAGATCATAGCAATGAAATACCTTTACGCGAATATAGTTAGTGCGTTTAAGTCTCATGGAGCATCTAAGTCTCTGACACCGCATGTGTGGCATCTCCATTAGCACCTTGGTGTGCCTGAAATTGAATGCATATTGCCTCTTGCATATCCTTACACTTTTCCAGAAGTTCCTGAAACGTAACCAGATTAGTGTGGTTCACTGTTCTATCAGATTTTTAGATCAAACACTACAGCTAAATTATGGGTCTGATATATCAATGACAAAATGAAGGAAACAATTTGTTTGTCGTAAGTTCTGCAGCTTCAGCTATAAACGTAATGCTCAGACCTGTGCCAGTAGTTTTCCATTGCGGATAACCGTTGTAGGTCTAAATCAGATAGCCAGCCATTCACAAGTACTGCAGCCCCAACCACCTGAGAAAATACCAAAATCTATTTTAACTTTAGTTTGTTTAAGTTCTACCGAACACACCTCACTTAAGCACCCAAGTTGACTGTTTTATTCATTCTCTGGTCAAGGGTTGGTAGCTACAATCAATTCAACTAACGAGAACTACAGCCGTCAATAGGAAGTTGATCCATACAATATATTATGGGGACAGTATTTGATGCAGTACATTCAACAAAGACCAAGAGACACACAAGTCAAAAGCTCTTCCGAAATACTGAAATAGTTTCACGGAAGCATTCAAAAACTGGTTTACCTTTATCGGAGGGTACTTCGAGAAGGAAGCATGACCATGGTCCATGGGCCAACTCTACAGCAGTTTATCCCAAATGACCAGATATCAGCTGTGCAAGGTGTATAAACAAAGAAACTTCACAAGTATATAGTGGTTCTTATAGACATATGAGATAAGGGTTTTTCTGTGTATCAGTAGTTTTCATGGAAAAAATCGAGATCTGCCGAGTAAAAACTGTTATACAGTACAGTAAGAGATAAAAACAGCCACTCATTTGAAATCGTATCCACTTCCCGGCTGAAAAACTTCTAAGCCATCCCGTAAAATATGGGAATGTTTTCTAAATTCAATTGTGTACAGCGGTGAAGAATGAAAAAAGGAAAAGGAAGAAACAGAAGATTTTCATTCAGAAAAAACTTGTTAGAAGGAAAAAAAACAACTGACGAGCATGCAGTTCTTACAAAAGTATCCCTTGAGCGTTGCCTGCCACCCTTGTCAAATACACAAGCTGAAACACCGAAATCCCCAATCTTCACTATTCTATCGCTGTCAAGCACAAGCCTGCATAGATGCATTCCTTCAGTTCAATCAATCTCTCCAAATAAATCACAAAGGGAGAACATATGTATCTGTCTCGCTTCTAGTAAAAAGCAATAGATAAAAAACCTTGACGTCATTTCAGTTCAATCAGCATAATGTACTTACGCCATTTAAAGCCATACTATATACGTCACCTCCAGTCTAGTTTAGCTGTGCCTCGCTGAAGCAATCACAATAAACTCTCCAGTGTACCAGAAGGAAGAAACTCAAATCAGTAATGCATGTGGAATATCAATTCAGCCAAATTAATTAGAATTATAATTGATCTGAATTGATAAAAAAAGTAGAGTCGATAATTATAATACAGAACAAGTTAAACATCTAAGAGATAAAGGGTGCATTTGAATTGATTGACTTCCCAAAGATATTATACATTCACATTGAGAAATAATGTAATAGCTAGCATGATATAATCAGTGACCAAGACTCCAAACTTCTCATCTTACCGGCAAGATATTCACCTAATGATCCAGGATTAGAAAAACAAACGAACAACAAAGAAAAATCAAAATAGTATATATATAAAAATTACCTGATCAACAACCTCAGTGATGAAATCCCCAGCTACCTCCCTAGACTCCGCAACTCCTCAGCGATCCAATTCCTATTAGTTTCAGTAGTAGTAATGAAACTAGCATGTGTGAAAATCCTACATTTTGAGGTGCAAAATTCTAAATCACGAGACATGAGTACTTCTCCACATTTTGGTAAGTTTTCAGAAGTAAAAAATAATATGACCTTGGACGGTGGTTAATATTAACCAAAGAAGCATCCAACATGTTAAGCATAATATTTTCCAAGCCACTTAAAACAGTACTTGCCGTTAACCGAAAAATCTTCATCGCTTTTCTTTACCTCGCACAATGTAGTTTGTTTCCACAGGTTTTAAGAATTTAATGGTACAACCATACATGAATATATCCAACATAGATAATGGAAAGGTAATGAAAAGAAAAAAGACTAACCAGGGTTGGTATACCCCCAGCTGGCTACTAGCACATGACCGCTACTAGCACATGACCTTCATTGCCCTTGGTTCTTGATGCTTATGTACCTTGCAGAAAGTAGAGTAAAGGTCAACATCGTAAGTCTATGATGTCCGTTATATAGACAGAGTGTTACTGCCATAACACATTAAACAAGAAGTGGAGATTGAACTTCAATCATAGTCTTAACTGTAGAATCAAAAAAATCAATAAGAAAACACTGAAAAAACTAGAACATCAATGGAGATGACAGAATATGATGAACACTTTCTATTCATTTCAAGAAACCCTTATCTAGCATCAAAATTCTGCTGGTGATTCGAGCTAGTTATAAGATATTCTTGCCAAGGCAGTACAAACGGATTACAGAACATAAATAACAAGTAAACAGAATAAGAACTTAATTATATGTGCAAATAGAATGCCAGAAATGGAAGTAAACGATTTTGAATCTGCCGTAGCACGACAACACACAAAATCCACCCTCCCTTCATAATAACAAGCAGGAGGAGTTACCTGCAACAATAAAGCATGGATGAAAGATAATCAAATTTATGGGCACATTACCAGCTTGTGAAATTACAAACTGAAAACAAATCTAGCTTCTTCGAAACTGTACTGTTAACATACTGAAACTGGTGGGTCTCTTACCAGCTGTTGCTACCATCTTATTGTTCAAAGCAGGGATCAACATATATCCCCTGACCATCATCGCGAAAATAAGAAGTGTCAGAATCGTCGTCCACATAAAGTGAGCTCATATCTACTGCCATATTATCTTCTGGCCGACGATTCTCAGACATTAGCTCATCCTCAGCAATTTCATCGACATCATCATCATCCATATAGTCATTTAAAGGGCACGATATAACAACAGACCACCTTGGATCTCCTTGATCTTCTACATAAAAAACTTGATTAGCTTGGGAAGCTAAAATGAAAGGATCCTTTTTATGCCCTAATCTGTTGAGGTCGACTAGTGTGTAACCAAGTTCATCAGTTTTGACACCATAACCACTGTGTACCCAATCACACAAGAACACGGGTATCTTTACGCAGTGGTAATCAAGAACCCAAATCTCATTTATCACTCCATAATAGCGCGATGTAGCAATCTTTGGGTTACTGTCCTTCGCACTAGCAATGTGCATTCCTGACGCCTCCAGGCTAACCCCACAGTTTTGGTTTACGCCAACATCACGACTTTTAGTGCGATACCGGCATCCATTTATGTCATATCCATTGTACTTTACAACTAAATGACGCGGGCCCTGTGATATCCACCTAAGATATTTAGAGATCTTCTTCTCCTCTGCCATGATTTCATCTTCGTTCTCCAACTCCTTCTCGACCTACATAGTTAATGTTTTAGATTAGAAAGAGATGAAAATAGATGTACGTACTAATCAGGGATAGAAAGAGATGCCCAATTGATTAGAACATAGTTAAACTGCACAAATATACCTAAATGGAAAATTTGAAAAACCACTGAAAATTGATGAAATGATTACCTTTTTGTTCAACCATCGACGGAACGTTTTATTGTGTTCATTTTGCAGCCATACTTCATTTCTAGCTTTCTTTCCATACTGTTGCTTCAATTCGGACATGTGTTGGCTGGCAGTGAGAAAGAAGTTATTAGTTCCACTGACTTGAGTTAATAAACTTGTATGAAAGGAAAAAGAGGAGGACATACTCTATGTAGGGTTTTACTTCTTCAGTATTGTGTAACACAACGAGGTGGGCTTGGGACAATAATACGCCATCTACCACATCCTCCTGAGCACCTTGTAATGGTTTTCCATCTGATATTATACTTGAACCCTCCGAAGAACTAGCTCCAGTATACTTTAAAGGAGGAATACCGATTGTTTCCACGCCAGACAACCAATCGGCAGCAAACTCAACAAATTCCTCTAACTCGTTACAATTTACAATACAACCTTCAGCACGATTTTTATTTCGAATGTATCCCTTCAAAATCTTCATGTACCTCTCAAATGGATACATCCATCGAGTAAAGACTGGTCCACACAATTTCACTTCTCTGACTAGATGCACGGTGAGATGAATCATGATGGTAAAGAATGACGGTGGAAAATACTTCTCAAGTAAGCATAATGTCTCCACCAGGTCCCTTTGTATATTATCCAATTCAACAATATCAATCTTTTTTGCATATTGACTTGAAGAAGGATGACAATCTAATGATGGTATTTCTTACGTTCTTTGGAAGAATCGATCTAACCGCAAGTGGCAAGAATTGCTGCATAAGAACATGGTAGTCATGTGATTTGAGACCAATCAACTTGCTATCTTTTAGCGACACCAGACTGCTAAAATTAGAACAGTACCCTTGTGGAACCTTCAACTCGTACAATGTTTTGCAAAACTTCACCTTCTCTTCTTTCGTCAATGTGTAGCAGGCAGGAGGAAGATACATCCTTTTTCCTGCAACAACAGGTTCTAACTCAGGCCTTATCTTCAAATCATTCAAATCCATGCGAGCTTTATAACCATCTTTCGTTTTTAAAGGATCATTAAGCAATGTCCCTACTAAACTCTCGCACACATTCTTCTCTATATGCATCAGATCAAAATTATGTTGGACAAGATTGTATTTGAAGTATTCAAGCTCTTTTGCCCAAATTGACAATTTCTTCAGATTAGATGAATCCTCGTCCTCAAACTCCGACCTTGTTGATTTTCCCAATGTTCTACCGCCATTACCTTCTTTCCCCATGCATTTTCAATTGACTTCGCCTCTTCAAACCTTTGTAACCCACTCACTGGTTCAGGAGCCACACCGAATTCTTGATTGCCATCAAATGGCTTCATTTGATATCTGTAACGATGGCCAGACGGTAACCATTTTCTATGACCAGTGTATGAAACTTTTTTAGAGTACTTAAGCCATGTGGAGTGTGTATTCACACCACATGTTGCACAAGCATCATATCCACCAACAGTACAGCCACTCAAATTGCCGAGTGCAGGATAGTCACTTATTGTCCACAAAACTACAGCCCTTAATGTGAACCTTTCTTGTTTGTAGGCATCATACGCTTCGACCCCTTCATCAAACAATAATTTCAGATCATCAATAAACGGAGCTAAAAAAACGTCGATGTCATTGCCTGGTTCTTTTGGTCCTTGAATTAACATTGTAAGCATCATGAATTTTCTCTTCATGCATAACGATGGGGGAAGGTTGTAAACCACTGTTAGGATAGGCCAGCAACTATAACTTTTCTTCTTACCACGAAATGGATTCACTCCATCAGCTGACACTCCTAAGCGAATATTTCTAGGATCCTCAGCAAAATCAGGGTATCTTTCATCAATCGCCTTCCATGCTTCAGCATCTGCTGGATGACGCAGCAACCCATCTTTGTTTCTATCACGATCATGCCATATCAATTTTCTTGCTATGTACTTCACCAAAAATAAACGTTTCAGTCGTGGAATGATCGGGAAATACCACAAAACCTTTACAGGCACCCCCTTGCACTCCTTCAATGTTATCTTATCCTTTTTCCATCTTGATTCCCCACATGTTGGGCATACTTCTTTCTTTTCATGATCTTTCCTATATAGTATGCAATCATTAGGACATACATGTATCTTCACATAGTTCAACCCTAACGGATTAATGGATTTCTTAGCTTCATATGTAGAAGAAGGAATTTCATTACCATCAGGAAGCATCTCGTTCTTCAACAAATCTAAAAGCTCACCAAAAAACTTGTCTGATACTCCATGCTTCGCTTTCAAGTTGTACAGCTTGATTATTGCCGACAGCTTGGTAAGTTTCGAGTCTCCTGGAAATAAAGGCTTCTTAGCATCCTCTATTAACTTCTCAAACTTTCTACGATCACCTGGAAAGTCCTCTAGTATCGCGTCGACCATCTTTGTTGCCTCTGCAACATAATCTGGAGCATCATCTATAGTACTGTCTGGAATATCACCCAATGGCCCCTCTTCAAACTCATGTTCTGTAGAAGTATGAGTTTCAAAATTAACAGTACAGCTACTAGCATGAGGAGCATGAAGATTCTCTCCATGTTTAGTCCAACAAGTATAGCTCTGGTCAATACCATAGCGGAACAAATCATATCTTACTTCGCTTTCAGTTTTACGACAATGGTTAACACATATTTCACATGGACAAAAGATTTTCTTTAGTTTCCTTCTCCGTGCATCTTGAGTAGCAACTTTGATAAAATCGTTAACTCCTCTGTATTCGGGTGATAATCTATCCATTCTCATCCAAATTTTGTCCATTCTGAATGCTTGAGCTAATGCCCCTTCTTATCAAGTTTATTCTCGTAGATTCTGTGTAAATGAATGTTGTAGGACAAAACCCTAACAATCACCAAACAAACACCCAAATTAGATAAACAAAATCACAAATATTAAAATTTTAGAAAAGTAAAGCAAACTTTGGGTCACTTTTCTACCTGCGGTCCTTACTCTCCAGGACGTTCTGCACCCAAAATATTTACAAGGGCATCTGTATTAGCTTCACAGACAATTGTACCCTCTTTGATCTGTTTTGAGCAGTCATCCTGTCACAAAACCAAAATTTTGCACACATTACAAATTAGGATAACTACTTACTTTGTACAAACACGAATTTCATCGGTTTTATATTCCCAATTTTCATTTTGGCGTGCAAGTATCCCAATTTTAATTCTCGTGGAGGGGGTGCATCACCTGTTTTCTTTCTTTCCCTTTTCTGAACAACAAATACATTAATATCAGTATGATGCTTATGTTGAATAATACTATGTTTCATCTAAAATCTTATATCAACAGAGAAAAAAACAAAACTGAAGTTAGAAATTTCTGAAGGAGATACCAATCTCTAGTAAAAAACAGAAAAAAAAAATGAGAATCATGTATTCACAAGCTCTCTCAGCAATAAATTTCAACATTTTGCTAGAAAAAAAAAACAAGTTATGAACGCATACCTTAAAAAAATGATGAGTTAGGGGAATGATTAAGAGCTTATGCCTCTTCTTCTCAAGCACATTTAAGGGGATTCACGACCCTACAATAAAGTAGGAAAACCCTAACAATGAGTAAACAAAAACACAAAATTAGATAACCAAAAACTCAAATTTAAAACTTAAGAAAAGTAAATCTAATAAAGGGTTAGAAATAAGTCAGATCTAAAAGAAAAGATGAGTTAGATTGAAGATTTAGAGATTACCTTGTTGACGGAAGTTACAATGGAGACGATTTCACTGTAAAATTAAAAAACCCCAATACTATCACCATACGAATTCGAGTAATTCCAGTACTCGAAACAGGATGTTTCTAAGATGAAGAAATAGGAAACGAATATTAAGTTAAACTAAAATTAGTGGGGAAACTGGGGGGTGCCTTCTAGATTATTCGATCCGCCATTACAGGGTATAACGGGGAGGATTGAGAATACATTAATCACCACGATGAATTCTCTCCTAATAAAAGTAATAAAATAAAATAAATGGAAAGAGAATATAAGTACTATGCAGTTTACAGTAGAACGAGCACGTGTATAAGTATTTCATGGGACATTTTGGCAAAAATAAAAATTCTCACACCATGCACAAAATCCCACTTGTAATCCAAAATATTAAGGCATAAATATTGGTTGAAGAGTAAAGAAGGTCTCCAAACAACAATAAATTTATGGTTGGTTTGTTTTCAGAATTCACTGTTTCTAGGAATTAATAATCCTATGGGATTATAAATTTTGGATTCATGTAAATTTTTTGTGTGTTTGGTAACTCAATAAAAATTCCTAGAATTTATAGATGTGTTTGATAACAGAGAAAGGAAACAATTCCATGGAAAGTGTTTCCATGAAATCAGTTTCCCGGAGGAGGCAAGGAAAGACTTTCCATGGAATTCCACGGAATTGAGTTTAAAAAATACCTTAGTTCACGCTTTTATTGCACCAAATCCCCTAGACTCATAAATTCCACCTTTAAAATTCTACATCCAAACTCATCATTGACTTCAAAAGAAGTTATTAGAATTCGGTCGATTAGGGTGAATCTTAGTCAAAGAGATAAAATAATGTAGCCTCATACTAAAAATGGGGGAAGGAAACCTCTTGATTTCATTAATATGTCAAAATTGAATACATCAATTCCAAATACTTCAAAGATGGGAACAATAAAAATTTACATATATCTTGTTTTATAGATGAAACTGGTATTTGAAATATGGCATGTGAAATAAATTCCTGCCATTTGAATTTGTCTTCTACATTAAGATTAAAATTTCTCGGAGGAGAATAATATGCCCTATTTAATTTTTCTTATTCTTTAAGAGTAAAGTGTCCCAGAAGGGAATAGTATCCCCAAATCATCGCTATCACGATCACTTCTTGTTAGCCATGTACCTTCAGAAAATCATAGAATCATGGCCGCTTTTAAAAAAATACATATCATAATCATATTTACACCCTAAGATCGTTTGAGAAAACAGATGATTTATTTAATAATACTAGTAACTAATGGTTGTACCCGATCAATCTGGAAGATCTGAATAAATCAGATCAATTCCGATAGATTTGGATCAAAATTGAAATAAATCAGGAAGTTTGTATATCAGGAAGAGAAAAATGAGATTAAATCAGCTTACAGGATTTATATGAATGAGAATAGTACTTTGGAAGTGCTTGTTTTATATGGAAAGTTTGGTCAATTGATTGTCTTCCGAAAATAAAGTTCTTCATGTGGAAAATCTTTGCTCGATGCGGTCTGTTAATTCCTTTCTTAAGTTCTATAAGCCTTACATGGATGATAAATGTCCTTTATGCTAAAATGAGGAAGAGTTTGTTATGCATTTATTTATTAGTTAAGTGTCCCATTGCATCTCATATTTGGTTTGGGGTTCTCTGCAACATCTAGTTACTACTGATCTAGATTAGATTGATGAGTTATTTCTTTACTGGCATGATCATACCCTTGGCATATCCCCTTTTGTTATTAGTTGGCCAAGTTATGTGCTATTGTTATGTGGTTCATTTGGAAGTTAAAGTATGATGTAATCTTTCTAGTTGTCATTCTTTTAAAATTGTGTGTATTACTATAAGGCTTGTTAAAAAACAATCTAGCAGACCGACTTACACGTCGGGCTAGAAAATACTATGTCAAGGATATTTGGATCTCCTTTCCTTATTTTTTGGATAGCCTTGTTAGGAAGGAACCATTAACTGAAAGAAGTCTTAATGAACCCTTAATGAACCCTCCGCTTCGTTAAATCTAAGGTAACTTTCTCACCAAAAAAGAAGAAGGAATAAGTCCTTTGAAACCTATCACAGACTCGAAACTTGTGACCCATAATCATCCATGCAATACAAATTTTAAGTAATGTGACCCGAAATCCACTTTCTATCTCAAGCATTTCCTCATAACCCGAAACCTACATTTGAAATACAACATTGTGACATGAAACCTCTCACTTGACCGGAGATATGGTTATTCGAAAGTCATCAAGTGATTCAAAACTTGGACAATATAACCCAAAAAATAAACTTAGCTAGAGAATCTCCAATGCAATGGGCCAAGGTTTTAAAAAAGCATGACATATAGGATTTAATATCTTTTTCACCAAATTTTCATATCCAATGCAAGGATGAAGGTCATATAGAACAATGACATGACTAAGTGGGGGTAAAGTAGAAAGTCTGATCTAGACTTTCTTCATAACCCTGTGTCTTCAGTCTAAAATCTAAATCATCTTTTGTCTCTAAATTTAAATAAAAGGTGTTAATAAGACCTTGAGATTTTTTTCTCTTTTCTCTCTTTCTCTTCCCTTTATAAAAAACAACCCTAGAACCGTTTTGCACAAATTTGTTCCCTTTGGGCTAGATTTGAGCAAAGATTCTTTGTCTTTTCAAGTTTTTGGTAGTAGTAGGTAACTGAATAAGATGCGTTTACATCACTTTTCGTGTTTTTGACATATTTCTTCGCCGTTTTGGGGCGATTTTCTTCGTCGTTATGGGGAGAGTTTTTCAAATTTTAATGGTTGGTTCATGGCTTGCTATTCTCGAATAAAAACATCGACGATTCATTATGACGTCGTTTTCTATCGGCATCTGCGTTCGTGTGGATCGACAAGTTTATTCGAAAAACTACTCCTTTATTTTAGGAGCATCTCTTATCGAAGAAGAATATAATCAGATTAAATGGTCAAAATTTACTTGAGAACATAACATCATCTCTCCCTTATACATAAAAAGAAATTGGATATCATTACGGTTTATTGTTCTTTCTCTTCGCGATATACTTATAGATGTCTTATTTGTATTAGGGTCTTAATTATCTTGCATTTTGATGTTTTTGTTATTCTTGTAAGCGAACATGTAATCCCTATTTTGATTTGTATGTATTGAAATATGTTAATTATCTAAAAAGTCTTATCTTTATTTTGTTTTGCCATTTAGCAATAACTCACACTCAATTCCATGCTCCCAAAATTGAGCACTTTGACCAAAAATATTCTCACTCAATTAGTACATGCCTCACATGTGATCGAAACACATGTTGTCAGAATCTATCTTTGGTTTAAGTAATCACGGAAACCTGTTAAGTTTTCCTTCACACAGATCCCCCTTTTAAAGTTTCTCTCATGCGCAGTGAAGGATATCCTATTCAAAATGAATTATGAGCACCATTTGCATTATAAATTTAGATTAAAATTAAAACAAAAAGAAGAGAGAAGAAAAATGAACACAATATCAGACAGTTAAGACTTAGGAACACCATTTGCATCATAGCTGCACCAATCCTTTAAAGTTCAAACTAAAATAAGGAGCTAGGGAAGACAGTATTTAAAACGTCATTAAATTAATTAATTCAAACTAAACAACAATTTTTTTCTCAATACTTCTTAAGAATTGGTGAAAAACATCAAATTGTTTTCTCATACTTCTCAAGAATTGGTGAAATATAATCCATCCACTCCCTTTTGATTTCATCAATTTCTGTCGTACCATAGTTCATCCCCGACTTAAACATCTGCAGTCAAAGAGTTCAAACACATGTAAGCTCTGTTAAAAACATTTTTAGTATCACATCGTGGAAACATATTGAGCTGCATGAAGAAGTTGAATCACTACCTCCTTAGGGTTCCTCATTGAAGTGTCATAACTTTCTATAATGTGCTTCATATATAGCATCACAAAAATCCACACTCCCAATCTCCTTTTTGTTTAGGGTTGTGCTGCATGTATCAATTCTACGTATTTGAAACATACTCTTTAAGAGTTAACAAAATAATGGTAAAATAATGGTATTAATCTTAAGTTTCTTTTTCTTACCTTCACGTCCACCCAGAATACTTTCTCTTCAGATCTTGACACCTAATTTTCTTAAAGCTTTTGAAACACTGGTGAAGAACAAAGAGATATATTTATTAAAAACTGGATACTAGTTTCACAAATCGTTCAATGGAAGTGCCATGAGTTTAAGCATTTTTCCTTCTATGCATACAAAAAAGTTCAAACCCAAAATCAACTTACGTGCTCATTTGCTCCTCTAGTTTGTATCTACACTTCTCATCCAACGAATTTAAGTAATAAAATACCCCATCGAAAAATACAATTAGTACCCAATGAATTCTACAAAGTGAACAGAGAATAAGTTAGTATATGCAAGTATGCAAAAGCAATGTCAGCAACACCAGATGATATCAAAGAATACCTTAACTATGCTTCAAAAAAAAAACAAGGATACCCTAACTCTAATAGTTTTTTTTACTTGATATGCAAATTAAGGTTAAATTCTGAAGAAAAAAATATATCTAAATTCGAGATGAATAATGCAATGCATCTTCCGCTTACCCTGTATTACAAGGAATAAATATGTATTTTCGACTCGGCACTGAATCTTTCAGTCTATTTAATACACTTTTCACGAGTTCTGTTTTATTGACTGAAAAGTGAACTGCCGCTGGATTCATAAATCCGAACTTGGTTTTGCGTGCATCGCCATCCAATTTTTCATACAAAAATCTAGGAAAAATAAAAACACGAGTTCCAATAGCATACCATTAGCTAGTCAGAAAATTATATTATGAAAGCAACAATCAACAGAGACTTACCGGATGAATAAGACTATAGCATTGTTCGTAAGTTTCTGAGACGTGCAAACAAACTCAATATCTTCTAGTGCCATATGTATAGGCACATCTACAGTTTGACCAAACACATCGCGATGCAACTCAACTTTGATCGCCTGCTTCTGAACACTTCTTTTGCTCTCTTAACAAATTCATCAAATGCATCCAATCTCGTTCGCCCCTGCAATAAAAAAGTTCAAGTACAAGACGACCAACACCTAAAAGAGATATTAAACTACGCTGTAAATGATTTCATAATTGAAAAAAAATAGAGATTAAAATACATTTCCGACAAGGACCACCAAGTGTTTTGGCCATTGAACAACACTTTCACGGGCATCATACACAGTAACAATATCACCAGATGGATATGGAAGTATTGCAGTTTTTATCTCCACAAAATCCACCGACACACGCAAACAATCATCACGCATTTTTTTTCCATGAATCATTTTTGAGTCGCTGTGAATAACATGTCCCAGCGCAACAACCCTGCTGATTTTGTCGTACAATTCACACGGATGGCTCTACATGACAAATATAAAATTATATTTGGAGTTATCTAGTTTCAGATGAGAACGCCATTAGTAGGGGGTCTTTAGATTAAGAAACTTACCCTGTTAGAAGGCGGATGAGGTGGTCCTGTTGGTGGCTGCAGACGTCATATAATAACATATGAATGTCCTGCATAATCAATTAATCTGGTTTGATTTCTAACAAATTAAACAACTCACCTGTGCAACCACTTTTTTTGAGGACAGCATCGAATTAGGTACCTAGATAAATTAAATGAGTAACAAAATCAGGATCAACAAAATAAACTATGATTTATCACCATATCATAATTAGGTACAAGATTCCAAACATTTGAGGATAAAAAATGTAGAAAATAAACCGAATAAAACATCACTTGGGCGGGCGCTTTAAGAGAGGCCGGGATAGATGTACTGTTCAATTCTTGAGACGTCTTTCTAGCATCCAGTTTAGAGCTTTTGGCCCCATTATGTCTCTAAAAAATTGATATCCAACGAAATTTTTTTTATCATTCTCAATATATCCTGATTGGTTACTGCAACTCGATTACGACAAAGGTACTCGTACACAAGAACATAAGTATATGTCTAAAGTTCAATTTTGACAAACCCGAATATTTTGGGCCTTTCCTTTCGGATCGTGAACAGCTTCCCCCCAAGTTTCAGCTAAGTCCTTATCCTCAGCACCCTGAAAAATTTGCAATGCCATTTCCATTAAGGTGTTCAAAAACGATCAAACCAGATTAACCCAATAAACTAAAAAAAACCTCACTAAGGCAGGGACATTTTCTGAGGACATCATAGGTGGCTGAATCGTATCATATTGGGATTTGCCCAATAATTCTTTGAACTGAAGGAATTGTTTCTGCAATTTTCTCTCTGTGTCTAGTGACTGTTCCTCCAATTGTTGTTGGAATTCTTTTCTCAAGTTCTCTTCACTTATTCTTGCTTGTACATCTTTCACTCTTAGTTGCTCTTCCAGTTCTCTGATTTTATTAGATTATCTTTATTTGATGATCCACGCTGTCGAGGAGTGTCAAAATACTGACTATGGGTCACTCTTGTACCTGCAGCCCTTACTCTTCCACCCATGTTCTTCACCCAAAATCTTTACAAGGGAATCTGTCTTACCTTCACAGACAATTGTACCCTCTTTGATCTTTTTCGAGGTCATCCTGTTACAAAAAAAAAATTTGCACACATAAAGAGTTAAACTGGATATCTACTTATTTTAAAATAAACTTGTGTATAATTAAATTGAAGTTGTCTATCTTACAATTGAGCAGCAACTTCACCAATCTCATCAGTCTTACTCCCCATTTTCATTTGGCGTGCAAGTATCCATAATTCTCGTGGAGGGGGTGAATCACTGTACACTTTCCTTCTCTTTTCTGTACAGCAAATACATTAATATCAGTATGATGCTTATGTTGTATAACACTATATTTCATCTAAAAGCTTATGTTGACAGAACACAAAAATTGAAGTTAGAAAACTTTGGAACAGATAGCGAACTCAAGTAAAAAACAGATGGAAAAAAAATAGAATGTATACCGATCTCTCTCAGCAATTAATTTCAACATTTAACTTCACAAATTAAAAAAAAACAAAAAAAAACTTATGAATGCAAACCAGTTTGTCCTTTAATCCAGCATAGGTCCTTCGTCCCATCCTATGCGGATATTTGTGGTGAGCTTGTACCGTTTTGCCAATTTCAGACAACTCCTGAAAATTAAAAATGTATTAGCTCTATATAGTAACAAAATAATTCTCGACCCAATCTTGTTTAGCTCAATTGACATACCTTGCCTTTGTCGCTCAATCTCCGTTTTACAAACTCTTTCCATTCTTCTTGTTCTACAAAACCTCTTAAATCTGAAGGAACATTCTTAAGCTTTTTTCGGCTTTTTTGAATGGGGTAACATGCTTTGCAGCAGTTCGTTTCCTCCATCCTCGCCACAAGTCAGAAAATTGTCTCAATACATCTTTCCTCTTTGATTCGTCGAGATCAAACTTAAACTGGAGGTAAATAAACATCGACTAAGTGATATATATATATATAAAACATTGGTAGGGATTTTAACATTGGGCATTTCATTAATTAATACATACCGTTACGTCCTCCCATAACTTTTTCTTCACTACAGGTGGAACTTCTTTCCAACAGGTATACTTCAGTCCAAGACTTGGACCAACTTCGCTGCCTATGTAACTTGAGAGCAAGCAACCATTTTTACCGGTTGCTTGGTTGGCTTCATCATAAGTAACAGTCCGCCTTTCACCATTAGTATCCCTTAAAAGCTTTGGTAATCTTGTCTTACCCCGCTTTCCTTTATTTGCATCCACGTTATCTTCACTTGAAACTTGAGATAAAAAAAAACGAAAAGAAAAACGAATTGATAAGTGTTTGGCGCGGTACAACCTTAAGGATCTTTATATTGTCAAAATTTTTTGGTCGAATCAACCATGTATACTGCAAGAAAACACTTAAACAACAAACCTGATTGTTCGCTGTGGGAATCTGACTGCTGTTCGCTGTGGGAATCTGAATACTCTTGAAGCCCGCCATCAGACTCTGTGTCTGAAGTATCCATGAAATGAGCTGCAAGAACAGATAATATATACGCTGCTAGGAGCAAAAAATTACAAACATATCCAAGAACAGATAATATCTGAAGTTCGAGATTACTAGTAAAGACAATAACGAAAAATTACAAACATATCCAAGGTGCTATTACTAATGAGAGATCGGCTAGTATTTGCTATTACTAATGAAGTATTTGCTATTACTAATGAAAATAGATTTCTATTCGATTTTAGCATGAAAAAATGTGGTTAACTAATGAGAGACCGACTAGTATTTGCTAAATGAAGCGCTTTCACTATACCAAATATCATAACCATTCAAGCCATTTAAATCTTCCTTTTCTTCTTTAATTGTGGCCAATGCAGAGGTCTCCCTAACACCTGATATCACTAGCCCCTTAGTTAACTTATTCAAATCCTATAAAAACAACTATAAGGAAAGAGATGACGCAATAAATATAAAAGACAACAAATAAAGAAATGCAAAACCAAAGGTAAAGACAACACTTAATCTTTTCTTTCTAAAATATATTGCAAGTGTGAGAATCAGGCAGTATCCCATTATTTGACATTTCATCAAGCACCTTGTATGTAATACCCAATTCACCAGCCCATTGATCAGAGTAGTATAAGATACCGAATTCGGAGAATGACCCCAAAAAAATATAAGAGAATGCTTTAATTTTAGGAGGAGAATACCTTGTAATCAGTTGTTGACGCTTTCACCTTTTAATATATTAGTTACAGGGGAATGGAAGGATTTTGCTTGATTAACATCAGATAGAGAAAACAACTTGCAGTTGGCTTCATGTAATCCCTTCAACACTGCTGCGGTTTCAAACAAGGAAATAATGGAGAGAAAATAGGGAGTGGAGTAGTGTTGATCGTGGGAAACCAAAATTAGCGGTAAATTTGTAATGGGTATATCATAGGCGCGGGTATTAAGCAGTTGCATCAAACATGATTGAATGTAAGCCGTGTCCAATAAAAAATCTCCGTGAGACCTCATCGATCAATAAAATCTTCGGTAGAATTAGCTGAATGGATAAATAGAGATTGATAACAGTGGAGAATGAATTTTGTTTTCGAATTGTTGGCAACATAAACTCTAGGACTTAGGTTTTAGAAACGGCAGCTGTTCTTCGAGGCTAAAACCTTATCTCCTCCCTCTTTCTGATTTTGAACTTCGGTCATATCGAAACCAAGATCCAAAATCCAGAATCATATATCAAAGTGAAGACACGTCTCTAGAGATAGATAAACACGTATTAGGACTTGGCCAAAACGGAGTCTATTAAATAATAGGAATCTAGTGTCTCAGCTAAAATTAATGCCGGGACTAAAGATATAGTGAATAGTCCGGCAATTTTATATCCCTGAGACTAATTTGATTTTGGTCACGTATTTACATAAAACCGTGACAAGGTCAACCGTGACTAAAACCCCTTATTGTACTAGTGTGGACCACGTCAATGCTCTGAACTAGGATTCAAGTAACAACTCCAACTATCTCTGAGCACAGGATCCACAAGTATTACAAAATCTTTAGTATCCGATAAACAAGAATTAGAGAGAAACCCAACATAATACACCCAATTTTAAAACAAATAAATAAAAATTTCTCATTCACAACAAGCTACAGTGATGAAAGTATGAACCCTAATTTAACAAAAAAAAAAAAAAATCTATTCTGAAAAACCGAAGAAATCAAAACTGAAGCTAAATACTATTTTCCATGGAATAAATCGCAAAATTTTTCATTTGTCTTAGTTCTAAATACTCTAACGACGATGAACAGAAAAAATGAGATTTTAAAACCTAAATCATACCTTTTTTTTGTGCTCAGTTACCCTAAATCGTAAGTGAAGTTGATGAAAATATCTGTTTCATAATCTAGTAAACATCAAAATTTCTCAATCCATTGCTCTGCTCTTCTTTTCTCTTTTACAAACCGCACTAAGTTCTTATCTACCTAAAATAACGAAATCGATTAAACTTTCATTTCATACATACCCAAAATTGAATCCTCAATTCAAATTGATAACAAATAATTCTAAACCTTAAATCATACCTCTTTTTTTTCTTCTTTTTTTCTGCTGCTCGTTCGCATTTTGAAGTTGGGTTGATATGTTTGTATCCTGCACTCTCTAGGATCTCCCTTTATCAAAATCTTATTCCCTGATCTCTTCTTCCCTAATCTTTTCTTCAACTAATTTGTATTCTGGACGGAGATACTGCTGAGAAAGAAGAAAAATTTTTGACGAAGAAGAAAATGAAAAGAGGAACTACGAGAATAAGCGGTCGAAGATAACAAAGTCAATTTTTTTTTGACGGAATTAACAAGAGGACGGAGATAACGAAAATCTGCTGAGTTGATAGCTGACTCTGTCGGCTTTTTTTTTGCTGAGGTGGAAGTTGACTCAGTTCAGAGGGTCTGGACCTCTTCTATAAGGGTGGCAGTTTTGGAAGCTTGTTTCCAGGGGGGGCTATTTTTACACATTAAAGTGGTAAACACCATAGTGTTCTCAAGCGGCACAATTCCAAAGAGCATAGCATGAACCAATATGAATTTTTGTTGGATTTTTTTTTTACATTTCTGTTTACTGTTGTATGTGCATCGTATGATAGAATGGACCAATCATAACTTCACCAACAGCTATTTTATTTTTTACTAATTCTAGATTCCTTTCTTTTTCTTGACTTTTTTTTATCTAATGTTGGCTTATTATTCGTTTCTTTTGCATAGCTAGTGAAAGAGAGAAAAACATATTCAGTTTTGTGGCTGTTTGTTATGAGGCTATGTGCAGTAAGATTGATAAAGGGTGTATTATAGTCAAATACGAGAAGGAAAGTAACTATAGATGAACTTGATTTGAGTGTGTGTGGCCATTTGACTCATTTGCTTGAGCTTTATGGCTTGGCAAGTGTGTTGCCAAGCCACAATGTAATTGTATCCTTAACATTTTGTGCAACTGGAAATTTGAGTTAGCAAAAAGAGGGTTTCTGAACTTGGTACTTCTGGAGGTTTTACTTTTCTTTATTCATTCTTTAGGTTTTGTATATATAGATAGTAACGCATTGCTTCTCATTTACATTTCTGTTGAAGATACTTGCCAGAAGTCTCCTACAGGATTTTGTTGACGTTGATGTCTTCCACGATGCGAAGAAGGTCATTGATTTCCTTCAAATCTGGGTAACTCTTGGTGTGCAGAACAAATCCAGGTTGAGGTGTAAAATGTGGTAAGCTTTCCTGATGTCAGCGTGGGTTCTCTTCATCAATTGAGGTGGATTTATTGAAAAATTTCAATTTCTATGAGTTTGGTTTCTTTTTTGGTCTATCTTGATACCATGATCAGCAATACATGAAAATCAAGTCATCATATTCTGTCACTATGTAAGAATTCATTTCTCTAAACATCTCAGTTACCAAAACAAACATGTTAGCCTAGAAGATTATTCTATTGAATTTATAATCATTGGTCTTCATCTCAGTTTGAAATCGCAGTTTATGTGCACAAGTATTACTCCATGTTTTACTTTCCGCAACCTCTATCTTAAAATCCTTAGAAATATTGAATACCACGTACAGAACATATATGACCTGAACTCGTGGTGCAATGGTATCCAGGTATCCAATTAAGAGTTTCTCTGCCAATTTTTTTTTGGTACTTTTTATGAGTTTCTCCTTTTGTTTTTGTCAGGACACAAGACAAGGAGCTTGGATAGGCCTTGCCAAAAAAATGTTGTGGGTCCCTTGAACATAGTAACATTTATGTTATTACGTCAGCACTATTTTGAGCTTCTTCTTTCACTTTTTTTTTGTTTTTTTTTTTTTTGCTATTGTACGTTCAACTTTTCTATCTTCACAGAGATTTCAGTGGAAGCTCATGGTGTGACATCTGAGACAATTCGAGCTTTTCTTGAAACGGAACAAGGGTATACTTCTCCAGTGAAAGAAGACATTGCGACCACAAACTACCACCACTGCAAAGCTCAATTTGATCTCTGCCATTTTTTTATAACCGACCAAAGAATTACGTACTCCGTTACTGCTCCACAACTTATGAGAATATGTGCTAGTATTGGTTCATTTTTCCAAGTCAAGGTAATGTCGTCCCGGAGTCATTTTAACTTCATTTTCATTTCTTTATAGTGTTATTACTGGAAGGATTCTTCGTGTTCATAGTTAATGAACTTCGTTATAGTTGATGTTTCAGAGTGGATATAAAGCATGATTACATGAGTGACTAAATTGCAGGTCACTTTTTGTAGGTTAGCAATAAGGCCTAGTTTGGATGTAAACTTGCTTGAGGTCAGTATGGTTTCTGCACTTCTACTTGTTATAGTGTAAAATATGTCAAGCTTGCTTGATCCTGGAAAGATCTTTTAAATACTTGTTTTTTGTTTCCTGAATCAGGCGTACTGATCCAATGTCCACAGACATGGCTGATATTGATTCTATAATTGTATTTCCATCTCGATATCACTTGGTTTCCATAGCTGCTGTAATTTGCTAGTCGTCCTTGATGTCTAAAGCTCTCCAGATTTCTGTGAATCCTTGTCAGTGGGTTAGTCTCTCTCTCTGGCATGTTTACCCTACTGTCAAAATGAAATTGGATTTATCTAAGTGATTTACTAATCTAACTTAGTAAAATATAGCCCGTGGCATCGAAATATGCTTCATGAAGTTTTGTTTGTTTTACTTTAGAGATTTTGTGGGCTTAGCATGTGGCAGAAGTTGTTGGTGCTAAGATATAAAGCATAGTCCAAGGTTTTATGAAAATATTTGTTCAATTCACTTTTTGTGCTAGTTTGAGTTTGTTTGAGTGGTTAATGTTTTTGTAGGTGACAATTTCACTAGCTAATCATATGAATCTTGTAACTTTTACATGGTTCGTACTATCAACCTGTGGTGCAATGGTAACACGTCTAACTTCAAGTGAGAAGATGCGTGTTCGATTCACTCCAGGTCCAACCATTCGCGCCTTTCATTTTTACTCTCTTTGATTATTTTCAATTATATGGATTTGTAATTCGCGTGTGCAAGTTCTTGGTCAAAAATACATATTGGACGATTAAGTTCATTCTTAAAAATTTAGTCGGTCCTCGGTATTGTTTATTATTGTGATAATTTTCAGTTCGTTGGAAGCAAGGTGTAACCGGTCATAATCTACCTCGCGGGAAGCAAGGTGTAACCGGTTACAAGCTACTTCTGTTAAGCCGAACAAATCTTAACTTTTGTTGAGAATTCTGGTATAACCGGTCATAACCTATGTTATTTAGCTTGTTGTAATTGTCTACAATCTACCTTTGGAAATCAAGGTGTAACCGATCACAAGCTACATCGGTAAGCAAGGTGTAACCGGTTACAAGTTATGTGGTGCTTTCTTGTGTCTTTGTGAGTGACTAAATGTGTTTGTTGTTGACAAATTCGAAAGATAATCATATAATTCTGTAAATTGTACGTGTTTGAATACTAATTCTGGAACTTCGTAAGAAGGATGAATCACACCACTTACCTGTAAGATTCCATGGAAATATTCTAAGAAACCTTAAACACAGACCAATTCGTCAACTTCGAGAAAAAAACTGACAACGAGATCGAATCCTGGCCAGGAACTACTATAAGTCTGAAACTTCTTAAGAACGATGAATCACACCATTTACCAGTAAGATTCCTTGGGAATATTCTCAGAAACCTTAAACACACAAGAATTCGTCAACTTCGAGAAATAAACTGGTTCTGAGATTGAAACCTGGCCAGGAGCGGACTACTATAAGTCAGTAATTTTGTAAGAATGATGAATCACACAATTTACCTGTAAGATTCGATGGGAAAATTCTCAGAAACCTTAAATACACACCAATTCATCAACTTCGAGAAAGAAACTAGCTTCGAGATAGAAACCTGGACAAGAGCGAACTACTATAAGTCTGGAACTTCTTAAGAACGATGAATCACACCATTTACCGGTAAGATTTCATGGGAATATTTTCAGAAACCTTAAACACACATGAATTCGTCAATTTCGAGAAATAAACTGGCTCTGAGAGCGAAACCTGGCCAGGATCGGACTACTATAAGTCTGGAACTTCGTAAGAACGATGAACCACACCATTTACCTGTAAGATTCCATGGGAATATTCTCAGAAACCTTAAACACACACCAATTCATCAACTTCGATAAAGAAACTGGCTCCAAGATCAAAATAGGGTTTATTTAAAGTTTCGGGGAATATTCTGAAAGAATCTTACTTGTAAATGGATGGATTCATCGTTCTCACCAAGTTTTCGACATATTGTAGTCCGCTCACGGCCAGGTTATGCATACAATATGCCAGAATAGGGTTCATTTAAGGTTTCGTGAAATATTCTAACGGAATCTTATAGTAACTTAATAGTTCATTCTCCCATATTGAAGTTCAGATCGACACTGAGCTTCATATTTATCGATTTCAATGATGTATCATGCAAAGTTTGAAGTCATAACCCTCCCGAAGCTTTGTGGTTCATAGTTTTTATGTCGTTATACCATATTTGAATTTCGAATCAACACTGAGTTTTATATTTATCGATTTCGATGATGTATCATGTTAAGTTTGAAGTCAAAACCCTCCCGGAGCTTCTTGGTTCATAGTTTGTATGTCGTTATACCACATTTGAAGTTCGAATCGACACTGATCTTGGATGATATACCATGCTAAGTTTGAAATCAGAAACCTCCCGGAGCTTTGTGGTTCATAGTTTGTATGCCATCATACCATATTTGAAGTTTGAATCAACACTGAGCTTCATATTTATCAATTTCAATGACGTATCATGCTAAGTTTGAAGTCAGAACCCTCATGGAGCTTCTTGGTTCATAGTTTGTATGATGTTATACCACATTTGAAATTCGAATTGACACTGAGCTTCATATTTATCGATTTCGATGATGTATCCTGCTAAGTTTGAAGTCGGAACCCTGCCGGAGCTTCTTGGTTCATAGTTTTTATGCTTCTTGAGTCTACCAGTGTGAACTAAAGCTACTTCATGACTTGTTTGAATAGTTAAAAATGCTTCATGACTTATGTAACTAGTCGAAATTCAAACCGGAAGCACAAAGAGAACAGGAAAAAAAAACATTTGCCTTGATCCGTATGACAATCCCTAGCCAAATCTCTACCGTCCAAAGATATCCCTAATTTGTATGACATTCCGTAACTATATCTCTATCGTTCAATTTTTTTTATACAAAAACCTAAAGATGTTTTCTCCACTCACTTTCCCTTTTCTCTTTTCTTTTTCTCGGGAGGTTCTTCTCTCCAGCTCTGCCTCTATCGAAACCCTTTGATGTAAATTATTCCTAACAAGAAGAAGAAGATCTAATCAGTTGGAGCTACATCTGTTCAATTGGGTCTAATCAGTGAGAGATCGATCTGTTCAATTGGATCTTATGTTTCATTGAAGCCTTCAACTGTGATAGTGATTCTTGAGTTGAAGGATGATTTTCCTTGCTCTTTCTTCTCATGTATTTCCATTTTTACAGTCGTTTGTTTTGCATAGGACTCCTGTATTCTTTCTATCTTTTTTTATCAATAGTTTAAGAGTTTGAAACTTAATTTTTAAGGGGTTTCGGTAAGATTGATGACTATGGAGATCTTGTGTTGTTCATGGTAATAAAATTTTATCTAATCTTTGGTTTTTGAACCTTTTCTGTGGGTTTTAGTTCGTGTTTATGTTGGTATAATTTTTGATGTGTTTTGGGAAATTTTCCTGTTCATTTGCAATTTCGGATTTAAAGCTCAATTAAATTGAATATCCCTTTAATTTCATCATATAACAATGGGGGATTTGGAATGTACACTTTGATATTGCTGCTTTTGGTATCTGGTAACAAAACCGATTCAATTTTTAATTTCAATTTTTCTTCTTCATTTTTGTAATTTAATTTCTTGGGATTGTGGACTTGGGATTTTTGTAGGTCAGAGAAGACTAAGTGCATCAAGTGGACTTGTAGGAATATTGTCGTTCTTGCTTGGTTCAGATCTATTTACATACTTATTGTACTTTTGTTTTGTTTCTTTTTGTTTTAGGATTGCTACTGATTTCTTTTAGATTGATTGTTGTTGGCTTTAGGGATTTGGTTCACATTGCAATTTCCTGGAGAAGATTTGGAGTCGAGAAGGTACTCAGAGATCAAAACTCATACTAGCACCACCTTTTGACATGTTTTTATTTTGTTTATCACTTTATAATAATAAAATTAAATTATTGTTTTGGCTACTGATATTTTGTGGATGCAGGTGGATTTTGGCAATTTCTCTCTGCAATGCAGTTAGGCTATTGATTTTCTGGGTTGTGACAACAGCAAGATAAGTTTCTCTTGGATTTTACTTTGAGCACTCTTAAAGTAGCTTTGAATTATGGATGGAGATTGTTTAATGAAGTTTATGATGAATGATTGTGTTGTGCAGCCATTTGAATTGTGACATCGAAGAGGTGATGATAATGGCAATACAAACATTACACCAAACCAAATGAGGTATATAATAATGAGCATTTAAGGTTGTTAGATTTTTCTTTTTCTTTTTGCTCTTTATGGTTTCAAATCCAGTGAATGACTTTCCTAACTAAGTTTAAACACATTTTACTTGGTTTTGGAAGGAGTTCTGCTTGTTGAATAGCCTGAACTATGGTGCAACACTAAATGGGTATTCTACTAGTAGATCACTAGAGGATATTCTTCTGCTGGATCCCCAAACTGCACCTCTGTTTCAACCACTAAATCTCAGTACAAAGGGTGAATTGGTTTATTGTGTTGATGGTTCCCATCAAATCAACAACCTTCTGCAGCAAGCTCTCCTCCTCATGGGAGTCCTGTACCAGGTCTGTAACAAGAGCCACAGTTAACCAAAGCTCATCTTTTTTATGAAATGCATGGATGAAACTGAAGGGCTGTCAGTAGATACCTTATTTATTAACCATGAGTTGTACTAGCAATGATTTTCCCAATTAGGTTCCTGCTAGTTTTTCTTGAACCATTTCTTATGTATGATAAGTTCTTTTCCTGTAGAACTATAGTCATTTGGAAAAGTTCTATTTTTATTGGTTTTATTGGTTTGGTTGATTTATTGATAAAAAAATAAAATCCATTGATGCAACAACTAGTTGCAAAGAAAGCTACTCCTTGTACTAGTAGCAAATAAGCAAGATGATGATAGTTCAGATAACTCATTAAATATTTGGATTAATTTCAGAAGGTTACATAATAAGTAGCTGGTGTAGTAATTTGAAAGTATCATGAGTTTTTCGCAGATAATTTTGTATGCTAATACTTATCAGCACTTGTTCTAATGTAGGCACAAATAAAGGAACAAGCTGGGTTAGATGAGAATGGTAAGCAACAATTCACTAATCATGAAATCTATGTGATTGTATTACCTACATGCCGACATAAACTTGTAAGAACTATAGGAAATGGTCACTGACCTGCGTTCTAGTTCTGTTTGGATGCATTATGAGAATGTATGTGGTGATTAACAACACTGAGAAGAGTCTAGTGTATTTATATCCATCTTTATATGTATGTTGACTACACCTAACTTCTTACAACAACTGTGCAGGTACAAGAAACACCATCACCTAGTGTTATTCTGATGCCCATACATGATCAAGATTCGAATCCTTGTGATATTACAACTACTCCAGCGAGAGGAACCAGTTCACAATATTAATGAAGAAGTCTTCTTGCACTGAGAACATCGTTTACCTAGGGGTAGAGGTAATTTAGACTGATGATGTTGGAATACCAGTAGATTTGAATCAGGGATAACATCTGTCTATGGCACATGAACTGAATCAGTATTTTTTTACACTTGAATGTCTAGTATGTGTTTCATCCATTCAATTTGGTGAATGATTATTATTGTAAATTGTTGCTGAGTGTATTGTAGTTTCAGAAATAAGAATGGTTATAATTATTTGCGGTCTCAAAATTTGAATTTCAAAATATGGCTGGCTTGAAATTTTCATGTGACCGGTACTGGCATTCCTAGGTGACCGGAACTTGGATTCTCAGGTGACCCGTTTCCAGGCCAGGATCACCTGAAAGTGCCAGTATTTTTTTTATTAAAATCTAACGAATTCCTAACGTTGGAAATGAGTTAGACTATTCTGAAATAACAAGACAAATGTCATCTCCTTATTAGTAGCTTGAACTTTTATGTAAAGAGTTGGTAAAAATTGTAACAATCTCTACATTACAAAGTAAATATAAAGTGTAAATGTCAATAGTTAGGAAAAAAATTATAATGAAACATGTGTGTTACCCTATTTAATTTCTCTAATGGACTAAAAGAGTTAGATAAAATACTAACGCATTATATAACTTCTAATGAGTAACCATTTTTCTGTGTTTGGGAAATTAGCTCTAATTTTTTTGTAACGCTTTTTGTCTATAAGAAAGTCCTTGATTTGGTGTAGTGTTATAATGGTTACTTGTCTGATTAGTAAATAGGTACCCCATATCAACTAAAAGTATAGTACATAGTTGACCCTAGATTTATTAATAAATAAGGTTAATGAGATTTATGTATATATATATATATCTTTCTAGTACTGGAATAGGAGACATCTATTATAAATTTTTTAAGGGCGGCGACATGGGAAGTGAAGAAGTCGAACAATAACCTTTTAAAAGAACTCAGTGGTACTGTAGGCGGTAAGGAATTGATTTAAATTTTTTTGTCTTTCTCTTGTTATTGATCTAGACTTGTATTTATGATCTTTTTCTCTGTGTGATATTTTGGTATGTTTAGGGATTGATAGGCGAAGGAAATCCTACGTAGATTGATCAATTGCTGCTGGTCACGATCTCGAAAAATCCAATGCAAGTTTACTGCGTATTTCATGTTATGGGTAGATATAAAGGGTGTTGATCTGTTTGGTCAAAAAAGACAAAAAAATAAATAAAGAAATCATAATGTGTCTAGATTGTTTGATGTGTATAGACCACGCATGAAATTTTGGCGTTTTATGGTTAATCTCTTGATTTGTATTCATATGCTTTGTTGTGAGATTAATGAGTTGATGATAGCAGATAAATTCTGTTTGAGTAGGACTAGTTTATAGTTAGATAAGTGGTTGTTGTGTGTGTGGATGTGTTATGGTTGCAGTAGTGAAAAGTATCACTACTACATCTATATAATAAACTAAGAAATCATCACGAAGAACGAATATATAATCTTATTAAGTTTCGAGATGTATACAAGGAAGAATAAGATAAAACCCTAGCTTGAAGAAAAAATAATTTTCTCTCTTCTAAAACTCTACTTCAGCCCTCCTAAAAATCTCTCCTCAACACAAGGTTGGTTGGTCCTATATATAGTATTTTTACATAATGGAGGAAAGCTAATAAAGTCCTATTTTCGGCTCTGATGTGCGATCACTCGCACCTATATATTGGATCTTCTTGCACGTGCTCTTGAACTTCGCACTGGCTTCCCACTTTACTCGTGAGTTCATGACGTCATTGGTTCAGTCATCCAGGATACGGAACCTGCGAATTAGACTCGCTCCATTATAATGGTACCCTTTTGCATGATATACACGGGTGCGATATTTAACCCGTACATTTTGCCTCTTCTCTCAGCGATCTTTATTATGGAAAGAGCGATTAGAGAAACTACTCTTATAATCCTCCTCGCATCCTTTATGTGATTTTCCACACCTTATCAACTTTTCATATTCCTTCTAACCAACAAGTTTCCGGATTTTACGCATAACCGTTCACGCGTTCTCACTTTTTCACTTTTTACCGATACATCTCCTCTTCCACCTGGTACAACCGGTTATCTTCTTCCCTATTTAATCTTTTCAAAGGAGATATATTTCTTCTTCTTTAGTCTTTTCTTTTTCACGAAATTTTTTCAGTCGAAATTTTTTCAGTCATCTCCTCTAAATCTTCGTCTTCTTCCTTCCTGCCAGTGTTCAAGCTCCATGGATTCTTCACAAAGGTCTGTTTTATCTCTTCTATTACACTCTTTACTATGTATAGCCTTTGTTGTTAACCATCATTGTTATTCTGTTGTTACCGTTTTTCTTGTATCGCCATTATTCCTCTGCTGCTGTTATTAATATTTCTCATACTTGTGCTGTTGCAGCAACATTTCTTCCTCTGGAACTCGTTTTACCGTCCTAAACCCTAATTTCTCTTCATGATCTAAAGAAGACAAATATGTCAAGAGGAAGCATTCGCATGACAATGTATTAATAAACACCTTACTTCTTAAAATAACATTATTGCCTCTGTTTCTTATATGCCTTGTTATTCGCAGGATGATGCGAGAGAGAAAGAGAAGAAGTCTAGCTTACAATCTCAACCGCAACAACATAACTGATTGGGATCATCAATTTTAGGTTGAGATATTTTCTTCTGCTTTGGGTGGATGGAAAATCAGTGAAGTTTCATGCTCTCAAATTATTGCGAGGAATCTCCCTGCTCAGAATAATGTTGTTACGCGTAATGGTGTTTTGTATTGGATTGTAGGGAAAAATAAATTTCTAGCTTACAATCTCAACCACAACAACATAACTGACGGCGATCATCAATGTAGTTTGATCGACATGCCAGATGAAGAATTAGATGACAGATATATTAAAGTTGGATGTCGTATTCTCGGGGAGTCAGAAGGCTCTATCTGTTATGCGAGAATAAAACTTAGAAACTCTCAATTCATCTCGAGTGTTTGGGTGCTCGATGTGGACAACTGGCAGTTGTTGCACAAGGCCGTTGGATTACCCGATAACTTAGCATAAATGATTACTTCGACTGGTGAGGAAATGCTGGTCTTAGGCATCAGTCCATTAGATCGTGATGTTGTTTTGCTCGGTTGCAAGCAGTACGTCTGGGAATTCAATACTCGAACCAGAAGAGTTAAAGAGCTCTGCTATCCTTCATTTTTCGCAGACAATACTTTAACTGATCGTGATAAAATTATGATGCAAGCGCAGTTTGCGCTGAAGCCGATGTCAACAATACTTCCACAACATTCTTGGATCCAATGAAATCAAGATGATCTCTTTCTTTTTTCTAATGTTCTCAATTCTGCCACTTTTTATCTTCTTTTCCTTGTTTTTGTTCAATAAACTTTCAGACAATTACAACAAATAGTGGGTAATGATTTCATGCAGCATGCACCATTTGAAGATAATATGAATTCTTATTTTATGTCCTTTTGTCAGTTAACTTTTGCTTAATCGATCAAATTTTTTTTTGTGGTCAGTTGTTCGAACGTAGAGACTCATGGAGCTTCGGAAAGCTTATGTGTTTCTCTCACTCCTAAAGCAGCAGCCTGGTTCTGATAATGAACCATTTAGTCTCATTACCGCTCAGGGGATGCCGATGGAGTTTTTATGTCTTATCGAATTTTGCATTGTATGTTTATCATATGTTTGCGCAACTAAAGTACAAAAAAACAAGGATTATCTATAAATATAGGCCATTTTTTCACCCTAGGTTAAAACTCTAGACCACTTTCTTTTTGCATAACAAAACCGGGCCTCCATCCATGTTTCCATCCAAAAAAGTTAGTTAGGTCAATTTGTCGGTCAATTCGATCAATTTCTCCCCAGATGAGATGAGATAATGATGCCGAAATTACTCATGTACCCTTTATAAACGTGTCGTCGTTTTAGTGCTTGATCTATTAGTAGTGTTTCCCGTGAATAACCAACGGCTTAGATTAGATGAGATAGATATAAGACGCGTGTGCGGCAAATGCCACGTATTATTTGACTTGTGCCAATGGAACGTATGGGATTTTATTTGGCTGTGAGTTCTTAGACGTTCATCTCGATGAATATTTGACGGCTACGATTATTTGCACTTTGTAATTAACGATAGAAGGTACATAATCTTATATCAAACACCATTTTCATTTTTTTTTCCTTCTTCTCTCTGTTTTCCTTCCATCCACTCTGTTAGAAGATAGGTATACCTAATAGATCAAAGGAACCGAAGAAGTCTGATAGATTCAGAGGCTAATGTGAAGATGGGTAGAACTAAGAAATCAAATAAACGGCGAAGTAAACCACGAATTGAGAGGTAACTGACAAACCCTAACCCTAGATTTTGTTTCATTCGCATATTATTGTTTATTCCGTGATTTTGAGATAGTTTTGAGATTCAATTTCTAGGGTTTATACAGAAAACATAAACTTCTATGGGTTTTCCAAGGTTTGTCTTTGATTTTAATAAAATGGGTTTGTCTTTGGTTTTAATAGAATTGGTTTTTCTAGGGTTTGTCTTTGATTTTAATAGAATGGTTTTTCTAGGGTTTTTCTTTGATTTTAATAGAATGGTTTTAATAGAATTGGTTTTTCTAGGGTTTGTCTTTGATTTTAATAAAATGGGTTTGTCTTTGATTTTAATAGAATGGTTTTTCTAGGGTTTGTCTTTTGAATTCTAGGCCGATAGTTTATGATCCTAATTTTAACAGTGGTGTTGATTTTAGAAATAGTAGTAAGAGAAGGAAGATTATGGGACAGTTGGTTCACCAAATTATAAGAATGGTTCGAAAGAATTGATGTTGATGATGAGAAGGAATTCTCATTCTTGTTTTCCATGGGGTTTGAGAGGATTAAATAACCTGGCGAATACTTGTTTTATGAATTCTGTGTTTCATACACCTCCTTTAAGGAATTACTTTCTAAATTAATAACTTGATGTGATAGTAACAAAGAGGAATCTGAAGATGGAGAGGGTGAGAGTTTACTTGCCCATATCTGTTTTGTTGTACTGTACCCATATCTGTTTACTTGATGTGATAGTAATCTTCAATTTCTTCTTTTTTGTTGTGCTGTACCCCATATATGTAGGCTTTGCCTGCTTTGTTAAATCTTTAGTTTTCTGCAGCATTATTTTTTTGCTCTTTTACTTTGAAACTGAGTATGTAACTCCTTTATTTTCCTTGTAAAATATATGGCTAAAGGCATTGGTGGGTTGCTAGAGGATGGGTGTTGCCATAACTATGGACCTGAGGGTTCACAGTTTGACCTTTCACCAATTCAATCTGACCGCATACTTGCAGTTGGCTCAATAGAGAGACTAGTATTCTTTGATCACTTCAATAGGTCCATTGTAGCCTCACTGTGGATAGTGAAGATTCGCGAGTGTTGAGTGTGGACAGTGAAGCTGTGCCCACTGTGTGCAATGAATCTCTGAGTACTGTGAATAGTATGGACAGATAACATTCCCAGTTTCTCGTGGTTTGCTATTCTCGTGGTTTATATTGTTCGTAATATAAGATGTCCCTAAGTAGTTCAAATTATATGTACCAAATCTGGTAATGGTGAAAAACTTGAAAAATATAGATTGAAATTATGAACAAGGGAAGCTAGTTTTATGTTAGTGAACTATTGTGTCAAGTATGGGAGACAGCCCTTAGCCCACAGGGTTGTTCCAGTTAATTATTCACTACATGGAGTCAATAAGAGTAGGTCTGCCAAGCTTCAGTCTTATGTATGTTCAGAATCAAGCTGATTCCGGTTTTGATTTTGGTTTCAGTCTTATGTATGTTCTTATTTGTAATGCTTTGGAAATGAATTAGAAATTTCAGTTTCTTGTTTGTTTTTCTAATATGATTTGCTTGTTTCTTGTAGGAATGATGTTCAAGATGACAGGATACCTTTCAGAAGAAGACCAATTCCCAGAGCAGTGCTGGTTATATGTAATGATATATTGTTAAGGTCTGAGTATCTCTATAAACATGTTCCAAGGTGATCATCTTCACTACAACCATTTCCCATTTCAATGCTTAGTTAGGAGTTCTAATTAACTCTTTAGTAAGCATCAGTTAATCATGTCTAGGTTTCTCCCAATATTAGTTCTTGTTCTTGTTGCCTTAGACGCAACTAATGCACAAGGTCTGAAACTGGGATTCTACAAAAAGACATGTCCTAATGTAGAAACCATAGTTCGTAAGACGACTGCTTCATTCTTTTCTCAAAATTCTACTCTCGCCGCTGCGTTATTGAGGATGAATTTCCATGATTGTTTCTTCAAGGTATCTATATTATTTATGGAGTCGTTCAATACAAAATATTAGTGTATACTTGCTTTCGTGGTTAGTTGTGAGTTAATTACCAAGTATATATGTACTACAGTGCTGCGATGGTTCAATTTTAATGAATTCTAACGGTGGTTAATTACCAAAACGGCTAATGCTAGTTATCCAAGACCAATTCCCAGAGCAGTGTTGGTGAATCTTCTCAGCAAGGTGCAAAAGGAAAGGCTCAAGCAGAATCTTCTCCAACAATGTGAAATTACAGTGTCAGATCGGAATGGAAAGAAGAAGAAACCAAAGAATTACATGAAGCTTTGATTCATTTTCTTACTTTTATGTTTGTGGGTTTGTTTATGGATTTAACATGCTGAAAGACAATGTTTAGTGTAGTTTAGTTTCAATTTATGAAACTTTGGATGACTGTAGTATATTTTGAAGAACAAATTATGAATGTTTATATGACTCTGTTGAATCCAATTTTCTTTTCATTACATTTTTAGATTTTTCTTAAACTCATTGCATATTTCTGGCACTTTTCCTTTGAATGTTTCTTTTGTTTCAATTACCAGTAAATCTGAGGCCCATCTGAAGCGTGAAAAGCTTAGGGATTTTACTGACCCGTGGCCAGATTGATGACGTGAACAAATTGATTACGTGGGCAGATTAATGACGTGGACAAGCACACGTGTATGCCAACTCAGCTCCGAGTTACTGTTCCAAATCGGCGAGTTAGACTGCAACTCGACGGGTGGAAATATTCGAAGGGCTCATAAGTCTTTTTACAATACACTAACGGGACAAAAAAGTGGATTACCACCGTTAGCCATTTGGTCAAAAGACTCAAAACTGGTCTACTTTTGTTATGCGGCAAAAAAAAAAAAAAAGGTCTAGAATTGTAACCCTAAAAAAACAACAAGCCTAGATCGGTATTTCACACAAAAAAACAACCACAGCTGTAATTTTTGAAATGAGTGATACACTTTTATAAATATAAAATATCTTGACCTATGTGTGAACACTAAGGTTGGTTAACTAGATCAGAAAACTTTAGACAGTCGGTCTGTAAGGCTATAAAACAACCATGTACTTGTAACATCTTTACGAGTATATAAAAAAAAAAAATCATTCAAGTCCGAGAGTTTTCAATCTGAAGTGTGAGTTCTCTCTTCTATCACTAAACTAGACTCACAAATTCACCTAAATTTCTAATCTAAGATCACAACATTAATATTCTGACGCAGCAACTAAATAACGCAATTGAGTTCAAAATCTAAAGAAGTTCAACATAATACCTGCTCTACAAAAATAAAATAAAATAAAATAAATAACATTGTTTAGGGGCACTTGAATATTTGTGACTGATTCTAGGCATCTCTATGTTGGCTTTTCTTTGGTTCTTCCTTTTTGGGTACTTCTTTCTTTGGTTCTTCTTTCTTCTTTTCTGGTTCTCTTGCTGGCCCAACTAAAACCAATTCTGCATTACAATGTTTCCTCAGTTTGATTACAATATCTACAGGATCAATATCTCCGGTTATTGTCAGTTTCTTCCATGCTTCTTTCGTATCCCATGATATTGAATCAACCCCTGTGAAACTCGAAACAGATTTCATGGCCTTTAGTTTGTGTTTCTCATCAGTGATATCCATCTTCACTACCATCATTTTCTGTTATTACAAATAAAAAACACAATTAAAATTGGAGTACTGATGATCTTAACAGCAGAAAAAACTGAATATCAAACAAATATCGGCGGATTCAAATTCGAATGAATGAATGATAAGTTAGTTTCTATCAGAGTACATCCAACAACTAAAAAAAAAAATCGAAGATATAAATCAAACAAACCATGGATCTTACATTCATTATTCTATTGAGTTAATTTAACCGATGGTAAACAAAATTGTCAGTAGTGGTTGATGCAGGGTGATAAAAGGGAGAAACTAGTTGTATTTTATATTAATAGAAGATTGATTCGAACTACATTATTAATTTATTTTAAGAAAACTCCAAGCAAAATTCGAAATTTGCTATATTTAGGAAATTTTCCCTTTTATTTGTTAGCAAATTCCGGGTGCAGATCCCATGTCCCCTTCCTCCATGTGCCCTCGTGTCCCACTAGTTAGATTTTGACACGTGGCTTCATTTTTTTCCATAATTCAATTATCCTATTTACGGTTAAAGATAATTATGAAAACATAAAAGCATATATACTGTTACCTTTTTTATCTCCCGAACCAAAAATCCAAGCTTGAGGTTCCGAATGAATAACAAAGTTTTTGTATCAAAAAAAAATTTCATTAAAGGGAAACACATCTAATAGGTTAATGATCATCCAATAGTGAGGATGCAATTACAACAGGTATTTTACTGAACTTAGTTATATCATTTTCAAGTCCTTATCGCTGAAATCCTATGTTAGCACTTTAATTTATATGATTAAATTGTAAAACCAAAACTATTAAAAGGAGCTTAAAGTTTATATATTTTTTGATTTTGTAGGGTTTACACAACGGAGCTGAAAGTTTATATATTAAGAGAAGAAGAATGAGAGATGTAGATTTTTGGTTCGGGAGATAAAAAAGGTAACAGTATATATGCTTTTATGTTTTCATAATTATCTTTAACCGTAAATAGGATAATTGAATTATGGAAAAAAAAAGGAAGCCACGTGTCAAAATCTAACTAGTGGGACACGAGGGCACATGTAGGAAGGGGACATGGGATCTGCACCCGCAAATTCCTCCTGGAATATATGCTTAAAAAGGAATATTACATGAGGGTCCAGAAATGGTAAACTGGGGAGACAAATATATACACTGCGGTCGGATCAATACTACTGTTAAAGAAAAATTCTTAATTTTGAAAACTCCTAAACTAACTGATCAGATCGACTCACTAAATATTTGCCCTTAATTTAAGCATATATTCATTCCGTTTCTTTTTAATATGCTGATTTTGTTTTTAGAGAAATTTAAAGAAATTAAGAGAACTAATCATTAAAAATGGTCCTCATGACACTTGTCAATAAAAGAAATGAAATGGTCTCTATGATACTTGTGATCAAAAGAAATAAAGTGAAATGGTCCACATGACACTTGTCATTAAAAGAAGTTAACAGAAAAGTGGTCCCAGAAAATTAAAATAATATTTGACTTTCCCAACTAGAAAACCAGATTATTTTTTGAAACATTTATTTATATAAACCAGCCTATTAAAAAGTAACAAAGGGAATAAAATATATATAAGTAAACAATTGGATTTGTAGTTATCGAATATTACTGATATAACCTAAACTTTCTTAATCTACCCAAAATTAGGAAAGGAAATACCTTGATAACCAAATTATAGCTCTAAATTTTGGTTTACCAGAAACTAGGGAGGACAGTTTCATTTCAAGCGTGGATCCGCCACTGATGAGGGAGTTTCCAGACCGACTGAATATTTAGGTGCTGAGATTTCATAGCATGCATATGCTGAGATTTCATGGCATGCATATGATGACAGGACGGGAAGAAGATTCACATAGGTATGATTAATCAACAAATTGGACAACCAAAATTGAGTTTTGGTCAAAACATACCAAACAAGAAAAAAAGCCTGACGATAGATGCTGGAGGACTTAACCATTGCGACCGCAGGTCCGCAGGGAAGTCACTATGAGCCTATAACTAAACCTCCGGTCATAGATGTCAAGCATACTTCTAGGTTAATAGTTACGAAAAAATGTTTTTATTCTCGTATAATAGTAGCAAGTTAAGCCACATAGTACTCAAAAACTCAAACACGTTGATTAAAAAAAAAACTCAAACACAAAAATTTGATATAATAGGTAAATTGGCATCAGCAATAAAAGCTGCCTGTTTGTACCGATCAAAAATGTTGACAACATTGCTAGCTCTAGATTTGCACATTTTAGGTCTGCAAAGTGTAGTGACTGCTAGGCCTACTCCGAAATCAATAGCCTAAACCGTTATTTCTCCAATAAGTATTAGGGCTTTCATTAGCGCAAGGGCGGCAGTAGCAGTAGTGTCTTTTTCGGTTCTTTGTTCTTCTCATTTGGTTCTCTTTTCTTCCTTGGTTCTTCTGCTGGACCAACTAGTTGTAATTCTGCATGAGAATGCTTTCTTAATTTGGTTACAATATCAACAGGATCAATATTTACAGTTATTTTCAGTTTCTTATGTGCTTCTTGTTAGAAAAAACGGTTTTGTTATACCAAATTTGCATGAACTATGTTTTGATCTCTAGACCTATTGCCCACTAGTTGTTTTTTCATTTGAATAGATAAAACAATAGTCCCATATAGACTAAAATCTAAAGAGTTTTAGACTTAAATACCATAGAATTGGCTAAAAGGGCATGGCCCTTGGGTCAACACACTTTTGTGTGAGAAAGGAAGACCTAGACTAGGGCAAGGTTGCCTTTCCCGTACGCGCGGTTCTTCGCATAGAAGCACGCACGCCGCCGCCCGGTTGGGTGTGGGTTCATTAGATCCTATCTTTTTGCTGAAACTTTTGGTACGTGTTTTCCACACATGTAGAAGAATTTTTTTTGTCTGTACGTGTTTTGTCCAGACTTCTTTGTTTGTAAGTGTTTGTTTTGGCTTCTTTGTCTGTACGTGTTTTGTCCTGGCTCTTTTGGCTGTATGTATTTGGCTTGGCAGAAACACTCTGCTCTATGCCTGACAAAGCAGCATTTCTTGCACTGTTTTTAACCAGACATTACCAGTATTTCTGTCATAAGCATGGGTTTTCCTTCTTGTTTGTAACGATACAAACACTATATGAGACAGTAGTTTTAAGCTCAGAAAAAACACAACACAGAGAAATATCTCTTCTATTCTCCCCCTGTTTTCTGTAAACATCTCTTATCCTGTTTTAAGTTTTGCCAAGCTCTAAGGGTACCCTCATTGTATGCTACATTGAGGGGTACTAACTGTAGTTGTATCCTGGAGGCGACTCGCCAACTGCTGTAGCATCTCAGAGGAGTGGCAGGCGATATTTCCTTTAGGACAGCGTATCGTATACGTGCCTCTACATTTTCTGTGCATCTCCAGCAACATCAGCAACATTGGTTTGAGCTAAGTATCTTCTCATCAGTTACATATTATTTTTATTCAACAATCTAAAGGCAATATCCTCTTTGCTATATTTTTTGTAACAACATGGGAAAGAGTACTGTATACAAACCCCCAAAGTTTAGTGGCAAAGACTTTAAACGATGGCAGTCCAAAATGTTATTCTTCTTAAAAGACAAAAGGCTAGATGAAGTTGCCTTAGAAAGACCCTCAAGAAGGATTCATGACCGTGGTTATGAAGATAGACTGGATAGGTGGACTAGGAAGAATTACATGTGCAAAAACCACATTCTTAAATGTCTGGATGACTCCTTGTACGACTTTTATAATGCAAAGGAGAATTTTACTGCTTTTGATTTATGGGAAGCCCTAGAAGAAAAATATCTTGCAGAGGCTACTGGAAGCAAGAAGTTCTTGGTGGCTAGGTTCCTGGAATATAAGATGACTGATGAAAATCCTGTTGTAGAACAATTCTTCGAACTCCATCTACTTAACAACGAAATTCTTGCTGAAGGCATGAATATTGATGGATCTCTCCAAGTATCTGCAGTGATTGAAAAGCTACCACCCTCATGGAACGAGTACAAGAGGAGGCTGCGACACAAGAATCGCGAAATCACCATGGTGGAGCTGGGGAAAAAGATCCAGGTGGAGGAACTTCTGTGCTGCAAGGACAAGAGCCTGATGTTCAGCAAAGACATGTCCAACAAAGCTCATGTCCTGGACGATAATGCCGCGTAAAAGAAAAGGCACGGAGAATCCAGCAAAAATGGTAAACGAAACAAACAACGTAACTCCAAAGGTAACCATCTTAAACCAAAGGGTGGTGTCTCCAAAAACACCATCAAAGGCGACTGCTATAACTGTGGGAAAACTGGTCATATGGCCAAAGAATGTAGGGCACCTAAAAATACCAAAAATGATCCTAAACAGAAAAATAAGGCAAACATAGTAGATGATTCTGGATATTTTACTGGCATGGTGTCTGAAGTCAACCTTGTCTCTAATGTGCCCAATGTGAGAGACTGGTGGCTTGATTCTGGAGCCACCAGGCATGTCTGTAAGTTCATAAATGCTTTCTCCTCCTATAACAAAGTAGGAGACGATGAGAAATTGTTTACGGGAAACTCCTCTACCTCTAAAGTGGTAGGAAAAGGTAAGGTTGAATTGAAGCTCACTTCAGGAAAAACTCTCGCATTGAATGACGTGTATCACGTCCCGGACATATACAAGAATCTAATCTCAGAAACCATCTTACTTGGGAAAGGTTTTAAATTTGTAGCTGAGTCTAACAAAGTTGTAATCTCTAAGGGTGGTGACTTCGTAGGAAAATGATATGTCACTGAAAACATGATTAAGCTTAGTGTACTTTCTTTGAACTTGAATGATAATGCATCTTCTTCTGCTTATGTTTGTGACTCCTCACATGTTTGGCATGATAGACTAGGACATGTTAATTTCAAATCCGTTGAACGACTTGCTAAATTAGGATGCATTCCTAAAATAAACATTAACAAAGGTCATAAATGTGAAATTTGTGTTGAATCTAAATATGCAAGAAAACCCTTCAACAAAAGGGTTGAAGTAGTACAACTCCCCTAGAATTAATCCACTCGGATTTGGGAGATTTGAAATCAACACCAACTAGAGGTGGTAAAAATGGTACATCACTTTTATAGATGATCACTCAAGATATTGTCAGGTTTATCTTCTTAGAAGTAAATATGAAGCCTTAGACGCTTTCAAATTATATAAACTTGAAGTAGAAAACCAAAGAGGTGTTACTATTAAAACTCTTAGGTCAGACCGAGGCGGTGACTATGTGATACCTATAAGAGAATTCTGCAAACTTAATGGCATCATTCATGAAACTACTACACCTTCTTCACCTGAGTCGAATGGAGTAGCTGAAAGGAAAAACCGAACACTCATAGATATGGTGAACGCTATGTTAGCTAGTTCAGGGCTACCTTCGAACCTGTGGGGGGAACCAATTCTCTCTGCATGTTATATCTTGAACCGAGTTCCATTTAAGAAATCCGAAAAAACTCCATATGAGTTATGGAAAGGAAGACAACCGTCCTATGCATACTTTAAAGTGTGGGGGTGTTTGGCCAAGGTGGCCACTCCTCGTTCCAAGAAAACCAAAATAGGACCTAAAACTGTAGATTGTGTTTTCCTAGGATATCCTGAGCACACTAGTGCTTATAGGTTCATGGTAATTGGTGAGAACACCATAATGGAATCCAGAGATGCAGTGTTTTTCGAACACATTTTCCCTTTAGGGTCTGGACCTCATAAAAGGGTCCGCGATGATCTCTCAGATGTTCCTTCGACTAGTCAACCCCCGTCTCTAGATGCTGAAACCGAACCTAGAAGAAGTAAGAGGGTCAGAACCGAGAAAGGTTTCGGTCCAGATTTTGTGACTCTTACGGTAGAGTCTGAACCCCAAACCTATAAGGAAGCTATGACTTCTCCGGAAGCTCCCTTCTGGGAAGAAGCTTCAATAATGAGTGGGATTCCATTCAACAAAATGAAACTTGGGAGCTTGTAGACTTACCTCCTGGTAGTAAAACCATAGGTTGCAAGTGGGTCTTCAAAAGGAAACTTAGAACAGATGGAACTATAGAAAAACACAAAGCTAGGTTGGTAGCTAAGGGGTAGACAACAGGAAGGATTATTTCTTGATACCTATTCACCGGTCACTAGAATCACTTCTATCCGGATGCTGATTGCTATTGCTTCTATTTATGATTTGCATATACATCAGATGGATGTTAAAACTGCTTTTTTATATGGTGAATTGAATGAAGAAATTTATATGGACCAACCTGAAGGTTTTGTTGTGAAAGGTTTGAAGATAAAGTATGCAAACTGAAAAAATCTTTGTATGGTTTAAAACAAGCACCTAAACAGTGGCATGAAAAATTTAATCATGTAATGATATCTAATGGCTTCAAGGTTAATGAATCTGATAAATGTGTTTACATTAAATCTGTGGATGATTCTCATGTTATTGTGTGCCTATATGTTGATGATATGCTCATATTAGGTAGTAACCTTGATAGTATATAATACCACTAAAAGCATGCTTAACGAAAACTTTGACATGAAAGACTTAGGCCCTGCTGATGTAATCTTAGGGATGAAAATCAGAAAGATGTCTGATGGATATAGTCTTAGTCAATCTCATTATGTTGAAACTGTGCTTAAGAGATTTAATCATAAAATTAAACCTGCAACTACTCCTTATGATCCCAATTGCAAATTGAAAAAGAACAAGGGTGAGGGTATTTATCAACTTGAGTATTCTCGTGTTATTGGCAGTCTTATGTATTTAATGAACTGTACAAGACCTGATATTGCCTATACTGTGAGTAGATTAAGCAGGTACACTTGCAACCCTGGGCAGGATCACTGGAATGCTCTCTACAGAGTTCTACGGTACCTGAGAGGAACTTCAAACTATTGCTTAAGTTTTGGGAAGTATCCTGCTGTGCTAGAAGGGTATTGTGATGCTAACTGGATATCAGACTCAGATGAGTGCAAATCCACTAGTGGGTACATCTTCACACTTGGTGGTGCGTCTGTGTCATGGAAGTCTACCAAACAGACATGTATAGCTCGATCCACCATGGAGTCTGAGTTTATAGCCTTGGAGAAAGCTGGAGAGGAAGCTGAATGGATACGAGGTTTCCTGGGTGGAATTCCACTCTGGCCCAAGCCTGTGTCTTCGATCGCAATCCACTGTGACAGTCAAGCTGCTATTGGATGCGCAAAGAATAGTGTATACAACGGAAAGTCTATACATCTTCGAAGAAGACACAAGACAGTGAAACAACTACTCTCTACTGGCATCATCTCTATAGACTTTGTAAGGTCTAAAGAGAATATTGCAGATCCTTTGACGAAAGGGTTATCTAGAGAGGTAGTTAGATCCACATCGAAGGGGATGGACTCAAGCTCATAGAATAAATCGCCATGAAGGACACTCAACCTTGTGAATGGAGCTCCAAGATCAAGGTTCAATGAGATAACTAATTTTTGGTGATGACGAGAGAGCACTATCTTTGTCCCTCCCTATGGTGTAACCGTATGATAGTGCTGCCTGCATGTTTTAGGATGATCTGTCAAGATCTTAATGAGTTCCATGGCTTTGCTTAAAGCGGAGTGTGGCAGGACACTCTTAATGGACTCACCTATGTGGATGTTGGAAGTGGGGCCGCTTCCTATGAGAATTTGAGCTTTTTCTCTAGAGACATTCATTAAGTCCGGGATTTAGCCCACGCCAAAACGGGCACAACGGCAAGAGCTTGGCAGCTTTCTTTTTCTTTGAGACATCAAAGTGTGGTTGTTATTTCTGAATTGCACTCACTGTTGACGGTTCAAGACATTGTGTTCACCGTAACAATAAGCAGTTCCGGTAACCTCTCACTAAGTTAAGGTTCAATCTCTGGGACACCTTAGCCTAATATTGATGTATTATGTTTTCTCGTATTTCGTCGATATGTTTTATCATTCATGTGGGGGATTGTTAGAAAAAACGGTTTGGTTATACCAAATTTGCATGGACTATGTTTTGATCTCTAGACCTATTGCCCACTAGTTGTTTTTTCATTTGAATAGATAAAACAATAGTCCCACATAGACTAAAATCTAAAGAGTTTTAGACTTAAATACCATAGAATTGGCTAAAAGGGCATGCCCTTGGGTCAACACACTTTTGTGTGAGGGGGGAAGACCTAGACTAGGGAAAGGTTGCCTTTCCCGTACGCGCGGTGCTTCGCACAGAAGCACGCACGCCGTCCGGTCGGGACGGGCCGGGCCGGGCTCGGGTTCGGGTGTGGGTGTGGGTGTGAGTGTGGGTTCATTAGATCCTATCTTTTTGCTGAAACTTTTGGTACGTGTTTTCCACACATGTAGAAGAATCTTTTTTGTCTGTACGTGTTTTGTCCTGACTTCTTTGTTTGTAAGTGCTTGTTTTGGCTTCTTTGTTAGTATGTGTTTTGTCCTGGCTCTTTTGGCTGTATGTATTTGACTTGGCAGAAACACTCTGCTCTATGCCTGACAAAGCAGCATTTCTTGCACTGTTTTTAACCAGACATTACCAGTATTTCTGTCATAAGCATGGGTTTTAAGCTCAGAAAAAAAACACAACACAGAGAAACATCTCTTTTATTCTCCCCCTGTTTTCTGTAAACATCTCTTATCCTGTTTTAAGTTTTGCCAAGCTCTAAGGATACCCTCATTGTATGCTACATTGAGGGGTACTAACTGTAGTTGTATTCTGAAGGCGACTCGCCAACTGCTGTAGCATCTCAGAGGAGTGGCAGGCGATATTTCCTTTAGGATAGCGTATCGTATACGTGCCTCTACATTTTCTGTGCATCTCCAGCAACATTGGTTTGAGCTAAGTATCTTCTCATCAGTTACATATTATTTTTATTCAACACTTCTTTCATATCCCATGATATTGAATCAACCCCTGTGAAACCCTAAACAGATTCCATGGCCTTCAGTTTGTATTTCTCATCGATATCAATCTTCACTACCATTATTTTCTGTTATTACAAAAAAAAAAAAAAAAAAAAAAAAAAAACATATTTAGATTCACATTAAAATGGAAATACTGATGATCTCGTTAACATGTGAATTAACGAATAAGCGAACAGTTACTATCTTTCTTTATTAATTACCTTCATTGTTTTCCTAGGTTTTTTTTATTGATTATGGTCTTGTTGCACACGGAATATATTAAAGGAACGTATAGCCTTAAACCCTTAAACTTTAGACAACTGCATTCCATATAACTCAGCATGTTAGGTTTCTAGCTGGGTTTCCATTTTTGTTTTTTATCCTGTTCCTAAAGTTATGATACTTGGAATCCAAGTCATTTCTTGAAAACTCTCCCTGTAACCGGGGTATTCCCAGCCCAGCAACCCCGTTTACTCTGACACTCAGCCTCCGACCAACCTCTCAACCGCTTCAACAACCTGAATTTAACACTTACCTTCGCAATCCTGTCTCCTGCCTCTTCCGCATAACGGTTAGCGAAACTCATAGACCTGTTATCGCACTCTTGGATCCCAACTAACTTTTTTTTTTTGATCGGTAAATTAAATATATTAAAGAAAGGAAAAGGCTCACAAAAAGTGAACACAAGTATTACAGGAACCGACCAAAAAAGGAAGGAAGAAGACAACAAGCCATATTAATTTTTGCATTTCCTCTACGACGTATCTTCCTGCACCCTTTCTTCCATCCAAAAGAAACTTTGCGTAAGTACTTGAAATATCTTTTTCTTTTTCTCCCCATGGGTTTCCAATGTCATCCCCAACAGCGTGTGTGATGACATGCCTGGCAGAAAAAGAAGTAGAGTACGAACTTGTCAATGTTGACCTTTCCAAAGGAGAACACAAGTTCCCAGCTTATCTCGCCAAAAATGTATGTTTTGTTAGCCGTTATAACTCGCACTGAAACATGATTTAGCTGCGACCGTGCCTTAATGTTGTCCATCGGCACCGGTTTAATTCCATGTAAACAGTCACCCGATACTTGGTCGAAACTTGTTTTTACATGTTCTTTTTCTAATTTCTCAAGTTTTTTTTTGTTTTTCTTTTTGTTACTTGGTTTACAGCCATTTGGTCAGATACCAGTTTTGGAAGATGGATCTGTCACACTTTTTGGTGAGTTTTTAGATTCACTAGCTATCGTCTAAAACATATACTATATAACCAGGTGCATGCTTATACATTCTTTGTATATACTCCAAAAGAATAATGCATGAACCTTAAATTTTTTATAGGAATACTCAAGATCCGATTTACTCATATCAATCAAACTTAAATTTGAGCAGAATCTCGTGCACTTACCCGATACATAGCCCATAAGTACGAATCGGATGCAGATTTATCTAGAAATGGAAACAACGAAGCCTCAGCAATGGTTGGGGTATGGTTAGAAGTGGAATCCAAACAGTTCAACCCTGTTATGAACGCTATCATCTTCGAACAGTTAATAAAGCCATTATTTTATCACCAAACTCCTGATCAATCAGTAATTGATGAAAACCTCGCGAAACTGGTTCCGGTGCTTGATGTTTATGACACTAGGTTGAGCTATTCGAAGTACTTGGTGTTAAGATATGGTCGTGATATCATATATCTTGACATTATTGTGTTGTTATTTGGTTGTAATTGCATATATATTCTTGATGTATATATCCTAGATATTATTAGGTGTATATTTTATTTGCCATATCTAGTTATGTAAAGTTGGATATATCAGGCCATTGCCTATCAATGAAATACAGAGAATTATTCTCACGTCTACATTAGAATCTCTATGCTCATGTTTATCATGGCATCAGAGCTAGGAAAGATCTGAGAACCAGTTTCCGCTACAATACAACCCAGAGAAAATACAACCCAAAGAAAACATAGTAATCATGTCAAGAGAAGATTGTCAACCTATCACTGTTCATTTTGATGGAACCAACTACAATCACTGGTCAATATCATGAGGAGTTTTCTTAAATGAAAGAGTATGTGGAAGTATGTTGATGGTACAGAAAAAGCCCCTACAACAAGCAGTTCTAATGAGAAAGAAAAAGAAGTACAAACAAAGGATCCAAAAGAAGAATGGGAGATTAACAATAACATGATTCTCACTTTGATTGTAAATACGGTTATTCCTTCGATAAGCATGCAACTCTCTAGTTTTGAGGTAGCCAAAGATGCATGGGATTTTCTTTCAAAAAGGTACACTCAAGTCAACTTTGCTCAGAGATATAAACTTAAACAAGATATTAGATCTATGAAGCAATCACATGATCAGACTGTTTCTGTTTTTCATTCTGAGATGTCTATAGTCTGGAATCAATTAGCACTTATGGAACCAAAATGGACTATAGAACTGTGGCAAAAATATAGAGAGGAAACATGTTTAGTTCAACTTCTAATGGCTTTACGTGATGAGTTTGAGTCTGTTAGAGCATCTATTCTTCATTGATCACCTCTTCCAACTGTGGAAGCTGCTTTGTCTGAACTTATTGCAGAAGAAACGAGAAAAAGGATCACACCAGAGATATTAGGAGTGTTTGTTGTGCCTACACGCTCAAGTTCAAATAACTTTTCAAGAAATTCAAGTGCTTCAGTGCAACGTGATGTCTCTCAAGTACAGTGTCACCATTGCAAGAATTTTGGGCACTTTGCAAGGAATTGGAATATTCCATCAGCAAAAACCTCACCTTCTACAATAATACCTGACACACTCACAACACAGTGTGGGTACTGTAAGGAGCTTGGTCATTCATCCATATTTTGCACCTCACCAACTTCAAGAAATATGAGAAGAATCAATGCTAATGGAGGAAACAAATCCAGTGCACCAACCAGACTTATGGATGCCCCAATCTCACATGCGTCAATATCAAACTCATCTGCATTAGATATACCTGGTGGTATTTCTGCACCAAATCTTGCTGATATTCAAGAGATGATTAAACAAGCACTCTCAATTGGTAACAATCCTACAGCTACATCTGCCTTCTCTATCTCCTCAGGTATTTATTCAACTGAATGGTTTCTCGACTAAGGAGCATCAAACCATATGACTTTTAATCAAAAGTTTTTTGAAAGTCTTCATCCTGTCATCACCCCTAAGATTCATACTGTTGATGGATCAACAGTAACTGCAAGCCATATAGGATTGGTCAACAATTCAAATAACTTTTATGTACCAGATGTGCTTCATGTACCAAATATTACAATGAATCTTATTTCAGTTTGTCAACTGTGTGATCAAGGTTATAACACATATTGTTTTCCTTTTGGTTGTTCTATACAGGATCTCAAAACCGGGAAGCTAGTTGGATAGTCCATAGAGTTGGTCGGTTCCTTCAATCTCTTGTTCTCTCAGTAGAATCTAAAAGTCATGTCTTAGTTGCTACTCCCACTGCACCTGTGTCAATATATACCTTCATGTCTTGGTATTCTAGGTTAGGTCATGTTTCCTTTTCTCGTATTTCATATATGATCAATAAGGGTTTACTAGGAGATACTCAGTTACATAAAGAACCAAATTGCATCTCTTGTAAACTGGCAAAACAACCAGCTCTTTCTTTTAATCTTAGCACTTCTATCTCAACTGAACCTTTTGCTCTTATACATTCTGATGTCTGGGGTAAATCTCCAATTATGTCAATAGGAGGTGCTTTGTATTATGTCAGTTTTATTGATGATTATTCGCGTTATACATGGGTATATCTATTCATCTCAAGAGCAGATTTTCTTACGCTATATGTTGATTTCTCAACCATGATAAAAACTCAGTTTAGTAAAGTGATCAAAGTTTTCGTGCTGATCAGGGTGGAGAATATATTTCCAATCAATTCAAAGAATTTCTTAAAACTCAAGGCACCATTCTTCAATTATCATGTACTGAAACTCCGGAATAAAATTGAGTTGCAGAACGTAAACGCCGTCATATTATAGAGACAGCTAGAACCCAGTTAATTTCTGGGGAGAATCAGTCCTTACTGCAGTTACTATTCATGAAGACTCCGTGGACAGATATGATCAAATCTAGGGCTAATGTCAGGGAATGGGAGGACATTTCAGCTAGGCCATCTTTTATTAAGGTTTCTCAGATGATTGAGAGTCAGGCATGATAAACGGTTGATTGATTTTCCTGGGTTTTTTAACAATTGAAGTAACATTTTGAGTTTTATATTCAAGCTCAAATTTTATTTTGTTGTAAGGTTTCTTGAGAAATAATCTAATAAATTGAGGTTTTGAGTGCTGCTTTCATGAGTAATTTAAGGATATCACCGCTCTTGCAACATTCCAATATTGCATTATTGGTCTAAGGAGTTGTGTTCAATTTGGTTTTTATTTACATTCATTTGGTTAGTAGTTACTGGCCATACAGGCCATGCCTTATTCAGAAAAAAAATAAAAAAAGATAAAAAGATTTATGAAGATTTATTAGAAAAAAAGAGCAATGGATGGGGTATTAGTAAAAAGAGAAATTACATTCTAAAGAAAAATTAGATTCCAACTCAGTAGAGTATTAGTACTATAATGAAGCATTCAAGCCGTGTTTGAACAATGAAGCTCAAGAGAAAAGGACACTCTAGCATTTTGACAGACTAATTTTGCATCCTTTGCTTTCTCATCGAACATTCGGGAGTTTCTTTCATTCAATGTGCTCCAAAGTGCACATGCAAGTAATAAAGACCATTCTTATGGATAGCTAACTTCTTTCCGTCTTTTCATGTGATGACCCGTCCATGTGTAATTTGTTGGGCGGAGAAAGTTTTTGAACCATCTCGATGAATCTTTAGGATATCTTTTCAATCCATCTTTCCTGTCAACATGGTACAAACCAAGCATGACGGAGTATCCACTTGTGAACTCATAGTTGTCCATCAAAGTCCATGCAAAATAACCTCTAACATCAACACCCTCCTTAATCGCTTGCTGAAGGTGATAGAGATGTTGAATGTAGTAGTTAACCCTCTTAGCATCAGTTATCGAATCTTCAATTGGTTCTGTACCGTTAGTTGCATACCCATTCTCAGTGATATATATAACTGGACTCTTGTATTGCTCTTTTATATAAAGGAGTATCTCTTTGATCCCTGGTAGGTATACGTTCATCCAACGAGTAGCAGCCGTAGGGCCAATAACATCTTCATTCCGCCATTTACTTTTTTAGCTTGAGGATCAGTATCGTAACTTATTTCTGTAGCATTTGTTGGTGGATTATTGGAAATACAACTTGTGATGTAGTTATTCAATCCAATAAAATCAAAGGATCCTTTCACTTTCAGATACTCGTCATATGTAAATACCGGTAGAAGGTTTATTAATATTTTTGCCATGTTTCTTGGATAATGACCGTAAACTAAAGGTTCCAAAAACCACCCCAAAGCGAAATCTAGAGCTCTCTTTGTAGCCAAAGCGTTTTCTTATTTTGTAGAGGCAGGAACCATCCAATTTGTATTAAGCGTGATTCCAATTATACCCTTTTGAGATGCTTGGTATTTTGTTGGAAAATGGGTTCAAAATAGAGGATGAAATAAACACAAAAAAATTGTTGTACTCGTGACTTTCAAGGCTCAAATAGATTTCTTTTAGACGATTATTTGTACCCTCCCAATATCAATTGGCGATTGCAACAGGTATGCGAAATAATGTCTTCAGGATACAATGAAAGCCCTAGAACATAAAAATTGGATTCAAAGTTTGCACCCCCTTGACCCAATCAAGAACACACGAGAGTGATTTCTGATGATGCTTTAGATGGAGAGAAAACAAGTTGAATTGATTGTTAAGAATGAGAGAATGCCTTCACTATTTATAGGGATATTCATGCCTGTTAGAGATGCCTCTTCACTTCCAAAAGACACATAAGATGGTTGTGTCTTTTATGAACCATCACACCTATTAGAGGTGTCTCTTCATCTCCAACAACATCCATTGTGTTTATTTAACACATAACACTTCCCCGTCATAGCGGCAAACCGAAACCGAAAACCATTTTATTTTCTAAGAGATTTAAAATATCCAACAATCTACCCTATTTTCAATAACAAAAGATCAAAGTAAAAAACTTTAAAATCAGAGTGGCTGCATCACTCAAGTGATTTCCTACGTACCCGAGTGGGATCAAGCCAACGTAGTTCAAGCTAAATTGAGACTAAGCATCATCGTTGAAATCAATACATAAATGATAGGTATCTTTTGGATTTGAACCTTCACTCAGTGTAAGAAATTCAAAGCCTTATCGAGGTTCTATGGTGAAACTAGTCTTGAACCAAGTACCCCTTATGATAAAACCGGAATCTCCACACATATTGATTTCATAAAATCATGTGTTCTATAGCTCAGCACGTTAATATCCATGCGCTTATATCCTGTATTCATGAGTCTTCTTTAGAGAACGGTCTTCTTCTCTAGGAAGCGGCCTGATTTCCACACCCATATAGGTAAGTATCGAAGGTGTTTCTGCGAGACACCTTGTGATAAAGTTAAGACTTATTAAGGATTTTCATCCGTCATGTTTTCTTGCAGAACCCAGCACTAATTATAAATGAGAATTTTTATATTAGTGCCCCATAATCTCTTTCATAACTTGTTGGTACCATATTGAACTTTGTTTATCTTTTTCAAAACATAGGTTGGGTTTCTGCTATGGGAGATCAACCTTCCTTCACAGATCTTAGTCCCATTTCTGTAAACTTCATTGAAAACATTTCCTTTGGGGGACTCTTCATAAGTAGGTCTACCAAGTTTTTCTCCGTTTCAATAGTTAACTGCAATTACTCTTTTCTTGAATAATTGACTTACCGTTCAGTTTCTAAGACTTTCATGTCTTACCTTTTCATTATAAGTCTCGCCAGAGACGTTATAGATCATAGCCCGATTCCTAAATAATCAAGACTGTTTGAGATGGCTTCTTCCAAAATTGAGATCTCTACAACTTAGTTTCTAACCCATTCTTCCTCATTAATTGCATCCATTTATGCAATCAATTTTGACAACCTTTTTAAAAATGTTTTTATTTAATTTTACAAAATAATTGTAACTTCTCTAGGAATCATAATTAACATTCACAGTTAATTCACATGAAGTCATTATAGACTTGCTATCTCAACAAGTATAATACCATATGATGAGTAACTCCTCTACTCATGCACAATCCTCTGCAAATTTATACCCAAATACATAAACAATGTCTATTTAACGCATCGGTAATATAGTGACACCTCAATGTTGGATATTTGGTCGACCGCCCAATCTTCCAATACATTACATGTTAACCGGTATTCCAATTCTTTCGATGTCATTTAAGACATACCAGTTTCCAAAATTTGGAACCTATAATTCATATCACAAGAATTATACTCATATCATATAATTTGTTATCTAAACAATTATTGATGATCTTGGTTATAAAATAACATGCCAACTAGAAAATTTTATATGGCAATCTCATAAAATTTTCCCCCATTTCATGATAATTTTCAAATGCATAAATGCAACTAAATGTCATGAAACACGCTTTCGTTTAGAAAACTTTTTATGCATCATTTCCTTGGCATTAAATGGCATACAAGTCCTAAAATGGGAGAATATCTTATGTCTCCTGTTTTTTTTTTAAAAAAAATCTACAGAAATATAAATTTTCTGGTGCATGCATACATATGTGACCAGTAGTCTTCACATGATCTCCCAGTGTTCTTTGGTAAGTGACTATACAGCAAAGGACTTCTCATTAAAATGATACCCCACTCAAACGAGCATATGAAACTCAATTTTAAACAGTCAGGGAGAAATGTTCATGTGCAAGTTAAAGCACGTCTAAACTAGTTCCATTTTTCTTACCAAGGTAATGTAGTAAAGAACAATCCTAATGATCTAATGATCAATTCTCACATAAAAATGACAAAGAACCACATCCCAAGAATATAGTAGATATATCATACAATACACTATGAGAGGATCAGATGCTATGAGGCTTAACTTATGCCACAAACAAAACTGCACGTCATTAGAAATGACATGGGATTTAATCATCCCTCCTCTGAACTAGGCAGACCACAATTATATAGTTAGACTAGTCCAGGTAGGGGTGTAAATTCGGGCAGGCCGGGCCGTCCGGCCCAAAAACTAAGACAGGTCGGGCAGGGCAGACTTAATATTTATGAGCCCGTAAACAATTTCAGGCCGGGCAGGCCGGGCAAAAGTATATAATTTGCTACCCAAAGACCGTCCAAAGCCCGCTTTTTATACGGCCAGGCCAGATCGGGCCGGACATGCCACTATTTTTTTTTTCAGTTTAAATTTTCAAATGAACGATATTAAATTTATTTATTTTTAATACGATATCCTTTCCTTTCTAACATTGCATACCGTAAGTGATAGTATTATTTTATATTTAAATTAGAATGACAAATTTTAAATTTTAGCCTATAATAATTAATTAATTAGAGTATAGTAAACTTTTTATAATAAGAAAATATATAATCATTAATGTTTTGAAAAGGTTAATTATAAGTAAAAACAACTATATACTTTATTTTTCTTGACACAAAATTGACAATTATAAAGTTGTAACGTTTAAGTCTTTTTAAGAGGATATTAAATGATTAATGGCACATAGAAGGTTTTCTGGCCGGGTATCAGGCCGGGCATCATAATTAATTGCAAAGCCCGAGACCCCCAATAAATTAATCCAGGCCAGGTCGGGTGACCCATGACGGGCCATAACAGGCTTTGGGCTACTTCGGGTACAGGCGGGCTCGGGCGGGTACAGGCAGGCTAAGTATTTTCGGGTATTACTTACACCCTTAAGTCCAGGAACATTATTTCCACCAGAAATAGTATCAAACAGTTCATGTGCATTTTGAATTATCCGCAGGATTCAAAGAGATTCAAATCCATAATAAGAAATGCTGACATCTCTATGTGTGTATGCATATACAATTTCAACATGGATTTGACATATAGACAATGAAATGAATAGAAATCATCGAAACACCATGCTAAATCATGCATCTATGATAAGTATATAAATTCATTTATACTAAACGTTTTTCTTTGCTGCTCGCATCTCGACCAAATCAATGGAAGGATCACCATTACATGAATCCAAATATTCATATCTTCAAATCCGATATGGATTTGGCTCTATTTTGGCCGATTTCTTTGTGCGTCGTCCACCCTTCAACGGAACACTATGAAATATCCAAAGATTAATTAATAGAGGTAAAACGACTTATCTTTGTGATGCAGGGCGGAAGCGTTGAATAAAATTAAAATCTAAAACCACATATTTCCGAGAGACCACTCTCAAGGAAAATACTACTTTTCAATTAATCAAAATCTTCTCTTCTAATATGAAAACATGGAGCTCTTTATATAGATAACTCCCAGACAAATAATCAAAATACTTATTCCTTAAAATACGAGATTTCTAAACTAATATATAAAATCCCTAAATAAACAATTATATTTCTAAAATATTATTAATAAATGAAAACATCTTAATTAATTACAATGTATCTTTCTAGATAATTAAAATATATTAAATAATAATGAAAATATCCAAGCATATTTTCATCCCATGAATACTCCACCATTCTCCCCTTCTCAGAAAAAATTCTCCCTCGAATTTTGCCAGTATTAGTTATTGTATAAATAATTCGTCGATGAAAATATTTATAATCCGTCGGCTTAAATAATCTTGGCATAATTGCTATTGGACTCAAAAATATTTGCGCTTTGAAAATGTGAAGTTGATGTCGTTGATCCACCTGACTACATAAAGCTTTTAGAGAGTATGAATCAACATAACTAGAACATAATATGATCTCATCATAAGGATAAATATCATAAATTGGTGGTAGATTCCAATCCACGGCAACATTATTTTTCTCAACCACAGAAAAAGAAAAAATGCCATCAAACCTTGGGATTTCAAGCTTTAATCCGGACTCCAACGAATCTCGTGGATCATGTGCAACTCCTTGAAATCCTTCTTCCTTGTCGCCAAGGAAGTTTTTTTGTTCATCACCGGTCACTTCCTCCACTCGCTGTAGGCTAGGACCATGATGGGGCTCTTGCTGATGATGCATTTCAGCCAATTGGAGGGTGAGCGCCTTAACCTTCCGGTCTAGATCCTCTATTACCGCTTGCTCTTTCTCATCGCTGAGAGCGGCTCTTCGAACAACATCATAATTTCTTCCTCGAAACATGATGCAGGAGCGTTGACTGTCTCTGAACCAACTGATGCAGGGCGGAAGCGTTGAATAGTATTAAATCCAAAACAACATGTTTCCGAGATACCACTCTCAAATAAAACACTAATTTTCATTAATCAAAATCTTCTCCTCTAATATCAAAACATGGAGCTCTTTATATAGATAACTCCTTATCAATTAATAACCAAATATTTTATTTAATTATTAAAAATACTTACTACCTTATCTAATGGATATTTTCTAAACTAATAAAATACTAAAATAAATACTATTAGATACTTCTAAAAGTTACCTAAATAAAAAGAGAAATATTAATTAATTAAATTATTTGCTAAATAAAATAATAAATCAAGAAAAAAATAACAATAAACGAGTATATTCACTTTCCCTAAATACTCCACCATACTGATGCAGGGCGGAAGCGTTGAATAAAATTAAATCTAAAACCACATATTTCCGAGATACCACTCTCAAGGAAAATACTAATTTTCAATCAATCAAAATATTCTCCTCTAATATCAAAACATGAGCTCTTTATATAGATAACACCTTATCAATTAATAACCAAATATTTATTTAATTATTAAAAATACTTACTACCTATCTAATGGATTTTCTAAACTAATAAAATACTAAAATAAATACTATTAGAAACTTCTAAAAGTTACCTAAATAATAAAGAGAAAATATCTTAATTAATTAAATATTATTTGCTAAATAATAATAATAAATCAAAGAAGAAAAATAACAATAAACGAGTATATTCACTTTCCTAAATACTCCACCATACTGATGCAGGGCGGAGCGTTGAATCAAATTAAAAATCTAAAACCACATATTTCCGAGATACCACTCTCAAGGAAAATACTAATTTTCAATAATCAAATCTTTCTCTAATATCAAAACATGGAGCTCTTTATATAGATAACTCCTTATCAATTAATAACCAAATATTTTATTTAATTATTAAAAATACTCTACCTTATCTAATGGATATTTTCTAAAATAATAAAATACTAAAATAAATACTATTAGATACTTCTAAAAGTTACCCTAATAAAAGAGAAAATATCTTAATTAATTAAATATTATTTGCTAAATAATAATAAAATCAAAGAAAAATAACAATAAACGAGTATATTCACTTTCCCTAAATACTCCACCATTCTCCCCTTCTCAAAAAAAATTCGCCCTCGAATTTTGCCAGTTTGTAGTTGGGTAAATAATTCTTCGATGAAATTCTTATAGTCCTTCAACTTAAATATATTGACATAATTACTATTGAACCGGAAAATACTGCGCATCGAAATAGTTAAGTTGATGTCGTTGATCCACCTGATTACATACTGCTTCGGAGAATATGGACCAACATAACAAGAATATAACATGATCATCATCAGGGTAATCATCATAGATTGGTGGTAGATTCCAATCCACGGCAACATTATTTTTCTCAACCACAGAAAAAGAAAAATGCCATCAAACCTTGGGATTTCAAGCTTTAATCCGGACTCCAACGAATCTCGTGGATCATGTGCAACTCCTTGAAATCCTGTTTTCCTTGTCGCCAAGGGAAGTTTTTTTTGTTCATCACCGGTCACTCCTCCACTCGCTGTAGGCTAGGACCATGATGGGGCTCTTGCTGATGATGCATTTCAGCCAATTGGAGGGTGAGCGCCTTAACTTCCGTTCTAGATCATCTATTACCGCTTGCTCTTTCTCATCGTGAGAGAGAGCGGCTTCGAACAACATCATAATTCTTTCCTCGAAACATGATGCAGGAGCGTTGCCTGTCTTTGAACCAACTGATGCGGGCAAGAAGAAGAAGCGTTGAATAGTATTAAATCAAAACAACATTTCCGAGATACCACTCTCAAATAAAACACTAATTTTCATTAATCAAAATTTGCTCCTCTAATATCAAACATGGAGCTCTTTATAGAGATAACTTCCTTATCAATTATAACCAAATATTTTATTTAATTATTAAAAAATACGACACTTATTAATGGATATTTCTAAACTAATAAAATACTAAAATAAATACTATTAGATACTTCTAAAAGTTACCTAAATAATAAAAGAGAAATTCTTAATTAATTAAATATTATTTGCTAAATAATAATAATAATCAAGAAAAATAACAATAAAACGAGTATATTCACTTTCCCTAAATACTCCACCATTACTGATGCAGGGGGGAAGCGGTGAATAAAATTAAAATCTAAAACCACATATTTCCGAGATACCACTCTCAAGGAAAATACTAATTTTCAATCAATCAAAATCTTCTCCTCTAATATCAAAACATGGAGCTCTTTATATAGATAACACCTTATCAATTAATAACCAAATATTTTATTTAATTATTAAAAATACTTACTACCTTATCTAATGGATATTTTCTAAACTAATAAAATACTAAATAAATACTATTAGATACTTCTAAAAGTTACCTAAATAATAAAAGAGAAAATATCTTAATTAATTAAATATTATTTGCTAAATAATAATAAATCAAAGAAAAATAACAATAAACGAGTATATTCACTTTCCCTAAATACTCCACCATTACTGATGCAGGGCGGAAGCGTTGAATCAAATTAAAATCTAAAACCACATATTTCCGAGATACCACTCTCAAGGAAAATACTAATTTTCAATCAATCAAAATCTTCTCCTCTAATATCAAAACATGGAGCTCTTTATATAGATAACACCTTATCAATTAATAACCAAATATTTTATTTAATTATTAAAAATACTTACTACCTTATCTAATGGATATTTTCTAAACTAATAAAATACTAAAATAAATACTATTAGATACTTCTAAAAGTTACCTAAATAATAAAAGAGAAAATATCTTAATTAATTAAATATTATTTGCTAAATAATAATAATAAATCAAAGAAAAATAACAATAAACGAGTATATTCACTTTCCCTAAATACTCCACCATTACTGATGCAGGGCGGAAGCGTTGAATAAAATTAAAATCTAAAACCACATATTTCCGAGATACCACTCTCAAGGAAAATACTAATTTTCAATCAATCAAATCTTCTCCTCTAATATCAAAACATGGAGCTCTTTATATAGATAACACTTATCAATATAACCAAATATTTTATTTAATTATTAAAATACTTACTACCTTATCTAATGGATATTTTCTAAACTAATAAAACTAAAATAAATACTATTAGATACTTCTAAAAGTTACCTAAATAATAAAAGAGAAAATATCTTAATTAATTAAATATTATTTGCTAAATAATAATAATAAATCAAAGAAAATAACAATAAACGAGTATATTCACTTTCCTAAATACTCCACCATTACTGATGCAGGGCGGAAGCGTTGAATCAAATTAAAATCTAAAACCACATATTTCCGAGATACCACTCTCAAGGAAAATACTAATTTTCAATTAATCAAAATCTTCTCCTCTAATATCAAAACATGGAGCTCTTTATATAGATAACTCCTTATCAATTAATAACCAAATATTTTATTTAATTATTAAAAATACTTACTACCTTATCTAATGGATATTTTCTAACTAATAAAATACTAAATAAATACTATTAGATACTTCTAAAAGTTACCTAAATAATAAAAGAGAAAATATCTTAATTAATTAAATATTATTTGCTAAATAATAATAATAAATCAAAGAAAAATAACAATAAACGAGTATATTCACTTTCCCTAAATACTCCACCATTCTCCCCTTCTCAAAAAAAATTCGCCCTCGAATTTTGCCAGTATTTGTAGTTGGGTAAATAATTCTTCGATGAAAATTCTTATAGTCCTTCAACTTAAATAATATTGACATAATTACTATTGAACCGGAAAATACCTGCGCATCGAAATAGTTAAGTTGATGTCGTTGATCCACCTGATTACATACTGCTTCTGGAGAATATGGACCAACATAACAAGAATATAACATGATCTCATCATCAGGGTAATCATCATAGATTGGTGGTAGATTCCAATCCACGGCAACATTATTTTTCTCAACCACAGAAAAAGAAAAAATGCCATCAAACCTTGGGATTTCAAGCTTTAATCCGGACTCCAACGAATCTCGTGGATCATGTGCAACTCCTTGAAATCCTTTTCCTCGCCAAGGAAGTTTTTTTGTTCATCACCGGTCACTTCCTCCACTCGCTGTAGGCTAGGACCATGATGGGGCTCTTGCTGATGATGCATTTCAGCCAATTGGAGGGTGAGCGCCTTAACCTTCCGTTCTAGATCATCTATTACCGCTTGCTCTTTCTCATCGCTGAGAGCGGCTCTTCGAACAACATCATAATTTCTTCCTCGAAACATGATGCAGGAGCGTTGCCTGTCTCTGAACCAACTGATGCAGGGCAGAAGCGTTGAATAGTATTAAATCCAAAACAACATGTTTCCGAGATACCACTCTCAAATAAAACACTAATTTTCATTAATCAAAATCTTCTCCTCTAATATCAAAACATGGAGCTCTTTATATAGATAACTCCTTATCAATTAATAACCAAATATTTTATTTAATTATTAAAAATACTTACTACCTTATCTAATGGATATTTTCTAAACTAATAAAATACTAAAATAAATACTATTAGATACTTCTAAAAGTTACCTAAATAATAAAAGAGAAAATATCTTAATTAATTAAATATTATTTGCTAAATAATAATAATAATAAAGAAAAATAACAATAAACGAGTATATTCACTTTCCCTAAATACTCCACCATTACTGATGCAGGGCGGAAGCGTTGAATAAAATTAAAATCTAAAACCACATATTTCCGAGATACCACTCTCAAGGAAAATACTAATTTTCAATCAATCAAAATCTTCTCCTCTAATATCAAAACATGGAGCTCTTTATATAGATAACACCTTATCAATTAATAACCAAATATTTATTTAATTATTAAAAATACTTACTACCTTATCTAATGGATATTTTCTAAACTAATAAAATACTAAATAAATACTATTAGATACTTCTAAAAGTTACCTAAATAATAAAAGAGAAAATATCTTAATTAATTAAATATTATTTGCTAAATAATAATAATAAATCAAAGAAAAATAACAATAAACGAGTATATTCACTTTCCCTAAATACTCCACCATTACTGATGCAGGGCGGAAGCGTTGAATCAAATTAAAATCTAAAACCACATATTTCCGAGATACCACTCTCAAGGAAAACTAATTTTCAATCAATCAAAATTCTCCTCTAATATCAAAACATGGAGCTCTTTATTAGATAACACCTTATCAATTAATAACCAAATATTTTATTTAATTATTAAAAATACTTACTACCTTATCTAATGGATTTTTCTAAACTAATAAAATACTAAAATAAATACTATTAGATACTTCTAAAAGTTACCTAAATAATAAAAGAGAAAATATCTTAATTAATTAAATATTATTTGCTAAATAATAATAATAAATCAAAGAAAAATAACAATAAACGAGTATATTCACTTTCCCTAAATACTCCACCATTACTGATGCAGGGGAAGCGTTGAATCAAATTAAAATCTAAAACCACATATTTCCGAGATACCACTCTCAAGGAAAATACTAATTTTCAATTAATCAAAATCTTCTCCTCTAATATCAAAACATGGAGCTCTTTATATAGATAACTCCTTATCAATTAATAACCAAATATTTTATTTAATTATTAAAAATACTTACTACCTTATCTAATGGATATTTTCTAAACTAATAAAATACTAAAATAAATACTATTAGATACTTCTAAAAGTTACCTAAATAAAAAGAGAAAATATCTTAATTAATTAAATATTATTTGCTAAATAATAATAATAAATCAAAGAAAATAACAATAAACGAGTATATTCACTTTCCCTAAATACTCCACCATTCTCCCCTTCTCAAAAAAAATTCGCCCTCGAATTTTGCCAGTATTTGTAGTTGGGTAAATAATTCTTCGATGAAAATTCTTATAGTCCTTCAACTTAAATAATATTGACATAATTACTATTGAACCGGAAAATACCTGCGCATCGAAATAGTTAAGTTGATGTCGTTGATCCACCTGATTACATACTGCTTCTGGAGAATATGGACCAACATAACAAGAATATAACATGATCTCATCATCAGGGTAATCATCATAGATTGGTGGTAGATTCCAATCCACGGCAACATTATTTTTCTCAACCACAGAAAAAGAAAAAATGCCATCAAACCTTGGGATTCAAGCTTTAATCCGGACTCCAACGAATCTCGTGGATCATGTGCAACTCCTTGAAATCCTTTTCCGTCGCCAAGGAAGTTTTTTTGTTCATCACCGGTCACTTCCTCCACTCGCTGTAGGCTAGGACCATGATGGGGCTCTTGCTGATGATGCATTTCAGCCAATTGGAGGGTGAGCGCCTTAACCTTCCGTTCTAGATCATCTATTACCGCTTGCTCTTTCTCATCGCTGAGAGCGGCTCTTCGAACAACATCATAATTTCTTCCTCGAAACATGATGCAGGAGCGTTGCCTGTCTCTGAACCAACTGATGCAGGGCAGAAGCGTTGAATAGTATTAAATCCAAAACAACATGTTTCCGAGATACCACTCTCAAATAAAACACTAATTTTCATTAATCAAAATCTTCTCCTCTAATATCAAAACATGGAGCTCTTTATATAGATAACTCCTTATCAATTAATAACCAAATATTTTATTTAATTATTAAAAATACTTACTACCTTATCTAATGGATATTTTCTAAACTAATAAAATACTAAAATAAATACTATTAGATACTTCTAAAAGTTACCTAAATAATAAAAGAGAAAATATCTTAATTAATTAAATATTATTTGCTAAATAATAATAATAAATCAAAGAAAAATAACAATAAACGAGTATATTCACTTTCCCTAAATACTCCACCATTACTGATGCAGGGCGGAAGCGTTGAATAAAATTAAAATCAAAACCACATATTTCCGAGATACCACTCTCAAGGAAAATACTAATTTTCAATCAATCAAAATCTTCTCCTCTAATATCAAAACATGGAGCTCTTTATATAGATAACACCTTATCAATTAATAACCAAATATTTTATTTAATTATTAAAAATACTTACTACCTTATCTAATGGATATTTTCTAAACTAAAAAATACTAAATAAATACTATTAGATACTTCTAAAAGTTACCTAAATAATAAAAGAGAAAATATCTTAATTAATTAAATATTATTTGCTAAATAATAATAATAAATCAAAGAAAAATAACAATAAACGAGTATATTCACTTTCCCTAAATACTCCACCATACTGATGCAGGGCGGAAGCGTTGAATCAAATTAAAATCTAAAACCACATATTTCCGAGATACCACTCTCAAGGAAAATACTAATTTTCAATAATCAAAATCTTCTCCTCTAATATCCAAACATGGAGCTCTTTATATAGATAACTCCTTATCAACTAATAACCAAATATTTTATTTAATTATTAAAAATACTTACTACCTTATCTAATGGATATTTTCTAAACTAATAAAATACTAAATAAATACTATTAGATACTTCTAAAAGTTACCTAAATAATAAAAGAAAATATCTTAATTAATTAAATATTATTTGCAAATAATAATAATAAATCAAAAAAATAACAATAAACGAGTATATTCACTTTCCCTAAATACTCCACCATTACTGATGCAGGGCGGAAGCGTTGAATAAAATTAAATCTAAACCACATCCGAGATACCACTCTCAAGGAAAATACTAATTTTCAATCAATCAAAATATTCTCCTCTAATATCAAAACATGGAGCTCTTTATATAGATAACCTTATCAATTAATAACCAAATATTTTATTTAATTATTAAAAATACTTTACTACCTTATCTAGGGATATTTCTAAACTAAAAAATACTAAAATAAATACTTAGAGACTTCAAAAGAAATAAAGAAGGTAAAGAGAAAAAGAAAAAATTAAAAAAGATTGAAAATAAAATAAATCAAAGAAAAGAACAATAAACGAGTATTCACTTTCCTAAAAACCACCATTACTGATGCAGGGGGGAAGCGGAATAAAATTAAAATCTAAACAACATAGGCCGAGATACCACTCTTAAGGAAAAACGAATTTTCAATCAATCAAAAATCTTCTCCTCTAATAAAAACATGGAGCCTATAGATACACCTTTCAATTAATAACCAAATAGATTTAAATTAAAAGATACCGACCTTATCTAATGGATAGGGGCTAAACGAAAAAATACTAAAATTAAATACTATTAGATACTTCTAAAAGTTACCTAAATAAAAAAGAGAAAATATCTTAATTAATTAAATATTATTTGCTAAATAATAATAATAAATCAAAGAAAAATAACAATAAACGAGTATATTCACTTTCCTTAAATACTCCACCATTACTGATGCAGGGCAGAAGCGTTGAATCAAATTAAAATCTAAAACCACATATTTCCGAGATACCACTCTCAAGGAAAATACTAATTTTCAATCAATCAAAATCTTCTCCTCTAATATCAAAACATGGAGCTCTTTATATAGATAACTCCTTATCAATTAATAACCAAATATTTTATTTAATTATTAAAAATACTTACTACCTTATCTAATGGATATTTTCTAAACTAATAAAATACTAAATAAATACTATTAGATACTTCTAAAAGTTACCTAAATAATAAAAGAGAAAATATCTTAATTAATTAAATATTATTTGCTAAATAATAATAATAAATCAAAGAAAAATAACAAAAACGAGTATATTCACTTTCCCTAAATACTCCACCATTACTGATGCAGGGGAAGCGTTGAATCAAATTAAAATCTAAAACCACATATTTCCGAGATACCACTCTCAAGGAAAATACTAATTTTCAATCAAAAAATATTCTCCTCTAATATCAAACATGGAGCTCTTTATATAGATAACACCTTATCAATTAATAACCAAATATTTTATTTAATTATTAAAAATACTTACTACCTTATCTAATGGATATTTTCTAAACTAATAAAATACTAAAATAAATACTATTAGATACTTCTAAAAGTTACCTAAATAATAAAAGAGAAAATATCTTAATTAATTAAATATTATTTGCTAAATAATAATAATAAATCAAAGAAAAATAACAATAAACGAGTATATTCACTTTCCCTAAATACTCCACCATTACTGATGCAGGGCGGAAGCGTTGAATCAAATTAAATCTAAAACCACATATTTCCGAGATACCACTCTCAAGGAAAATACTAATTTTCAATTAATCAAAATCTTCTCCTCTAATATCAAAACATGAGCTCTTTATATAGATAACTCCTTATCAATTAATAACCAAATATTTTATTTAATTATTAAAAATACTTACTACCTTATCTAATGGATATTTTCTAAACTAATAAAATACTATTAGATACTTCTAAAAGTTACCTAAATAATAAAAGAGAAAATATCTTAATTAATTAAATATTATTTGCTAAATAATAATAATAAATCAAAGAAAAATAACAATAAACGAGTATATTCACTTTCCCTAAATACTCCACCATTCTCCCCTTCTCAAAAAAAATTCGCCTCGAATTTTGCCAGTATTTGTAGTTGGGTAAATAATTCTTCGATGAAAATTCTTATAGTCCTTCAACTTAAATAATATTGACATAATTACTATTGAACCGGAAAATACCTGCGCATCGAAATAGTTAAGTTGATGTCGTTGATCCACCTGATTACATACTGCTTCTGGAGAATATGGACCAACATAACAAGAATATAACATGATCTCATCAGGGTAATCATCATAGATTGGTGGTAGATTCCAATCCACGGCAACATTATTTTTCTCAACCACAGAAAAAGAAAAAATGCCATCAAACCTTGGGATTTCAAGCTTTAATCCGGACTCCAACGAATCTCGTGGATCATGTGCAACTCCTTGAAATCCTTCTTCCTGTCGCCAAGGAAGTTTTTTTGTTCATCACCGGTCACTTCTCCACTCGCTGTAGGCTAGGACCATGATGGGGCTCTTGCTGATGATGCATTTCAGCCAATTGGAGGGTGAGCGCCTTAACCTTCCGTTCTAGATCATCTATTACCGCTTGCTCTTTCTCATCGCTGAGAGCGGCTCTTCGAACAACATCATAATTTCTTCCTCGAAACATGATGCAGGAGCGTTGCCTGTCTCTGAACCAACTGATGCAGGGCAGAAGCGTTGAATAGTATTAAATCCAAAACAACATGTTTCCGAGATACCACTCTCAAATAAAACACTAATTTCATTAATCAAAATCTTCTCCTCTAATATCAAAACATGGAGCTCTTTATATAGATAACTCCTTATCAATTAATAACCAAATATTTTATTTAATTATTAAAATACTTACTACCTTATCTAATGGATATTTTCTAAACTAATAAAATACTAAAATAAATACTATTAGATACTTCTAAAAGTTACCTAAATAAAAAGAAAATATCTTAATTAATTAAATATTATTTGCTAAATAATAATAATAAATCAAAGAAAAATAACAATAAACGAGTATATTCACTTTCCCTAAATACTCCACCATTACTGATGCAGGGCGGAAGCGTTGAATAAAATTAAAATCTAAAACCACATATTTCCGAGATACCACTCTCAAGGAAAATACTAATTTTCAATCAATCAAAATCTTCTCCTCTAATATCAAAACATGGAGCTCTTTATATAGATAACACCTTATCAATTAATAACCATATTTTATTTAATTATTAAAAATACTTACTACCTTATCTAATGGATATTTTCTAAACTAATAAAATACTAAATAAATACTATTAGATACTTCTAAAAGTTACCTAAATAATAAAAGAGAAAATATCTTAATTAATTAAATATTATTTGCTAAATAATAATAATAAATCAAAGAAAAATAACAATAAACGAGTATATTCACTTTCCCTAAATACTCCACCATTACTGATGCAGGGCGGAAGCGTTGAATCAAATTAAAATCTAAAACCACATATTTCCGAGATACCACTCTCAAGGAAAATACTAATTTTCAATTAATCAAAATCTTCTCCTCTAATATCCAAACATGGAGCTCTTTATATAGATAACTCCTTATCAATTAATAACCAAATATTTTATTTAATTATTAAAAATACTTACTACCTTATCTAATGGATATTTTCTAAACTAATAAAATACTAAAATAAATACTATTAGATACTTCTAAAAGTTACCTAAATAATAAAGAAAAATATCTTAATTAATTAAATATTATTTGCTAAATAATAATAATAAATCAAAGAAAAATAACAATAAACGAGTATATTCACTTTCCCTAAATACTCCACCATTACTGATGCAGGGCGGAAGCGTTGAATAAAATTAAAATCTAAAACCACATATTTCCGAGATACCACTCTCAAGGAAAATACTAATTTTCATCAATCAAAATTCTCCTCTAATATCAAAACATGGAGCTCTTTATATAGATAACACCTTATCAATTAATAACCAAATATTTTATTTAATTATTAAAAATACTTACTACCTTATCTAATGGATTTTTCTAAACTAATAAAATACTAAATAAATACTATTAGATACTTCTAAAAGTTACCTAAATAATAAAAGAGAAAATATCTTAATTAATTAAATATTATTTGCTAAATAATAATAATAAATCAAAGAAAAATAACAATAAACGAGTATATTCACTTTCCTAAATACTCCACCATTACTGATGCAGGGCAGAAGCGTTGAATCAAATTAAAATCTAAAACCACATATTTCCGAGATACCACTCTCAAGGAAAATACTAATTTTCAATAATCAAAATCTTCTCCTCTAATATCAAAACATGGAGCTCTTTATATAGATAACCTTATCAATTAATAACCAAATATTTTATTTAATTATTAAAAATACTTACTACCTTATCTAATGGATTTTTCTAAACTAATAAAATACTAAAATAAATACTATTAGATACTTCTAAAAGTTACCTAAATAATAAAAGAGAAAATATCTTAATTAATTAAATATTATTTGCTAAATAATAATAATAAATCAAAGAAAAATAACAATAAACGAGTATATTCACTTTCCCTAAATACTCCACCATTACTGATGCAGGGCGGAAGCGTTGAATAAAATTAAAATCTAAAACCACATATTTCCGAGATACCACTCTCAAGGAAAATACTAATTTTCAATCAATCAAAATATTCTCCTCTAATATCAAAACATGGAGCTCTTTATATAGATAACACCTTATCAATTAATAACCAAAATTATTTAATTATTAAAAATACTTACTACCTTATCTAATGGATATTTTCTAAACATAAAATACTAAATAAATACTATTAGATACTTCTAAAAGTTACCTAAATAATAAAAGAGAAAATATCTTAATTAATTAAATATTATTTGCTAAATAATAATAATAAATCAAAGAAAAATAACAATAAACGAGTATATTCACTTTCCCTAAATACTCCACCATTACTGATGCAGGGCGAAGCGTTGAATCAAATTAAAATCTAAAACCACATATTTCCGAGATACCACTCTCAAGGAAAATACTAATTTTCAATCAATCAAAATCTTCTCCTCTAATATCAAAACATGGAGCTCTTTATATAGATAACACTTATCAATTAATAACCAAATATTTTATTTAATTATTAAAAATACTTACTACCTTATCTAATGGATATTTTCTAAACTAATAAAATACTAAATAAATACTATTAGATACTTCTAAAAGTTACCTAAATAATAAAAGAGAAAATATCTTAATTAATTAAATATTATTTGCTAAATAATAATAAATCAAAGAAAATAACAATAAACGAGTATATTCACTTTCCTAAATACTCCACCATTACTGATGCAGGGCGAAGCGTTGAATCAAATTAAAATCTAAAACCACATATTTCCGAGATACCACTCTCAAGGAAAATACTAATTTTCAATCAATCAAAATCTTCTCCTCTAATATCAAAACATGGAGCTCTTTATATAGATAACACTTATCAATTAATAACCAAATATTTTATTTAATTATTAAAAATACTTACTACCTTATCTAATGGATTTTCTAAACTAATAAAATAAAATAAATACTATTAGATACTTCTAAAAGTTACCTAAATAATAAAAGAGAAAATATCTTAATTAATTAAATATTATTTGCTAAATAATAATAATAAATCAAAGAAAAATAACAATAAACGAGTATATTCACTTTCCCTAAATACTCCACCATTACTGATGCAGGGCGGAAGCGTTGAAAATTAAAATCTAAAACCACATATTTCCGAGATACCACTCTCAAGGAAAATACTAATTTTCAATCAATCAAAATATTCTCCTCTAATATCAAAACATGGAGCTCTTTATATAGATAACACCTTATCAATTAATAACCAAATATTTTATTTAATTATTAAAAATACTTACTACCTTATCTAATGGATATTTTCTAAACTAATAAAATACTAAAATAAATACTATTAGATACTTCTAAAAGTTACCTAAATAATAAAAGAGAAAATATCTTAATTAATTAAATATTATTTGCTAATAATAATAATAAATCAAAGAAAAATAACAATAAACGAGTATATTCACTTTCCCTAAATACTCCACCATTACTGATGCAGGGCGGAAGCGTTGAATCAAATTAAAATCTAAAACCACATATTTCCGAGATACCACTCTCAAGGAAAATACTAATTTTCAATTAATCAAAATCTTCTCCTTAATATCAAACATGGAGCTCTTTATATAGATAACTCCTTATCAATTAATAACCAAATATTTTATTTAATTATTAAAAATACTTACTACCTTATCTAATGGATATTTTCTAAACAATAAAATACTAAAATAAATACTATTAGATACTTCTAAAAGTTACCTAAATAATAAAAGAGAAAATATCTTAATTAATTAAATATTATTTGCTAAATAATAATAATAAATCAAAGAAAAATAACAATAAACGAGTATATTCACTTTCCCTAAATACTCCACCATTCTCCCCTTCTCAAAAAAAATTCGCCCTCGAATTTTGCCAGTATTTGTAGTTGGGTAAATAATTCTTCGATGAAAATTCTTATAGTCCTTCAACTTAAATAATATTGACATAATTACTATTGAACCGGAAAATACCTGCGCATCGAAATAGTTAAGTTGATGTCGTTGATCCACCTGATTACATACTGCTTCTGGAGAATATGGACCAACATAACAAGAATATAACATGATCTCATCATCAGGGTAATCATCATAGATTGGTGGTAGATTCCAATCCACGGCAACATTATTTTTCTCAACCACAGAAAAAGAAAAAATGCCATCAAACCTTGGGATTTCAAGCTTTAATCCGGACTCCAACGAATCTCGTGGATCATGTGCAACTCCTTGAAATCCTTTTCCTCGCCAAGGAAGTTTTTTTGTTCATCACCGGTCACTTCCTCCACTCGCTGTAGGCTAGGACCATGATGGGGCTCTTGCTGATGATGCATTTCAGCCAATTGGAGGGTGAGCGCCTTAACCTTCCGTTCTAGATCATCTATTACCGCTTGCTCTTTCTCATCGCTGAGAGCGGCTCTTCGAACAACATCATAATTTCTTCCTCGAAACATGATGCAGGAGCGTTGCCTGTCTCTGAACCAACTGATGCAGGGCAGAAGCGTTGAATAGTATTAAATCCAAAACAACATGTTTCCGAGATACCACTCTCAAATAAAACACTAATTTCATTAATCAAAATCCTCCTCTAATATCAAAACATGGAGCTCTTATATAGATAACTCCTTATCAATTAATAACCAAATATTTTATTTAATTATTAAAAATACTTACTACCTTATCTAATGGATATTTTCTAAACTAATAAAATACTAAAATAAATACTATTAGATACTTCTAAAAGTTACCTAAATAATAAAAGAGAAAATATCTTAATTAATTAAATATTATTTGCTAAATAATAATAATAAATCAAAGAAAAATAACAATAAACGAGTATATTCACTTTCCCTAAATACTCCACCATTACTGATGCAGGGCGGAAGCGTTGAATAAAATTAAAATCTAAAACCACATATTTCCGAGATACCACTCTCAAGGAAAATACTAATTTTCAATCAATCAAAATCTTCTCCTCTAATATCAAAACATGGAGCTCTTTATATAGATAACACCTTATCAATTAATAACCAAATATTTTATTTAATTATTAAAAATACTTACTACCTTATCTAATGGATTTTCTAAACTAATAAATACTAAAATAAATACTATTAGATACTTCTAAAAGTTACCTAAATAATAAAAGAGAAAATATCTTAATTAATTAAATATTATTTGCTAAATAATAATAATAAATCAAAGAAAAATAACAATAAACGAGTATATTCACTTTCCCTAAATACTCCACCATTACTGATGCAGGGCGGAAGCGTTGAATCAAATTAAAATCTAAAACCACATATTTCCGAGATACCACTCTCAAGGAAAATACTAATTTTCAATTAATCAAAATCTTCTCCTCTAATATCAAAACATGGAGCTCTTTATATAGATAACTCCTTATCAATTAATAACCAAATATTTTATTTAATTATTAAAAATACTTACTACCTTATCTAATGGATATTTTCTAAAAATAAAATACTATTAGATACTTCTAAAAGTTACCTAAATAATAAAAGAGAAAATATCTTAATTAATTAAATATTATTTGCTAAATAATAATAATAAATCAAAGAAAAATAACAATAAACGAGTATATTCACTTTCCCTAAATACTCCACCATTCTCCCCTTCTCAAAAAAAATTCGCCCTCGAATTTTGCCAGTATTTGTAGTTGGGTAAATAATTCTTCGATGAAAATTCTTATAGTCCTTCAACTTAAATAATATTGACATAATTACTATTGAACCGGAAAATACCTGCGCATCGAAATAGTTAAGTTGATGTCGTTGATCCACCTGATTACATACTGCTTCTGGAGAATATGGACCAACATAACAAGAATATAACATGATCTCATCATCAGGGTAATCATCATAGATTGGTGGTAGATTCCAATCCACGGCAACATTATTTTTCTCAACCACAGAAAAAGAAAAAATGCCATCAAACCTTGGGATTTCAAGCTTTAATCCGGACTCCAACGAATCTCGTGGATCATGTGCAACTCCTTGAAATCCTTCTTTCCGTCGCCAAGGAAGTTTTTTTGTTCATCACCGGTCACTTCCTCCACTCGCTGTAGGCTAGGACCATGATGGGGCTCTTGCTGATGATGCATTTCAGCCAATTGGAGGGTGAGCGCCTTAACCTTCCGTTCTAGATCATCTATTACCGCTTGCTCTTTCTCATCGCTGAGAGCGGCTCTTCGAACACATCATAATTTCTTCCTCGAAACATGATGCAGGAGCGTTGCCTGTCTCTGAACCAACTGATGCAGGGCAGAAGCGTTGAATAGTATTAAATCCAAAACAACATGTTTCCGAGATACCACTCTCAAATAAAACACTAATTTCATTAATCAAAATCTTCTCCTCTAATATCAAAACATGGAGCTCTTTATATAGATAACTCCTTATCAATTAATAACCAAATATTTTATTTAATTATTAAAAATACTTACTACCTTATCTAATGGATATTTTCTAAACTAATAAAATACTAAAATAAATACTATTAGATACTTCTAAAAGTTACCTAAATAATAAAAGAGAAAATATCTTAATTAATTAAATATTATTTGCTAAATAATAATAAATCAAAGAAAAATAACAATAAACGAGTATATTCACTTTCCCTAAATACTCCACCATTACTGATGCAGGGCGGAAGCGTTGAATAAAATTAAAATCTAAAACCACATATTTCCGAGATACCACTCTCAAGGAAAATACTAATTTTCAATCAATCAAAATCTTCTCCTCTAATATCAAAACATGGAGCTCTTTATATAGATAACACCTTATCAATTAATAACCAAATATTTATTTAATTATTAAAAAACTTACTACCTTATCTAATGGATATTTTCTAAACTAAAAAATACTAATAAAATACTATTAGATACTTCTAAAAGTTACCTAAATAATAAAAGAGAAATATCTTAATTAATTAAATATTATTTGCTAAATAATAATAATAAATCAAAGAAAAATAACAATAAACGAGTATATTCACTTTCCTAAATACTCCACCATTACTGATGCAGGGCAGAAGCGTTGAATCAAATTAAAATCTAAAACCACATATTTCCGAGATACCACTCTCAAGGAAAATACTAATTTTCAATCAATCAAAATCTTCTCCTCTAATATCAAAACATGGAGCTCTTTATATAGATAACAGCTTATCAATTAATAACCAAAAATAATTATTAAAAATACTTACTACCTTATCTAAAATATAAACTAAAAAATACTAAATAAATACTATAGATACTTCTAAAAGTTACCTAAATAATAAAAAGAAAATATCTTAATTAATTAAATATTATTTGCTAAATAATAATAATAAATCAAAGAAAAATAACAATAAACGAGTATATCACTTTCCTTAAATACTCCACCATTACTGATGCAGGGCAGAAGCGTTGAATCAAATTAAAATCTAAAACCACATATTTCCGAGATACCACTCTCAAGGAAAATACTAATTTTCAATCAATCAAAATACTTCTCCTCTAATATCAAAACATGGAGCTCTTTATATAGATAAACCTTATCAATTAATAACCAAATATTTTATTTAATTATTAAAAATACTTACTACCTTATCTAATGGATATTTTCTAAACTAATAAAATACTAAAATAAATACTATTAGATACTTCTAAAAGTTACCTAAATAATAAAAGAGAAAATATCTTATTAATTAAATATTATTTGCTAAATAATAATAATAAATCAAAGAAAAATAACAATAAACGAGTATATTCACTTTCCCTAAATACTCCACCATTACTGATGCAGGGAGAAGCGTTGAATCAAATTAAAATCTAAAACCACATATTTCCGAGATACCACTCTCAAGGAAAATACTAATTTTCAATTAATCAAAATCTTCTCCTCTAATATCAAAACATGGAGCTCTTTATATAGATAACTCCTTATCAATTAATAACCAAATATTTATTTAATTATTAAAAATACTTACTACCTTATCTAATGGATATTTTCTAAATAATAAAATACTAAAATAAATACTATTAGATACTTCTAAAAGTTACCTAAATAATAAAAGAGAAAATATCTTAATAATTAAATATTATTTGCTAAATAATAATAATAAATCAAAGAAAAATAACAATAAACGAGTATATTCACTTTCCCTAAATACTCCACCATTCTCCCCTTCTCAAAAAAAATTCGCCCTCGAATTTTGCCAGTATTTGTAGTTGGGTAAATAATTCTTCGATGAAAATTCTTATAGTCCTTCAACTTAAATAATATTGACATAATTACTATTGAACCGGAAAATACCTGCGCATCGAAATAGTTAAGTTGATGTCGTTGATCCACCTGATTACATACTGCTTCTGGAGAATATGGACCAACATAACAAGAATATAACATGATCTCCATCAGGGTAATCATCATAGATTGGTGGTAGATTCCAATCCACGGCAACATTATTTTTCTCAACCACAGAAAAAGAAAAAATGCCATCAAACCTTGGGATTTCAAGCTTTAATCCGGACTCCAACGAATCTCGTGGATCATGTGCAACTCCTTGAAATCCTTTCCTTGTCGCCAAGGAAGTTTTTTTGTTCATCACCGGTCACTTCCTCCACTCGCTGTAGGCTAGGACCATGATGGGGCTCTTGCTGATGATGCATTTCAGCCAATTGGAGGGTGAGCGCCTTAACCTTCCGTTCTAGATCATCTATTACCGCTTGCTCTTTCTCATCGCTGAGAGCGGCTCTTCGAACAACATCATAATTTTTCCTCGAAACATGATGCAGGAGCGTTGCCTGTCTGAACCAACTGATGCAGGGCAGAAGCGTTGAATAGTATTAAATCCAAAACAACATGTTTCCGAGATACCACTCTCAAATAAAACACTAATTTTCATTAATCAAAATCTTCTCCTCTAATATCAAAACATGGAGCTCTTTATATAGATAACTCCTTATCAATTAATAACCAAATATTTTATTTAATTATTAAAAATACTTACTACCTTATCTAATGGATATTTTCTAAACTAATAAAATACTAAAATAAATACTATTAGATACTTCTAAAAGTTACCTAAATAATAAAAGAGAAAATATCTTAATTAATTAAATATTATTTGCTAAATAATAATAATAAATCAAAGAAAAATAACAATAAACGAGTATATTCACTTTCCCTAAATACTCCACCATTACTGATGCAGGGCGGAAGCGTTGAATAAAATTAAAATCTAAAACCACATATTTCCGAGATACCACTCTCAAGGAAAATACTAATTTTCAATCAATCAAAATCTTCTCCTCTAATATCAAAACATGGAGCTCTTTATATAGATAACACCTTATCAATTAATAACCAAATATTTTATTTAATTATTAAAAATACTTACTACCTTATCTAATGGATATTTTCTAAACTAATAAAATACTAAATTAAATACTATTAGATACTTCTAAAAGTTACCTAAATAATAAAAGAGAAAATATCTTAATTAATTAAATATTATTTGCTAAATAATAATAATAAATCAAAGAAAAATAACAATAAACGAGTATATTCACTTTCCTAAATACTCCACCATTACTGATGCAGGGCGGAAGCGTTGAATCAAATTAAAATCTAAAACCACATATTTCCGAGAACCACTCTCAAGGAAAATACTAATTTTCAATCAATCAAAATCTTCTCCTCTAATATCAAAACATGGAGCTCTTTATATAGATAACACCTTATCAATTAATAACCAAATATTTTATTTAATTATTAAAAATACTTACTACCTTATCTAATGGATATTTTCTAAACTAATAAAATACTAAATAAATACTATTAGATACTTCTAAAAGTTACCTAAATAATAAAAGAGAAAATATCTTAATTAATTAAATATTATTTGCTAAATAATAATAATAAATCAAAGAAAAAAAACAATAAACGAGTATATTCACTTTCCTAAATACTCCACCATTACTGATGCAGGGCAGAAGCGTTGAATCAAATTAAAATCTAAAACCACATATTTCCGAGATACCACTCTCAAGGAAAATACTAATTTTCAATAATCAAAATCTTCTCCTCTAATATCCAAACATGGAGCTCTTTATATAGATAACTCCTTATAAATTAATAACCAAATATTTTATTTAATTATTAAAAATACTTACTACCTTATCTAATGGATATTTTCTAAACTAATAAAATACTAAAATAAATACTATTAGATACTTCTAAAAGTTACCTAAATAATAAAAGAGAAAATATCTTAATTAATTAAATATTATTTGCTAAATAATAATAATAAATCAAAGAAAAATAACAATAAACGAGTATATTCACTTTCCTAAATACTCCACCATTACTGATGCAGGGCAGAAGCGTTGAATCAAATTAAAATCTAAAACCACATATTTCCGAGATACCACTCTCAAGGAAAATACTAATTTTCATTAATCAAAATCTTCTCCTCTAATATCAAACATGGAGCTCTTTATATAGATAACTCCTTATAAATTAATAACCAAATATTTTATTTAATTATTAAAAATACTTACTACCTTATCTAATGGATATTTCTAAACTAATAAAATACTAAAATAAATACTATTAGATACTTCTAAAAGTTACCTAAATAATAAAAGAGAAAATATCTTAATTAATTAAATATTATTTGCTAAATAATAATAAATCAAAGAAAATAACAATAAACGAGTATATTCACTTTCCTAAATACTCCACCATTACTGATGCAGGGCGGAAGCGTTGAATAAAATTAAAATCTAAAACCACATATTTCCGAGATACCACTCTCAAGGAAAATACTAATTTTCAATCAATCAAAATCTTCTCCTCTAATATCAAAACATGGAGCTCTTTATATAGATAACACCTTATCAATTAATAACCAAATATTTTATTTAATTATTAAAAATACTTACTACCTTATCTAATGGATATTTTCTAAACTAATAAATACTAAAATAAATACTATTAGATACTTCTAAAAGTTACCTAAATAATAAAAGAGAAAATATCTTAATTAATTAAAATTATTTGCTAAATAATAATAATAAATCAAAGAAAAATAACAATAAACGAGTATATTCACTTTCCCTAAATACTCCACCATTACTGATGCAGGGCGGAAGCGTTGAATCAAATTAAAATCTAAAACCACATATTTCCGAGATACCACTCTCAAGGAAAATACTAATTTTCAATTAATCAAAATCTTCTCCTCTAATATCAAAACATGGAGCTCTTTATATAGATAACTCCTTATCAATTAATAACCAAATATTTTATTTAATTATTAAAAATACTTACTACCTTATCTAATGGATATTTTCTAAACTAATAAAATACTAAAATAAATACTATTAGATACTTCTAAAAGTTACCTAAATAATAAAAGAGAAAATATCTTAATTAATTAAATATTATTTGCTAAATAATATAATAAATCAAAGAAAAATAACAATAAACGAGTATATTCACTTTCCCTAAATACTCCACCATTACTGATGCAGGGCGGAAGCGTTGAATAAAATTAAAATCTAAAACCACATTTCCGAGATACCACTCTCAAGGAAAATACTAATTTTCAATTAATCAAAATCTTCTCCTCTAATATCAAAACATGGAGCTCTTTATATAGAACTCCTTATCAATTAATAACCAAATATTTTATTTAATTATTAAAATACTTACTACCTTATCTAATGGATATTTTCTAAACTAATAAAATACTAAAATAATACTATTAGATACTTCTAAAAGTTACCTAAATAATAAAAGAGAAAATATCTTAATTAATTAAATATTATTTGCTAAATAATATAATAAATCAAAGAAAAATAACAATAAACGAGTATATTCACTTTCCCTAAATACTCCACCATTACTGATGCAGGGCGGAAGCGTTGAATAAAATTAAAATCTAAAACCACATATTTCCGAGATACCACTCTCAAGGAAAATACTAATTTTCAATCAATCAAAATCTTCTCCTCTAATATCAAAACATGGAGCTCTTTATATAGATAACCTTATCAATTAATAACCAAATATTTTATTTAATTATTAAAATACTTACTACCTTATCTAATGGATATTTTCTAAAATAATAAAATACTAAATTAAATATATTAGATACTTCTAAAAGTTACCTAAATAATAAAAGAGAAATATCTTAATTAATTAAATATTATTTGCTAAATAATAATAATAAATCAAAGAAAAATAACAATAAACGAGTATATTCACTTTCCCTAAATACTCCACCACACATGATGCAGGGCGGAAGCGTTGAATCAAATTAAAATCTAAAACCACATATTTCCGAGATACCACTCTCAAGGAAAATACTAATTTTCAATTAATCAAAATCTTCTCCTCTAATATCCAAACATGGAGCTCTTTATAGATAACTCCTTATCAATTAATAACCAAATATTTTATTTAATTATTAAAAATACTTACTACCTTATCTAATGGATATTTTCTAAACTAATAAAATACTAAAATAAATACTATTAGATACTTCTAAAAGTTACCTAAATAATAAAAGAGAAAATATCTTAATTAATTAAATATTATTTGCTAAATAATAATAAATCAAAGAAAAATAACAATAAACGAGTATATTCACTTTCCCTAAATACTCCACCATTACTGATGCAGGGCGGAAGCGTTGAATAAAATTAAAATCTAAACCACATATTTCCGAGATACCACTCTCAAGGAAAATACTAATTTTCAATCAATCAAAATCTTCTCCTCTAATATCAAAACATGGAGCTCTTTATAGATAACACCTTATCAATTAATAACCAAATATTTTATTTAATTATTAAAAATACTTACTACCTTATCTAATGGATATTTTCTAAACTAATAAAATACTAAAATAAATACTATTAGATACTTCTAAAAGTTACCTAAATAATAAAAGAGAAAATATCTTAATTAATTAAATATTATTTGCTAAATAATAATAATAAATCAAAGAAAAATAACAATAAACGAGTATATTCACTTTCCCTAAATACTCCACCATTCTCCCCTTCTCAAAAAAATTCGCCCTCGAATTTTGCCAGTATTTGTAGTTGGGTAAATAATTCTTCGATGAAAATTCTTATAGTCCTTCAACTTAAATAATATTGACATAATTACTATTGAACCGGAAAATACCTGCGCATCGAAATAGTTAAGTTGATGTCGTTGATCCACCTGATTACATACTGCTTCTGGAGAATATGGACCAACATAACAAGAATATAACATGATCTCATCATCAGGGTAATCATCATAGATTGGTGGTAGATTCCAATCCACGGCAACATTATTTTTCTCAACCACAGAAAAAGAAAAAATGCCATCAAACCTTGGGATGTCAAGCTTTAATCCGGACTCCAACGAATCTCGTGGATCATGTGCAACTCCTTGAAATCCTTCTTCCTTGTCGCCAAGGAAGTTTTTTTGTTCTCACTTCACGGTCATTTTCCTGTCGCTGTAGGCTAGGACCATGATGGGGCTCTTGCTGATGATGCATTTCACCCAATTGGAGGGTGAGCGCCTTAACCTTCCGTTCTAGATCATCTATTACCGCTTGCTCTTTCTTCATCGCTGAGAGCGGCTCTTCGAACAACATCATAATTTCTTCCTCGACAAACATGTGCAGGAGCGTTGCCTGTCTCTGAACCAACTGATGCAGGGCAGAAGCGTTGAATAGTATTAAATCCAAACAACATGTTTCCGAGATACCACTCTCAAATAAAACACTAATTTTCATTAATCAAATCTTCTCCTCTAATATCAAAACATGGAGCTCTATATAGATAACTCCTTATCAATTAATAACCAAATATTTAGTTAATTATTAAAAATACTTACTACCTTATCTAATGGATATTTTCTAAACTAATAAAATACTAAAATAAATACTATTAGATACTTCTAAAAGTTACCTAAATAAATAAAAGAGAAAATATCTTAATTAATTAAATATTATTTGCTAATAATATAATAAATCAAAGAAAAATAACAATAAACGAGTATATTCACTTTCCCTAAATACTCCACCATTACTGATGCAGGGGGAAGCGTTGAATAAAATTAAAATCTAAAACCACATATTTCCGAGATACCACTCTCAAGGAAATACTAATTTTCAATCAATCAAAATCTTCTCCTCTAATATCAAAACATGGAGCTCTTTATATAGATAACACCTTATCATTAATAACCAAATATTTTATTTAATTATTAAAAATACTTACTACCCCTTATCTAATGGATATTTTCTAAACTAATAAATACTAAAATAAATACTATTAGATACTTCTAAAGTTACCTAAATAATAAAGAGAAAAATATCTTAATTAATTAAATATTATTTGCTAATAATAATAATAAATCAAAGAAAATAACAATAAACGAGTATATTCACTTTCCCTAAATACTCCACCATTACTGATGCAGGGCAGGGCGGAAGCGTTGAATCAAATTAAAATCTAAAACCACATATTTCCGAGATACCACTCTCAAGGAAATACTAATTTTCATTAATCAAAATCTTCTCCTCTAATATCAAAACATGGAGCTCTTTATATAGATAACTCCTTATCAATTAATAACCAAATATTTTATTTAATTATAAAATACTTACTACCTTATCTAATGGATATTTTCTAAACTAATAAATACTAAAATAAAACTATTAGATACTTCTAAAAGTTACCTAAATAATAAAAGAGAAAATATCTTAATTAATTAAATATTATTTGCTAAATAATAATAATAAATCAAAGAAAAATAACAATAAACGAGTATATTCACTTTCCCTAAATACTCCACCATTACTGATGCAGGGCGGAAGCGTTGAAAAATTAAAATCTAAAACCACATATTTCCGAGATACCACTCTCAAGGAAAATACTAATTTTCAATTAATCAAAATCTTCTCCTCTAATATCAAAACATGGAGCTCTTTATATAGATAACTCCTTATCAATTAATAACCAAATATTTTATTTAATTATTAAAAATACTTACTACCTTATCTAATGGATATTTTCTAAACTAATAAAATACTAAAATAAATACTATTAGATACTTCTAAAAGTTACCTAAATAATAAAAGAGAAAATATCTTAATTAATTAAATATTATTTGCTAAATAATAATAATAAATCAAAGAAAAATAACAATAAACGAGTATATTCACTTTCCCTAAATACTCCACCATTACTGATGCAGGCGGAAGCGTTGAATAAAATTAAAATCTAAAACCACATATTTCCGAGATACCACTCTCAAGGAAAATACTAATTTTCAATCAATCAAAATCTTCTCCTCTAATATCAAAACATGGAGCTCTTTATATAGATAACACCTTATCAATTAATAACCAAATATTTTATTTAATTATTAAAAATACTTACTACCTTATCTAATGGATATTTTCTAAACTAATAAAATACTAAAATAAATACTATTAGATACTTCTAAAAGTTACCTAAATAATAAAAGAGAAAATATCTTAATTAATTAAATATTATTTGCTAAATAATAATAATAAATCAAAGAAAAATAACAATAAACGAGTATATTCACTTTCCCTAAATACTCCACCATTACTGATGCAGGGCGGAAGCGTTGAAAAATTAAAATCTAAAACCACATATTTCCGAGATACCACTCTCAAGGAAAATACTAATTTTCAATAATCAAAATCTTCTCCTCTAATATCAAAACATGGAGCTCTTTATATAGATAACACCTTATCAATTAATAACCAAATATTTTATTTAATTATTAAAAATACTTACTACCTTATCTAATGGATATTTTCTAAAATAAAATACTAAAATAAATACTATTAGATACTTCTAAAAGTTACCTAAATAATAAAAGAGAAAATATCTTAATTAATTAAATATTATTTGCTAAATAATAATAAATCAAAGAAAAATAACAATAAACGAGTATATTCACTTTCCCTAAATACTCCACCATTCTCCCCTTCTCAAAAAAATTCGCCCTCGAATTTTGCCAGTATTTGTAGTTGGGTAAATAATTCTTCGATGAAAATTCTTATAGTCCTTCAACTTAAATAATATTGACATAATTACTATTGAACCGGAAAATACCTGCGCATCGAAATAGTTAAGTTGATGTCGTTGATCCACCTGATTACATACTGCTTCTGGAGAATATGGACCAACATAACAAGAAATAACATGATCTCATCATCAGGGTAATCATCATAGATTGGTGGTAGATTCCAATCCACGGCAACATTATTTTTCTCAACCACAAAAAGAAAAAATGCCATCAAACCTTGGGATGTCAAGCTTTAATCCGGACTCCAACGAATCTCGTGGATCATGTGCAACTCCTTGAAATCCTTCTTCCTTGTCGCCAAGGAAGTTTTTTTTGTTCATCACCGGTCACTTCTCCACTCGCTGTAGGCTAGGACCATGATGGGGCTCTTGCTGATGATGCATTTCACCCAATTGGAGGGTGAGCGCCTTAACCTTCCGTTCTAGATCATCTATTACCGCTTGCTCTTTCTCATCGCTGAGAGCGGCTCTTCGAACAACATCATAATTTCTTCCTCGAAACATGATGCAGGAGCGTTGCCTGTCTCTGAACCAACTGATGCAGGGCAGAAGCGTTGAATAGTTAAATCCAAAACAACATGTTTCCGAGATACCACTCTCAAATAAAACACTAATTTTCATTAATCAAAATCTTCTCCTCTAATATCAAAACATGGAGCTCTTTATATAGATAACTCCTTATCAATTAATAACCAAATATTTTATTTAATTATTAAAAATACTTACTACCTTATCTAATGGATTTTTCTAAACTAATAAAATACTAAAATAAATACTATTAGATACTTCTAAAAGTTACCTAAATAATAAAAGAGAAAATATCTTAATTAATTAAATATTATTTGCTAAATAATAATAATAAATCAAAGAAAAATAACAATAAACGAGTATATTCTTTCCCTAAATACTCCACCATTACTGATGCAGGGGGAAGCGTTGAATAAAATTAAAATCTAAAACCACATATTTCCGAGATACCACTCTCAAGGAAAATACTAATTTTCAATCAATCAAAATCTTCTCCTCTAAGATCAAAACATGGAGCTTTATATAGATAACACCTTATCAATTAATAACCAAATATTTTATTTAATTATTAAAATAATTACTACCTTATCTAATGGATATTTTCTAAACTAATAAAATACTAAAATAAATACTATTAGATACTTCTAAAAGTTACCTAAATAATAAAAGAGAAAATATCTTAATTAATTAAATATTATTTGCTAAATAATAATAATAAATCAAAGAAAAATAACAATAAACGAGTATTCACTTTCCCTAAATACTCCACCATTACTGATGCAGGGGGAAGCGTTGAATAAATTAAAATCTAAAACCACATATTTCCGAGATACCACTCTCAAGGAAAATACTAATTTTCAATCAATCAAAATCTTCTCCTCTAATATCAAAACATGGAGCTCTTTATATAGATAACCTTATCAATAACCAAATATTTTATTTAATTATTAAAAATACTTACTACCTTATCTAATGGATATTTTCTAAACTAATAAAATACTAAATAAATACTATTAGATACTTCTAAAAGTTACCTAAATAAAAAAGAGAAATATCTTAATTAATTAAATATTATTTGCTAAATAATAATAATAAATCAAAGAAAAATAACAATAAACGAGTATATTCACTTTCCCTAAATACTCCACCATCACTGATGCAGGGCGGAAGCGTTGAATCAAATTAAAATCTAAAACCACATATTTCCGAGATACCACTCTCAAGGAAAATACTAATTTTCAATTAATCAAAATCTTCTCCTCTAATATCCAAACATGGAGCTCTTTATATAGATAACTCCTTATCAATTAATAACCAAATATTTTATTTAATTATTAAAAATACTTACTACCTTATCTAATGGATATTTTCTAAACTAATAAAATACTAAAATAAATACTATTAGATACTTCTAAAAGTTACCTAAATAATAAAAGAGAAAATATCTTAATTAATTAAATATATTTGCTAAATAATAATAATAAATCAAAGAAAAATAACAATAAACGAGTATTCACTTTCCCTAAATACTCCACCATTACTGATGCAGGGCGGAAGCGTTGAATAAAATTAAATCAAAACCACATATTTCCGAGATACCACTCTCAAGGAAAATACTAATTTTCAATCAATCAAAATATTCTCCTCTAATATCAAAACATGGAGCTCTTTATATAGATAACCTTATCAATTAATAACCAAATTTTTATTAATTATAAAAATACTTAACCTTATCTAAGATATTTTCTAAACTAATAAAATACTAAAATAAATACTATTAGAACTTCTAAAAGTTACCTAAATAATAAAAGAGAAATATCTTAATAATTAAATATTCTTGCAAATAAAAATAATAAATCAAAGAAAAATAACAATAAACGAGTATATTCACTTTCCCTAAATACTCCACCATTACTGATGCAGGGCGGAAGCGTTGAATCAAATTAAAATCTAAAACCACATATTTCCGAGATACCACTCTCAAGGAAAATACTAATTTTCAATTAATCAAAATCTTCTCCTCTAATATCAAAACATGGAGCTCTTATATAGATAACTCCTTATCAATTAATAACCAAATATTTTATTTAATTATTAAAAATACTTACTACCTTATCTAATGGATATTTTCTAAACTAATAAAATACTAAAATAAATACTATTAGATACTTCTAAAAGTTACCTAAATAATAAAAAGAGAAAATATCTTAATTAATTAAATATTATTTGCTAAATAATAATAATAAATCAAAGAAAAATAACAATAAACGAGTATATTCACTTTCCCTAAATACTCCACCATTCTCCCCTTCTCAAAAAAAATTCGCCCTCGAATTTTGCCAGTATTTGTAGTTGGGTAAATAATTCTTCGATGAAAATTCTTATAGTCCTTCAACTTAAATAATATTGACATAATTACTATTGAACCGGAAAATACCTGCGCATCGAAATAGTTAAGTTGATGTCGTTGATCCACCTGATTACATACTGCTTCTGGAGAATATGGACCAACATAACAAGAATATAACATGATCTCATCATCAGGGTAATCATCATAGATTGGTGGTAGATTCCAATCCACGGCAACATTATTTTTCTCAACCACAGAAAAAGAAAAAATGCCATCAAACCTTGGGATTTCAAGCTTTAATCCGGACTCCAACGAATCTCGTGGATCATGTGCAACTCCTTGAAATCCTTCTTCCTTGTCGCCAAGGAAGTTTTTTTGTTCATCACCGGTCACTTCCTCCACTCGCTGTAGGCTAGGACCATGATGGGGCTCTTGCTGATGATGCATTTCAGCCAATTGGAGGGTGAGCGCCTTAACCTTCCGTTCTAGATCATCTTTACCGCTTGCTCTTTCTCATCGCTGAGAGCGGCTCTTCGAACAACATCATAATTTCTTCCTCGAAACATGATGCAGGAGCGTTGCCTGTCTCTGAACCAACTGATGCAGGGCGGAAGCGTTGAATAGTATTAAATCCAAAACAACATGTTTCCGAGATACCACTCTCAAATAAAACACTAATTTTCATTAATCAAAATCTTCTCCTCTAATATCAAAACATGGAGCTCTTTATATAGATAACTCCTTATCAATTAATAACCAAATATTTTATTTAATTATTAAAAATACTTACTACCTTATCTAATGGATATTTTCTAAACTAATAAAATACTAAAATAAATACTATTAGATACTTCTAAAAGTTACCTAAATAATAAAAGAGAAAATATCTTAATTAATTAAATATTATTTGCTAAATAATAATAATAAATCAAAGAAAAATAACAATAAACGAGTATATTCTCTTTCCCTAAATACTCCACCATTACTGATGCAGGGCGGAAGCGTTGAATAAAATTAAAATCTAAAACCACATATTTCCGAGATACCACTCTCAAGGAAAATACTAATTTTCAATCAATCAAAATCTTCTCCTCTAAGATCAAAACATGGAGCTCTTTATATAGATAACACCTTATCAATTAATAACCAAATATTTTATTTAATTATTAAAAATATTACTACCTTATCTAATGGATATTTTCTAAACTAATAAAATACTAAATAAATACTATTAGATACTTCTAAAAGTTACCTAAATAATAAAAAGAAAAATATCTTAATTAATTAAATATTATTTGCTAATAATAATAATAAATCAAAGAAAATAACAATAAACGAGTATATTCACTTTCCCTAAATACTCCACCATTACTGATGCAGGGGGGAAGCGTTGAATAAAATTAAAATCTAAAACCACATATTTCCGAGATACCACTCTCAAGGAAAATACTAATTTTCAATCAATCAAAATCTTCTCCTCTAATATCAAAACATGGAGCTCTTTATATAGATAACACCTTATCAATTAATAACCAAATATTTTATTTAATTATTAAAAATACTTACTACCTTATCTAATGGATTTTTCTAAACTAATAAAATACTAAAATAAATACTATTAGATACTTCTAAAAGTTACCTAAATAATAAAGAGAAAATATCTTAATTAATTAAATATTATTTGCTAAATAATAATAATAAATCAAAAAAAATAACAATAAACGAGTATATTCACTTTCCCTAAATACTCCACCATTACTGATGCAGGGGGAAGCGTTGAATAAAATTAAAATCTAAAACCACATATTTCCGAGATACCACTCTCAAGGAAAATACTAATTTTCAATAATCAAAATCTTCTCCTCTAATATCAAAACATGGAGCTCTTTATATAGATAACACCTTATCAATTAATAACCAAATATTTTATTTAATTATTAAAAATACTTACTACCTTATCTAATGGATATTTTCTAAACTAATAAAATACTAAAATAAATACTATTAGATACTTCTAAAAGTTACCTAAATAAAAAAGAGAAAATATCTTATTAATTAAATTATTTGCTAAATAATAATAATAAATCAAAGAAAAATAACAATAAACGAGTATATTCACTTTCCTAAATACTCCACCATTACTGATGCAGGGCAGAAGCGTTGAATCAAATTAAAATCTAAAACCACATATTTCCGAGATACCACTCTCAAGGAAATACTAATTTTCAATTAATCAAAATCTTCTCCTCTAATATCCAAACATGGAGCTCTTTATATAGATACTCCTTATCAATTAATAACCAAATATTTATTTAATTATTAAAAATACTTACTACCTTATCTAATGGATATTTTCTAAACTAATAAAATACTAAATAAATACTATTAGATACTTCTAAAAGTTACCTAAATAATAAAAGAGAAAATATCTTAATTAATTAAATATTATTTGCTAAATAATAATAATAAATCAAAGAAAAATAACAATAAACGAGTATATTCACTTTCCCTAAATACTCCACCATTACTGATGCAGGGCGGAAGCGTTGAAAATTAAAATCTAAAACCACATATTTCCGAGATACCACTCTCAAGGAAAATACTAATTTTCAATCAATCAAAATCTTCTCCTCTAATATCAAAACATGGAGCTCTTTATATAGATAACACCTTATCAATTAATAACCAAATATTTTATTTAATTATTAAAAATACTTACTACCTTATCTAATGGATATTTTCTAAACTAATAAATACTAAATAAATACTATTAGATACTTCTAAAAGTTACCTAAATAATAAAAGAGAAAATATCTTAATTAATTAAATATTATTTGCTAAATAATAATAATAAATCAAAGAAAAAATAACAATAAACGAGTATATTCACTTTCCCTAAATACTCCACCATTACTGATGCAGGGCGGAAGCGTTGAAAAATTAAAATCTAAAACCACATATTTCCGAGATACCACTCTCAAGGAAAATACTAATTTTCAATCAATCAAAATCTTCTCCTCTAATATCAAAACATGGAGCTCTTTATATAGATAACCTTATCAATTAATAACCAAATATTTTATTTAATTATTAAAAATACTTACTACCTTATCTAATGGATATTTTCTAAACTAATAAAATACTAAAATAAATACTATTAGATACTTCTAAAAGTTACCTAAATAATAAAGAGAAAATATCTTAATTAATTAAATATTATTTGCTAAATATAATAATAAATCAAAGAAAAATAACAATAAACGAGTATATTCACTTTCCCTAAATACTCCACCATTACTGATGCAGGGCGGAAGCGTTGAATCAAATTAAAATCTAAAACCACATATTTCCGAGATACCACTCTCAAGGAAAATACTAATTTTCAATTAATCAAAATCTTCTCCTCTAATATCAAAACATGGAGCTCTTTATATAGATAACTCCTTATCAATTAATAACCAAATATTTTATTTAATTATTAAAAATACTTACTACCTTATCTAATGGATATTTTCTAAACTAAAAATACTAAATAAATACTATTAGATACTTCTAAAGTTACCTAAACTAATAAAAGAGAAAATATCTTAATTAATTAAATATTATTTGCTAAATAATAATAATAAATCAAAGAAAAATAACAATAAACGAGTATATTCACTTTCCCTAAATACTCCACCATTCTCCCTTCTCAAAAAAAATTCGCCCTCGAATTTTGCCAGTATTTGTAGTTGGGTAAATAATTCTTCGATGAAAATTCTTATAGTCCTTCAACTTAAATAATATTGACATAATTACTATTGAACCGGAAAATACCTGCGCATCGAAATAGTTAAGTTGATGTCGTTGATCCACCTGATTACATACTGCTTCTGGAGAATATGGACCAACATAACAAGAATATAACATGATCTCATCATCAGGGTAATCATCATAGATTGGTGGTAGATTCCAATCCACGGCAACATTATTTTTCTCAACCACAGAAAAAGAAAAAATGCCATCAAACCTTGGGATGTCAAGCTTTAATCCGGACTCCAACGAATCCCGTGGATCATGTGCAACTCCTTGAAATCCTTCTTCCTTGTCGCCAAGGAAGTTTTTTTGTTCATCACCGGTCACTTCCTCCACTCGCTGTAGGCTAGGACCATGATGGGGCTCTTGCTGATGATGCATTTCAGCCAATTGGAGGGTGAGCGCCTTAACCTTCCGTTCTAGATCATCTATTACCGCTTGCTCTTTCTCATCGCTGAGAGAGGCTCTTCGAACAACATCATAATTTCTTCCTCGAAACATGATGCAGGAGCGTTGCCTGTCTCTGAACCAACTGATGCAGGGCAGAAGCGTTGAATAGTATTAAATCCAAAACAACATGTTTCCGAGATACCACTCTCAAATAAAACACTAATTTTCATTAATCAAAATCTTCTCCTCTAATATCAAAACATGGAGCTCTTTATATAGATAACTCCTTATCAATTAATAACCAAATATTTTATTTAATTATTAAAAATACTTACTACCTTATCTAATGGATATTTTCTAAACTAATAAATACTAAAATAAATACTATTAGATACTTCTAAAAGTTACCTAAATAATAAAAGAGAAAATATCTTAATTAATTAAATATTATTTGCTAAATAATAATAATAAATCAAAGAAAAATAACATAAACGAGTATATTCACTTTCCCTAAATACTCCACCATTACTGATGCAGGGCGGAAGCGTTGAATAAAATTAAAATCTAAAACCACATATTTCCGAGATACCACTCTCAAGGAAAATACTAATTTTCAATCAATCAAAATCTTCTCCTCTAATATCAAAACATGGAGCTCTTTATATAGATAACACCTTATCAATTAATAACCAAATATTTTATTTAATTATTAAAAATACTTACTACCTTATCTAATGGATATTTTCTAAACAAATAAAATACTAAATTAAATACTATTAGATACTTCTAAAAGTTACCTAAATAATAAAGAGAAAATATCTTAATTAATTAAATATTATTTGCTAAATAATAATAATATCAAAGAAAAATAACAATAAACGAGTATATTCACTTTCCCTAAATACTCCACCATTACTGATGCAGGGCGAAGCGTTGAATCAAATTAAAATCTAAAACCACATATTTCCGAGATACCACTCTCAAGGAAAATACTAATTTTCAATTAATCAAAATCTTCTCCTCTAATATCCAAACATGGAGCTTTTATATAGATAACTCCTTATCAATTAATAACCAAATATTTAATTATTAAAAATACTTACTACCTTATCTAATGGATATTTTCTAAACTAATAAAATACTAAAATAAATACTATTAGATACTTCAAGTTACCTAAATAATAAAAAGAAAATATCTTAATTAATTAAATATTATTTGCTAAATAATAATATAAATCAAAGAAAAATAACAATAAACGAGTATATTCACTTTCCCTAAATACTCCACCATTACTGATGCAGGGCGGAAGCGTTGAATCAAATTAAAATCTAAAACCACATATTTCCGAGATACCACTCTCAAGGAAAATACTAATTTTCAATTAATCAAAATCTTCTCCTCTAATATCCAAACATGGAGCTCTTTATATAGATAACTCCTTATCAATTAATAACCAAATATTTTATTTAATTATTAAAAATACTTACTACCTTATCTAATGGATTTTCTAAACTAATAAAATACTAAAATAAATACTATTAGATACTTCTAAAAGTTACCTAAATAATAAAAGAGAAAATATCTTAATTAATTAAATATTATTTGCTAAATAATAATAATAAATCAAAGAAAAATAACAATAAACGAGTATATTCACTTTCCCTAAATACTCCACCATTACTGATGCAGGGCGGAAGCGTTGAATAAAATTAAAATCTAAAACCACATATTTCCGAGATACCACTCTCAAGGAAAATACTAATTTTCAATCAATCAAAATATTCTCCTCTAATATCAAAACATGGAGCTCTTTATATAGATAACACCTTATCAATTAATAACCAAATATTTTATTTAATTATTAAAAATACTTACTACCTTATCTAATGGATATTTTCTAAACTAATAAAATACTAAAATAAATACTATTAGAAACTTCTAAAAGTTACCTAAATAATAAAAGAGAAAATATCTTAATTAATTAAATATTATTTGCTAAATAATAATAATAAATCAAAGAAAAATAACAATAAACGAGTATATTCACTTTCCCTAAATACTCCACCATTACTGATGCAGGGCGGAAGCGTTGAATCAAATTAAAATCTAAAACCACATATTTCCGAGATACCACTCTCAAGGAAAATACTAATTTTCAATTAATCAAAATCTTCTCCTCTAATATCAAAACATGGAGCTCTTTATATAGATAACTCCTTATCAATTAATAACCAAATATTTTATTTAATTATTAAAAATACTTACTACCTTATCTAATGGATATTTTCTAAAATAATAAAATACTAAAATAAATACTATTAGATACTTCTAAAAGTTACCTAAATAATAAAAGAGAAAATATCTTAATTAATTAAATATTATTTGCTAAATAATAATAATAAATCAAAGAAAAATAACAATAAACGAGTATATTCACTTTCCCTAAATACTCCACCATTCTCCCCTTCTCAAAAAAAATTCGCCCTCGAATTTTGCCAGTATTTGTAGTTGGGTAAATAATTCTTCGATGAAAATTCTTATAGTCCTTCAACTTAAATAATATTGACATAATTACTATTGAACCGGAAAATACCTGCGCATCGAAATAGTTAAGTTGATGTCGTTGATCCACCTGATTACATACTGCTTCTGGAGAATATGGACCAACATAACAAGAATATAACATGATCTCATCATCAGGGTAATCATCATAGATTGGTGGTAGATTCCAATCCACGGCAACATTATTTTTCTCAACCACAGAAAAAGAAAAAATGCCATCAAACCTTGGGATTTCAAGCTTTAATCCGGACTCCAACGAATCTCGTGGATCATGTGCAACTCCTTGAAATCCTTTTTCCTTGTCGCCAAGGAAGTTTTTTTGTTCATCACCGGTCACTTCCTCCACTCGCTGTAGGCTAGGACCATGATGGGGCTCTTGCTGATGATGCATTTCAGCCAATTGGAGGGTGAGCGCCTTAACCTTCCGTTCTAGATCATCTATTACCGCTTGCTCTTTCTCATCGCTGAGAGCGGCTCTTCGAACAACATCATAATTTCTTCCTCGAAACATGATGCAGGAGCGTTGCCTGTCTTTGAACCAACTGATGCAGGGCAGAAGCGTTGAATAGTATTAAATCCAAAACAACATGTTTCCGAGATACCACTCTCAAATAAAACACTAATTTTCATTAATCAAAATCTTCTCCTCTAATATCAAAACATGGAGCTCTTTATATAGATAACTCCTTATCAATTAATAACCAAATATTTTATTTAATTATTAAAAATACTTACTACCTTATCTAATGGATATTTTCTAAACTAATAAAATACTAAAATAAATACTATTAGATACTTCTAAAAGTTACCTAAATAATAAAAGAGAAAATATCTTAATTAATTAAATATTATTTGCTAAATAATAATAATAAATCAAAGAAAAATAACAATAAACGAGTATATTCACTTTCCCTAAATACTCCACCATTACTGATGCAGGGGGGAAGCGTTGAATAAAATTAAAATCTAAAACCACATATTTCTGAGATACCACTCTCAAGGAAAATACTAATTTTCAATCAATCAAAATCTTCTCCTCTAATATCAAAACATGGAGCTCTTTATATAGATAACACCTTATCAATTAATAACCAAATATTTTATTTAATTATTAAAAATACTTACTACCTTATCTAATGGATATTTTCTAAACTAATAAAATACTAAATTAAATACTATTAGATACTTCTAAAAGTTACCTAAATAATAAAAGAGAAAATATCTTAATTAATTAAATATTATTTGCTAAATAATAATAATAAATCAAAGAAAAATAACAATAAACGAGTATATTCACTTTCCTTAAATACTCCACCATTACTGATGCAGGGCAGAAGCGTTGAATCAAATTAAAATCTAAAACCACATATTTCCGAGATACCACTCTCAAGGAAAATACTAATTTTCAATTAATCAAAATCTTCTCCTTTAATATCCAAACATGGAGCTCTTTATATAGATAACTCCTTATCAATTAATAACCAAATATTTTATTTAATTATTAAAAATACTTACTACCTTATCTAATGGATATTTTCTAAACTAATAAAATACTAAAATAAATACTATTAGATACTTCTAAAAGTTACCTAAATAATAAAAGAGAAAATATCTTAATTAATTAAATATTATTTGCTAAATAATAATAATAAATCAAAGAAAAATAACAATAAACGAGTATATTCACTTTCCCTAAATGCTCCACCATTCTCCCCTTCTCAAAAAAAATTCGCCCTCGAATTTTGCCAGTATTTGTAGTTGGGTAAATAATTCTTCGATGAAAATTCTTATAGTCCTTCAACTTAAATAATATTGACATAATTACTATTGAACCGGAAAATACCTGCGCATCGAAATAGTTAAGTTGATGTCGTTGATCCACCTGATTACATACTGCTTCTGGAGAATATGGACCAACATAACAAAAATATAACATGATCTCATCATCAGGGTAATCATCATAGATTGGTGGTAGATTCCAATCCACGGCAACATTATTTTTCTCAACCACAGAAAAAGAAAAAATGCCATCAAACCTTGGGATGTCAAGCTTTAATCCGGACTCCAACGAATCTCGTGGATCATGTGCAACTCCTTGAAATCCTTCTTCCTTGTCGCCAAGGAAGTTTTTTTGTTCATCACCGGTCACTTCTTCCACTCGCTGTAGGCTAGGACCATGATGGGGCTCTTGCTGATGATGCATTTCAGCCAATTGGAGGGTGAGCGCCTTAACCTTCCGTTCTAGATCATCTATTACCGCTTGCTCTTTCTCATCGCTGAGAGCGGCTCTTCGAACAACATCATAATTTCTTCCTCGAAACATGATGCAGGAGCGTTGCCTGTCTCTGAACCAACTGATGCAGGGCGGAAGCGTTGAATAGTATTAAATCCAAAACAACATGTTTCCGAGATACCACTCTCAAATAAAACACTAATTTTCATTAATCAAAATCTTCTCCTCTAATATCAAAACATGGAGCTCTTTATATAGATAACTCCTTATCAATTAATAACCAAATATTTTATTTAATTATTAAAAATACTTACTACCTTATCTAATGGATATTTTCTAAACTAATAAAATACTAACATAAATACTATTAGATACTTCTAAAAGTTACCTAAATAATAAAAGAGAAAATATCTTAATTAATTAAATATTATTTGCTAAATAATAATAATAAATCAAAGAAAAATAACAATAAACGAGTATATTCACTTTCCCTAAATACTCCACCATTCTCCCCTTCTCAAAAAAAATGCGCCCTCGAATTTTGCCAGTATTTGTAGTTGGGTAAATAATTCTTCGATGAAAATTCTTATAGTCCTTCAACTTAAATAATATTTACATAATTACTATTGAACCGGAAAATACCTGCGCATCGAAATAGTTAAGTTGATGTCGTTGATCCACCTGATTACATACTGCTTCTGGAGAATATGGACCAACATAACAAGAATATAACATGATCTCATCATCAGGGTAATCATCATAGATTGGTGGTAGATTCCAATCCACGGCAACATTATTTTTCTCAACCACAGAAAAAGAAAAAATGCCATCAAACCTTGGGATTTCAAGCTTTAATCCGGACTCCAACGAATCTCGTGGATCATGTGCAACTCCTTGAAATCCTTCTTCCTTGTCGCCAAGGAAGTTTTTTTGTTCATCACCGGTCACTTCCTCCACTCGATGTAGGCTAGGACCATGATGGGGCTCTTGCTGATGATGCATTTCAGCCAATTGGAGGGTGAGCGCCTTAACCTTCCGTTCTAGATCATCTATTACCGCTTGCTCTTTCTCATCGCTGAGAGCGGCTCTTCGAACAACATCATAATTTCTTCCTCGAAACATGATGCAGGAGCGTTGCCTGTCTCTGAACCAACTGATGCAGGGCAGAAGCGTTGAATAGTATTAAATCCAAAACAACATGTTTCCGAGATACCACTCTCAAATAAAACACTAATTTTCATTAATCAAAATCTTCTCCTCTAATATCAAAACATGGAGCTCTTTATATAGATAACTCCTTATCAATTAATAACCAAATATTTTATTTAATTATTAAAAATACTTACTACCTTATCTAATGGATATTTTCTAAACTAATAAAATACTAAAATAAATACTATTAGATACTTCTAAAAGTTACCTAAATAATAAAAGAGAAAATATCTTAATTAATTAAATATTATTTGCTAAATAATAATAATAAATCAAAGAAAAATAACAATAAACGAGTATATTCACTTTCCCTAAATACTCCACCATTACTGATGCAGGGCGGAAGCGTTGAATCAAATTAAAATCTAAAACCACATATTTCCGAGATACCACTCTCAAGGAAAATACTAATTTTCAATTAATCAAAATCTTCTCCTCTAATATCAAAACATGGAGCTCTTTACATAGATAACTCCTTATCAATTAATAACCAAATATTTTATTTAATTATTAAAAATACTTACTACCTTATCTAATGGATATTTTCTAAACTAATAAAATACTAAAATAAATACTATTAGATACTTCTAAAAGTTACCTAAATAATAAAAGAGAAAATATCTTAATTAATTAAATATTATTTGCTAAATAATAATAATAAATCAAAGAAAAATAACAATAAACGAGTATATTCACTTTCCCTAAATACTCCACCATTCTCCCCTTCTCAAAAAAAATTCGCCCTCGAATTTTGCCAGTATTTGTAGTTGGGTAAATAATTCTTCGATGAAAATTCTTATAGTCCTTCAACTTAAATAATATTGACATAATTACTATTGAACCGGAAAATACCTGCGCATCGAAATAGTTAAGTTGATGTCGTTGATCCACCTGATTACATACTGCTTCTGGAGAATATGGACCAACATAACAAGAATATAACATGATCTCATCATCAGGGTAATCATCATAGATTGGTGGTAGATTCCAATCCACGGCAACATTATTTTTCTCAACCACAGAAAAAGAAAAAATGCCATCAAACCTTGGGATTTCAAGCTTTAATCCGGACTCCAACGAATCTCGTGGATCATGTGCAACTCCTTGAAATCCTTTTTCCTCGTCACCAAGGAAGTTTTTTTGTTCATCACCGGTCACTTCCTCCACTCGCTGTAGGCTAGGACCATGATGGGGCTCTTGCTGATGATGCATTTCAGCCAATTGGAGGGTGAGCGCCTTAACCTTCCGTTCTAGATCATCTATTACCGCTTGCTCTTTCTCATCGCTGAGAGCGGCTCTTCGAACAACATCATAATTTCTTCCTCGAAACATGATGCAGGAGCGTTGCCTGTCTCTGAACCAACTGATGCAGGGCAGAAGCGTTGAATAGTATTAAATCCAAAACAACATGTTTCCGAGATACCACTCTCAAATAAAACACTAATATTCATTAATCAAAATCTTCTCCTCTAATATCAAAACATGGAGCTCTTTATATAGATAACTCTTTATCAATTAATAACCAAATATTTTATTTAATTATTAAAAATACTTACTACCTTATCTAATGGATATTTTCTAAACTAATAAAATACTAAAATAAATACTATTAGATACTTCTAAAAGTTACCTAAATAATAAAAGAGAAAATATCTTAATTAATTAAATATTATTTGCTAAATAATAATAATAAATCAAAGAAAAATAACAATAAACGAGTATATTCACTTTCCCTAAATACTCCACCATTACTGATGCAGGGCGGAAGCGTTGAATAAAATTAAAATCTAAAACCACATATTTCCGAGATACCACTCTCAAGGAAAATACTAATTTTCAATCAATCAAAATATTCTCCTCTAATATCAAAACATGGAGCTCTTTATATAGATAACACCTTATCAATTAATAACCAAATATTTTATTTAATTATTAAAAATACTTACTACCTTATCTAATGGATATTTTCTAAACTAATAAAATACTAAAATAAATACTATTAGATACTTCTAAAAGTTACCTAAATAATAAAAGAGAAAATATCTTATTTAATTAAATATTATTTGCTAAATAATAATAATAAATCAAAGAAAAATAACAATAAACGAGTATATTCACTTTCCCTAAATACTCCACCATTACTGATGCAGGGCGGAAGCGTTGAATAAAATTAAAATCTAAAACCACATATTTCCGAGATACCACTCTCAAGGAAAATACTAATTTTCAATCAATCAAAATCTTCTCCTCTAATATCAAAACATGGAGCTCTTTATATAGATAACACCTTATCAATTAATAACCAAATATTTTATTTAATTATTAGAAATACTTACTACCTTATCTAATGGATATTTTCTAAACTAATAAAATACTAAAATAAATACTATTAGATACTTCTAAAAGTTACCTAAATAATAAAAGAGAAAATATCTTAATTAATTAAATATTATTTGCTAAATAATAATAATAAATCAAAGAAAAATAACAATAAACGAGTATATTCACTTTCCCTAAATACTCCACCATTACTGATGCAGGGCGGAAGCGTTGAATCAAATTAAAATCTAAAACCACATATTTCCGAGATACCACTCTCAAGGAAAATACTAATTTTCAATTAATCAAAATCTTCTCCTCTAATATCAAAACATGGAGCTCTTTATATAGATAACTCCTTATCAATTAATAACCAAATATTTTATTTAATTATTAAAAATACTTACTACCTTATCTAATGGATATTTTCTAAACTAATAAAATACTAAAATAAATACTATTAGATACTTCTAAAAGTTACCTAAATAATAAAAGAGAAAATATCTTAATTAATTAAATATTATTTGCTAAATAATAATAATAAATCAAAGAAAAATAACAATAAACGAGTATATTCACTTTCCCTAAATACTCCACCATTACTGATGCAGGGCGGAAGCGTTGAATAAAATAAAATCTAAAACCACATATTTCCGAGATACCACTCTCAAGGAAAATACTAATTTTCAATCAATCAAAATCTTCTCCTCTAATATCAAAACATGGAGCTCTTTATATAGATAACACCTTATCAATTAATAACCATATATTTTATTTAATTATTAAAAATACTTACTACCTTATCTAATGGATATTTTCTAAACTAATAAAATACTAAATTAAATACTATTAGATACTTCTAAAAGTTACCTAAATAATAAAAGAGAAAATATCTTAATTAATTAAATATTATTTGCTAAATAATAATAATAAATCAAAGAAAAATAACAATAAACGAGTATATTCACTTTCCCTAAATACTCCACCATCACTGATGCAGGGCGGAAGCGTTGAATCAAATTAAAATCTAAAACCACATATTTCCGAGATACCACTCTCAAGGAAAATACTAATTTTCAATTAATCAAAATCTTCTCCTCTAATATCCAAAGATGGAGCTCTTTATATAGATAACTCCTTATCAACTAATAACCAAATATTTTATTTAATTATTAAAAATACTTACTACCTTATCTAATGGATATTTTCTAAACTAATAAAATACTAAAATAAATACTATTAGATACTTCTAAAAGTTACCTAAATAATAAAAGACAAAATATCTTAATTAATTAAATATTATTTGCTAAATAATAATAATAAATCAAAGAAAAATAACAATAAACGAGTATATTCACTTTCCCTAAATACTCCACCATTACTGATGCAGGGCGGAAGCGTTGAATAAAATTAAAATCTAAAACCACATATTTCCGAGATACCACTCTCAAGGAAAATACTAATTTTCAATCAATCAAAATATTCTCCTCTAATATCAAAACATGGAGCTCTTTATATAGATAACACCTTATCAATTAATAACCAAATATTTTATTTAATTATTAAAAATACTTACTACCTTATCTAATGGATATTTTCTAAACTAATAAAATACTAAATTAAATACTATTAGATACTTCTAAAAGTTACCTAAATAATAAAAGAGAAAATATCTTAATTAATTAAATATTATTTGCTAAATAATAATAATAAATCAAAAAAAATAACAATAAACGAGTATATTCACTTTCCTTAAATACTCCACCATTACTGATGAAGGGCAGAAGCGTTGAATCAAATTAAAATCTAAAACCACATATTTCCGAGATACCACTCTCAAGGAAAATACTAATTTTCAATCAATCAAAATATTCTCCTCTAATATCAAAACATGGAGCTCTTTATATAGATAACACCTTATCAATTAATAACCAAATATTTTATTTAATTATTAAAAATACTTACTACCTTATCTAATGGATATTTTCTAAACTAATAAAATACTAAAATAAATACTATTAGATACTTCTAAAAGTTACCTAAATAATAAAAGAGAAAATATCTTATTTAATTAAATATTATTTTCTAAATAATAATAATAAATCAAAGAAAAATAACAATAAACGAGTATATTCACTTTCCTTAAATACTCCACCATTACTGATGCAGGGCAGAAGCGTTGAATCAAATTAAAATCTAAAACCACATATTTCCGAGATACCACTCTCAAGGAAAATACTAATTTTCAATTAATCAAAATCTTCTCCTTTAATATCCAAACATGGAGCTCTTTATATAGATAACTCCTTATCAATTAATAACCAAATATTTTATTTAATTATTAAAAATACTTACTACCTTATCTAATGGATATTTTCTAAACTAATAAAATACTAAAATAAATACTATTAGATACTTCTAAAAGTTACCTAAATAATAAAAGAGAAAATATCTTAATTAATTAAATATTATTTGCTAAATAATAATAATAAATCAAAGAAAAATAACAATAAACGAGTATATTCACTTTCCCTAAATACTCCACCATTACTGATGCAGGGCGGAAGCGTTGAATAAAATTAAAATCTAAAACCACATATTTCCGAGATACCACTCTCAAGGAAAATACTAATTTTCAATTAATCAAAATCTTCTCCTCTAATATCAAAACATGGAGCTCTTTATATAGATAACTCCTTATCAATTAATAACCAAATATTTTATTTAATTATTAAAAATACTTACTACCTTATCTAATGGATATTTTCTAAACTAATAAAATACTAAAATAAATACTATTAGATACTTCTAAAAGTTACCTAAATAATAAAAGAGAAAATATCTTAATTAATTAAATATTATTTGCTAAATAATAATAATAAATCAAAGAAAAATAACAATAAACGAGTATATTCACTTTCCTTAAATACTCCACCATTACTGATGCAGGGCAGAAGCGTTGAATCAAATTAAAATCTAAAACCACATATTTCCGAGATACCACTCTCAAGGAAAATACTAATTTTCAATTAATCAAAATCTTCTCCTCTAATATCCAAACATGGAGCTCTTTATATAGATAACTCCTTATCAATTAATAACCAAATATTTTATTTAATTATTAAAAATACTTACTACCTTATCTAATGGATATTTTCTAAACTAATAAAATACTAAATTAAATACTATTAGATACTTCTAAAAGTTACCTAAATAATAAAAGAGAAAATATCTTAATTAATTAAATATTATTTGCTAAATAATAATAATAAATCAAAGAAAAATAACAATAAACGAGTATATTCACTTTCCTTAAATACTCCACCATTACTGATGCAGGGCAGAAGCGTTGAATCAAATTAAAATCTAAAACCACATATTTCCGAGATACCACTCTCAAGGAAAATACTAATTTTCAATCAAGCAAAATATTCTCCTCTAATATCAAAACATGGAGCTCTTTATATAGATAACACCTTATCAATTAATAACCAAATATTTTATTTAATTATTAAAAATACTTACTACCTTATCTAATGGATATTTTCTAAACTAATAAAATACTAAAATAAATACTATTAGATACTTCTAAAAGTTACCTAAATAATAAAAGAGAAAATATCTTATTTAATTAAATATTATTTGCTAAATAATAATAATAAATCAAAGAAAAATAACAATAAACGAGTATATTCACTTTCCTTAAATACTCCACCATTACTGATGCAGGGCAGAAGCGTTGAATCAAATTAAAATCTAAAACCACATATTTCCGAGATACCACTCTCAAGGAAAATACTAATTTTCAATTAATCAAAATCTTCTCCTTTAATATCCAAACATGCTGCTCTTTATATAGATAACTCCTTATCAATTAATAACCAAATATTTTATTTAATTATTAAAAATACTTACTACCTTATCTAATGGATATTTTCTAAACTAATAAAATACTATTAGATACTTCTAAAAGTTACCTAAATAATAAAAGAGAAAATATCTTAATTAATTAAATATTATTTGCTAAATAATAATAATAAATCAAAGAAAAATAACAATAAACGAGTATATTCACTTTCCCTAAATACTCCACCATTCTCCCCTTCTCAAAAAAAATTCGCCTTCGAATTTTGCCAGTATTTGTAGTTGGGTAAATAATTCTTCGATGAAAATTCTTATAGTCCTTCAACTTAAATAATATTGACATAATTACTATTGAACCGGAAAATACCTGCGCATCGAAATAGTTAAGTTGATGTCGTTGATCCACCTGATTACATACTGCTTCTGGAGAATATGGACCAACATAACAAGAATATAACATGATCTCATCATCAGGGTAATCATCATAGATTGGTGGTAGATTCCAATCCACGGCAACATTATTTTTCTCAACCACAGAAAAAGAAAAAATGCCATCAAACCTTGGGATTTCAAGCTTTAATCCGGACTCCAACGAATCTCGTGGATCATGTGCAACTCCTTGAAATCCTTCTTCCTCGTCACCAAGGAAGTTTTTTTGTTCATCACCGGTCACTTCCTCCACTCGCTGTAGGCTAGGACCATGATGGGGCTCTTGCTGATGATGCATTTCAGCCAATTGGAGGGTGAGCGCCTTAACCTTCCGTTCTAGATCATCTATTACCGCTTGCTCTTTCTCATCGCTGAGAGCGGCTCTTCGAACAACATCATAATTTCTTCCTCGAAACATGATGCAGGAGCGTTGCCTGTCTCTGAACCAACTGATGCAGGGCAGAAGCGTTGAATAGTATTAAATCCAAAACAACATGTTTCCGAGATACCACTCTCAAATAAAACACTAATATTCATTAATCAAAATCTTCTCCTCTAATATCAAAACATGGAGCTCTTTATATAGATAACTCCTTATCAATTAATAACCAAATATTTTATTTAATTATTAAAAATACTTACTACCTTATCTAATGGATATTTTCTAAACTAATAAAATACTAAAATAAATACTATTAGATACTTCTAAAAGTTACCTAAATAATAAAAGAGAAAATATCTTAATTAATTAAATATTATTTGCTAAATAATAATAATAAATCAAAGAAAAATAACAATAAACGAGTATATTCACTTTCCCTAAATACTCCACCATTACTGATGCAGGGCGGAAGCGTTGAATAAAATTAAAATCTAAAACCACATATTTCCGAGATACCACTCTCAAGGAAAATACTAATTTTCAATCAATCAAAAT